>NC_140997.1:143205636-143598136 GCF_052327205.1 Somniosus microcephalus
CTAACATCCCCCCCAACTGGATTATTCTCAGTCTAACGCCCCCCCCAACTGTGGATTATTCCCAGTCGAACGTCCCCCCCAACGACTATGGATTATTCCCAGTCTAACCCCGCCCTGACTATGGATTATTCTCAGTCTAACGTGCCCCCGACTGTGGAATATTCTCAGTCTAACGTCCCCCCGACTGTGGATTATTCTCAGTCTAACGTCCCCCGACTGTGGATTATTCCAGTCTAATGACCTCCCGACTGTGGGTTATTCTCAGTCTAACGTCCCCCCCGACTGGATTATTCTCAGTCTAACGCCCACCCTGACTGTGGATTATTCTCAGTCTAACGTCCCCCCGACTGTGGATTATTCTCAGTCTAACGTTCCCCCCCCCCCCGACTGTGGATTATTCTCAGTCTAACGTCCCCCCGACTGTGGGTTATTCTCAGTCTAACGTCCCCCCGACTGTGGATTATTCTCAGTCTAACATCCCCCCCGACTGTGGATTATTCTCAGTCTAATGCACCCCCCGACTGTGGATTATTCTCAGTCTAACGCCCCCCCCCCGACTGTGGATCATTCTCAGTCTATCATCCCCCCGACTGTGGATTATTCTCAGCCTAACGCCCCCCGACTGTGGATTATTCCCAGTCTAACGACCCCCCTGACTGTGGATTATTCTCAGTCTAACGTCCCCCCGACTGGATTATTCTCAGTCTAACGCCCCCCCGACTGTGGTTTATTCTCAGTCTAACGCCCCCCCGACTGTGGATTATTCTCAGTCTAACGTCCCCCCAGACTGTGGATTATTCTCAGCATAACGCCCCCCGACTGTGGATTATTCTCAGTCTAACGCACCCCCCCCCGACTGTGGATTATTCTCAGTCTAACATCCCCCCCAACTGGATTATTCTCAGTCTAACGCCCCCCCAACTGTGGATTATTCCCAGTCGAACGTCCCCCCAACGACTATGGATTATTCCCAGTCTAACCCCGCCCTGACTATGGATTATTCTCAGTCTAACGTGCCCGCGACTGTGGAATATTCTCAGTCTAAACGTCCCCCCGACTGTGGATTATTCTCAGGTCTAACGTCCCCCCCGACTGTGGATTATTCTCAGTCTAATGACCTCCCGACTGTGGGTTATTCTCAGTCTAACGTCCCCCCCGACTGGATTATTCTCAGTCTAATGTCCACCCCCCCCCCGACTATGGATTATTCTCAGTCTAACATCCCCCCCGACTGTGGGTTATTCTCAGTCTATCGTCCCCCGACTGTGGATTATTCTCAGTCTATCGTCCCCCCGACTGTGGATTATTCTCAGCCTAACGCCCCCCCGACTGTGGATTATTCTCAGTCTAACATCCCCCCCGACTGTGGATTATTCTCAGTCTAACGCACCCCCCCCCGACTGTGGATTATTCTCAGTCTATCGTCCCCCCGACTGTGGATTATTCTCAGTCTAACGCCCCCCGACTGTGGATTATTCCCAGTCTAACGTCCCCCCCCCCACCCAACTGTGGATTATTCTCAGTCTAACATCCCCCCGACTGGATTATTCTCAGTGTAACGTCCCCCCGACTGTGGATTATTCTCAGTCTAACGTCCCCCGACTGTGGATTATTCTCAGCCTAACGCCCCCTGACTGTGGATTATTCTCAGTCTAACGTCACCCCCAGACAGTGGATTATTCTCAGTCTATCGTCCCCCCGACTGTGGATTATTCTCAGCCTAACGCCCCCTGACTGTGGATTATTCTCAGTCTAACGACCCCCCTGACTGTGGATTATTCTCAGTCTAAGTTTCCCCGCAACTGGATTATTCTCAGTCTAACGCCCCCCCAACCAACTGTGGATTATTCTCAGTCTAACGCCCCCCCGACTGTGGATTATTCTCAGTCTAACGTGCCCAAGACTGTGGAATATTCTCAGTCTAACGTCCCCCCCCACCCAACTGTGGATTATTCTCAGTCTAACATCCCCCCGACTGGATTATTCTCAGTCTAACGTACCCCCGACTGTGGATTATTCTCAGTCTTTCGACCCCCCGACTGTGGGTTATTCTCAGTCTAACGTCCCCCCCGACTGTGGATTATTCTCAGTCTAACGTCCCCCCCCCCGACTGTGGATTATTCTCAGTCTAATGTCCCCCCCGACTGTGGATTCTCAGTCTAATGTCCCCCCCCCCCGACTGTGGATTCTCAGTCTAACGCACCCCCCCCCGACTGTGGATTATTCTCAGCCTAACTTCCCCCCACCCCCCCAACAGTGGATTATTCTCAGTCTAACGCCCCCCGACTGTGGATTATTCTCAGTCTAACTTCCCCCCCCCACCCAACTGTGGATTATTCTCAGTCTAACATCCCCCCGACTGTGGAATATTCTCAGTCTAACGTCTCCCCGACTGTGGATTATTCTCAGTCTAACTTCCCCCCACCCCCCCAACAGTGGATTATTCTCAGTCTAACATCCCCCCGATTGTGGATTATTCTCAGTCTAACGTCCCTCCCGACCCAACTGTGGATTATTCTCAGTCTAACGTCCCCCCCGATTGTGGATTATTCTCAGTCTAACGTCCCCCCCGACTGTGGATTATTCTCAGTCTAACGTCCCCCCGACTGTGGGTTATTCTCAGTCTAAACGTCCCCCCGACTGTGGATTATTCTCAGTCTAACATCCCCCCCGACTGTGGATTATTCTCAGTCTAATGCACCCCCCGACTGTGGATTATTCTCAGTCTAACGCCCCCCCCCCCGACTGTGGATCATTCTCAGTCTATCATCCCCCCGACTGTGGGTTATTCTCAGTCTAACGTCCCCCCGACTGTGGATTATTCTCAGTCTAACGTCCCCCCCCCCGACTGTGGATTATTCTCAGTCTAATGTCCCCCCCGACTGTGGATTCTCAGTCTAATGTCCCCCCCCCCCGACTGTGGATTCTCAGTCTAACGCACCCCCCCCCGACTGTGGATTATTCTCAGCCTAACTTCCCCCCACCCCCCCAACAGTGGATTATTCTCAGTCTAACGCCCCCCCCGACTGTGGATTATTCTCAGTCTAACTTCCCCCCCCCACCCAACTGTGGATTATTCTCAGTCTAACATCCCCCGACTGTGGAATATTCTCAGTCTAACGTCTCCCCGACTGTGGATTATTCTCAGTCTAACTTCCCCCCACCCCCCCAACAGTGGATTATTCTCAGTCTAACATCCCCCCGATTGTGGATTATTCTCAGTCTAACGTCCCTCCCGACCCAACTGTGGATTATTCCTCAGTCTAACGTCCCCCCCGATTGTGGATTATTCTCAGTCTAACGTCCCCCCCGACTGTGGATTATTCTCAGTCTAACGTCCCCCGACTGTGGGTTATTCTCAGTCTAACGTCCCCCCGACTGTGGATTATTCTCAGTCTAACATCCCCCCGACTGTGGATTATTCTCAGTCTAATGCACCCCCCGACTGTGGATTATTCTCAGTCTAACGCCCCCCCCCCGACTGTGGATCATTCTCAGTCTATCATCCCCCCGACTGTGGATTATTCTCAGCCTAACGCCCCCCGACTGTGGATTATTCCCAGTCTAACGACCCCCCTGACTGTGGATTATTCTCAGTCTAACGTCCCCCCGACTGGATTATTCTCAGTCTAACGCCCCCCGACTGTGGTTTATTCTCAGTCTAACGCCCCCCCGACTGTGGATTATTCTCAGTCTAACGTCCCCCCAGACTGTGGATTATTCTCAGCATAACGCCCCCCGACTGTGGATTATTCTCAGTCTAACGCACCCCCCCCCCCGACTGTGGATTATTCTCAGTCTAACATCCCCCCCAACTGGATTATTCTCAGTCTAACGCCCCCCCAACTGTGGATTATTCCCAGTCGAACGTCCCCCCAACGACTATGGATTATTCCCAGTCTAACCCCGCCCTGACTATGGATTATTCTCAGTCTAACGTGCCCGCGACTGTGGAATATTCTCAGTCTAACGTCCCCCCGACTGTGGATTATTCTCAGTCTAACGTCCCCCCCGACTGTGGATTATTCTCAGTCTAATGACCTCCCGACTGTGGGTTATTCTCAGTCTAACGTCCCCCCCGACTGGATTATTCTCAGTCTAATGTCCACCCCCCCCCCGACTATGGATTATTCTCAGTCTAACATCCCCCCCGACTGTGGGTTATTCTCAGTCTATCGTCCCCCCGACTGTGGATTATTCTCAGTCTATCGTCCCCCCGACTGTGGATTATTCTCAGCCTAACGCCCCCCCGACTGTGGATTATTCTCAGTCTAACATCCCCCCCGACTGTGGATTATTCTCAGTCTAACGCACCCCCCCCCGACTGTGGATTATTCTCAGTCTATCGTCCCCCCGACTGTGGATTATTCTCAGTCTAACGCCCCCCGACTGTGGATTATTCCCAGTCTAACGTCCCCCCCCCACCCAACTGTGGATTATTCTCAGTCTAACATCCCCCCGACTGGATTATTCTCAGTGTAACGTCCCCCCGACTGTGGATTATTCTCAGTCTAACGTCCCCCCCGACTGTGGATTATTCTCAGCCTAACGCCCCCTGACTGTGGATTATTCTCAGTCTAACGTCACCCCAGACAGTGGATTATTCTCAGTCTATCGTCCCCCCGACTGTGGATTATTCTCAGCCTAACGCCCCCTGACTGTGGATTATTCTCAGTCTAACGACCCCCCTGACTGTGGATTATTCTCAGTCTAAGTTTCCCCGCAACTGGATTATTCTCAGTCTAACGCCCCCCCAACCCAACTGTGGATTATTCTCAGTCTAACGCCCCCCCGACTGTGGATTATTCTCAGTCTAACGTGCCCAAGACTGTGGAATATTCTCAGTCTAACGTCCCCCCCCACCCAACTGTGGATTATTCTCAGTCTAACATCCCCCCGACTGGATTATTCTCAGTCTAACGTACCCCCGACTGTGGATTATTCTCAGTCTTTCGACCCCCCGACTGTGGGTTATTCTCAGTCTAACGTCCCCCCGACTGTGGATTATTCTCAGTCTAACGTCCCCCCCCCGACTGTGGATTATTCTCAGTCTAATGTCCCCCCCGACTGTGGATTCTCAGTCTAATGTCCCCCCCCCCCGACTGTGGATTCTCAGTCTAACGCACCCCCCCCCCGACTGTGGATTATTCTCAGCCTAACTTCCCCCCACCCCCCCAACAGTGGATTATTCTCAGTCTAACGCCCCCCCGACTGTGGATTATTCTCAGTCTAACTTCCCCCCCCCACCCAACTGTGGATTATTCTCAGTCTAACATCCCCCCGACTGTGGAATATTCTCAGTCTAACGTCTCCCCGACTGTGGATTATTCTCAGTCTAACTTCCCCCCACCCCCCCAACAGTGGATTATTCTCAGTCTAACATCCCCCGATTGTGGATTATTCTCAGTCTAACGTCCCTCCCGACCCAACTGTGGATTATTCTCAGTCTAACGTCCCCCCCGATTGTGGATTATTCTCAGTCTAACGTCCACCCCGACTGTGGATTATTCTCAGTCTAACGCCACCCCGACTGTGGATTATGCTCAGTCTAACATCCCCCCCTCCTGACTGTAGATTATTCCCAGTCTAACGTCCCACCCCGACTGTGATTATTCTCACTCGAACGTCCCCCCGATTGTGGATTATTCTCAGTCTAACGTCCCCCCCCGACTGTGGATTATTCTCAGTCTAACGTCCCCCCCGACTGTGGATTATTCTCAGTCTAAACGCCCTCCCCGACTGTGATTATTCTCAGTCTAACGTCCCCCCCCCCCGACTATGGATTATTCCCAGTCTAACCCCGCCCTGACTATGGATTATTCTCAGTCTAACGTGCCCCCGACTGTGGATTATTCTCAGTCTAACGTGCCCCCGACTGTGGATTATTCTCAGTCTAACGTCACCCCCCGACTGTGGATTATTCTCAGTCTAACGTCCCCCCCCCCCGACTATGGATTATTCCCAGTCTAACCCCGCCCTGACTATGGATTATTCTCAGTCTAACGTGCCCCCGACTGTGGATTATTCTCAGTCTAACGTCCCATCCCGACTGTGGATTATTCTCAGTCTAACGTGCCCCCGACTGTGGATTATTCTCAGTCTAACGTCACCCCCGACTGTGGATTATTCTCAGACTAACGTTCCCCCCCCCCCCGACTGTGGATTATTCCCAGTCTAACCCCGCCCTGAGTATGGATTATTCTCAGTCTAACGTGCCCCCGACTGTGGAATATTCTCAGTCTAACGTCCCCCGACTGTGGATTATTCTCAGTCTTTCGACCCCCCGACTGTGGGTTATTCTCAGTCTAACGTCCCACCGACTGTGGATTATTCTCAGTCTAACGCCACCCCGACTGTGGATTATTCTCAGTCTAACGCCACCCCGACTGTGGATTATTCTCAGTCTAATGTCCCCCCCGACTGTGGATTATTCACAGTCTAACGTCCCCCAGATTGTGGATTATTCTCAGTCTCACGTCACCCCCCTCCCGACTGTGGATTATTCTCAGTCTAACGTCCCCCCCGACTGTGAATTCTCTGTCTAATGTCCCCCCCCCTGACTATGGATTATTCTCAGTCTAACGACCCCGACTGTGGATTATTCTCAGCCTAACGCCCCCCGACTGCGGATTATTCTCAGTCTAACGACCCCCCTGACTGTGGATTATTCTCAGTCTAACGTCTCCCCCGACTGTGGAATATTCTCAGTCTAACGACCCCCCTGACTGTGGATTATTCTCAGTCTAACGTCTCCCCCCGACTGTGGAATATTCTCAGTCTAACGACCCCCCCGACTGTGGATTATTCTCAGTCTAACGTACCCCCGACTGTGGATTATTCTCAGCCTAACGCCCCTCGACCGTGGATTATTCTCAGTCTATCGTACCCCCGACTGTGGATTATTCTCAGCCTAACGCCCCCCGACTGTGGATTATTCTCAGTCTAACGACCCCCCTGACTGTGGATTATTCTCAGTCCAACGTCCCCCCCAACTGGATTATTCTCCGTCTAACGCCCCCCCCAACTGTGGATTATTCCCAGTCTAACGCCCCCCCCACCCAACTGTGGATTATTCTCAGTCTAACTTCCCCCCACCCCCCCAACAGTGGATTATTCTCAGTCTAACGCCCCCCCGCTGTGGATTATTCATGTCTAACGTCCCCCCCCCACCCAACTGTGGATTATTCTCAGTCTAACATCCCCCCGACTGGATTATTCTCAGTCTAACATCCCCCCGACTGGATTATTCTCAGTCTAACGTCCCCCCCCAACTGTGGATTATTCTCAGTCTAACCACCCCCCCCCCCGACTATGGATTATTCTCAGTCTAACGTCCCCCCCGACCCAACTGTGGATTATTCTCTGTCTAACTTCCCCCCACCCCCCCAACAGTGGATTATTGTCAGTCTAATGCACCCCAACTGTGGCTTATTCTCAGGCTAACGTGTGTCCCCCCCCCCGCCGACTGTGGATAATTCTCAGTCTAACAATCCCCCCCCACCCAGACTGTGGATTATTCTCAGTCTAACGACCCCCCACCCCCGACTGTGGATTATTCTCAGTCTAACGTCCCCCCGATTGTGGATTATTCTCAGTCTAACGTCCCCCCCGACTGTGGATTATTCTCAGTCTAACGTCCCCCCCCGACTGTGGATTATTCCCCAGTCTAACGTCCCCCGCATTGTGGATTATTCTCAGTCTAATGTTCCCCCCCCGACTGTGGATTATTCTCAGTCTAACGTGCCCCCGACTGTGGATTATTCTCAGTCTAACGTACCCCCCGACTATGGATTATTCTCAGTCTAACGTCCCCCCAGACTGTGGATTATTCTCAGTCTAACGTACCCCCCGACTGTGGATTATTCTCAGTCTAACGTCCCCCCAGACTGTGGATTATTCTCAGTCTAACGTCCCCCCAGACTGTGGATTATTCCCAGTCTAACATCCCCCCCATCCAACTGTGGAATATTCTCAGTCTAACGTCCCCCCGACTGTGGATTATTCTCCGTCTAACTTCCCCCCATCCCCCCAACAGTGGATTATTCTCAGTCTAACGCCCCCCCGACTGTGGATTATTCTCAGTCTAACATCCCCCCGACTGGATTATTCTCAGTCTAACGTCCCCCCGACTGGATTATTCTCAGTCTAACGTCCCCCCGACTGTGGATAATTCTCATTCTAACGATCCCCCCCACCCCCGACTGTGGATTATTCTCAGTCTAACGACCCCCCCACCCCCGACTGTGGATTATTCTCAGTCTAACGACCCCCCCACCCCCCGATTGTGGATTATTCTCAGTCTAACGTCCCCCCCGATTGTGGATTATTCTCAGTCTAACGCCCCCCCCCCCCGACTGTGGATTATTCTCAGTCTAACTTCCACCCCGACTGTGGATTATTCTCACTCAAACGTCCCCCCGATTGTGGATTATTCTCAGTCTAACATCACCCCCCCCCCGACTGTGGATTATTCCCAGTCTAACCCCGCCCTGACTATGGATTATTCTCAGTCTAACGTCCCCCCGACTGTGGATTATTCTCAGTCTAACGTCCCCCGACTGTGGATTATTCTCAGTCTAACGTCCCCCCGACTGTGGATTATTCTCAGTCTAACGTCCCCCCGACTGTGGGTTATTCTCAGTCCAACGTCCCCCGACTGTGGATTGTCAGTCTAACGTTCACCCCCACCCCCCCCATCGCCGACTGGATTATTCTCGGTCTAACTTCCCCCCGCCGACTGTGGATTATTCCGAGTCTAACGTTTCCCCCCGCCCCCCCCCGACGGTGGATTATTCTCTGTCTAACGTCCCCCCGACTGTGGATTATTCTCAGTCTAATGTCCCCCTGACTGGATTATTCTCAGTCTAACGCCCCCCCCGACTGTGGATTATTCTCAGTCTAACGTCCCCCTGACCAGATTATTCTCAGTCTAACGTCCCCCTGACTGTGGATTATTCTCAGTCTAATGTCCCCCTGACTGGATTATTCTCAGTCTAACGTCCCCCTGACTGGATTATTCTCAGTCTAACGCCCCCCCCGACTGTGGATTATTCTCAGTCTAACGTCCCCCTGACCAGATTATTCTCAGTCTAACGTCCCCCTGACTGTGGATTATTCTCAGTCTAATGTCCCCCTGACTGGATTATTCTCAGTCTAACGTCCCCCCCCCGACTGTGGATTATTCTCAGTCTAACGTCCCCACGACTGTGGATTATTCTCAGTCTAACGCCCCCCCCCCGACTGTGGATTATTCTCAGTCTAACGTCCCCCCGACTGTGGATTCTCATTCTAATGTCCCTCCCCGCCCCCGACTATGGATTATTGTCAGTCTAACGTCCCCCCGACTGTGGATTATTCTCAGTCTAACGTCCCCCCCGACTGTGGATTATTCCCAGTCTAACCCCGCCCTGATTATGGATTATTCTCAGTCTAACGTCCCCCCGACTGTGGATTCTCAGTCTAATGTCCCTCCCCGCCCCCGACTATGGATTATTCTCAGTCGAACGTCCCCCTGACTGTGGATTATTCTCAGTCTAACGCCCCCCCCAACTGTGGATTATTCTCAGTCTAACGTCCCCCCCCCCGCCGACTGTGGATTATTCCCAGTCTAATGTGCCCTGACTATGGATTATTCTCAGTCTAACGTCCCCACGACTGTGGATTATTCTCAGTCTAACGCCCCCCCCCCCGACTGTGGATTACTCTCAGCCTAACGCCCCCCCGACTGTGGATTATTCTCAGTCTAACGTCCCCCCCCACACCCCCACTCCCCGACTGTGGAATATTCTCTTTCTAACGCCCCCCCTCCCCCACCCCCCGACTGTGGATTACTCTCAGTCTAACGTCCCCACGACTGTGGATTACTCTCAGTCTAACGTCCCCACGACTGTGGATTACTCTCAGTCTAACGTCCCCCCGACTGTGGATTATTCTCAGTCTCACGCCCCCCCGACTGAGAATTATTCTCAGTTTAACACACTCCCACTGTGGATTACTCTCAGTCTAACGTCCCCCCGACTGTGGATTATTCTCAGTCTAACCTCCCCCCGACTGTGGATTATTCTCAGTCTAACGTCCCCCCCGACTGTGGATTATTCTCAGTCTAACCTCCCCCCGACTGTGGATTATTCTCAGTCTAACGTCCCCCCCGACTGTAGATTATTCTCAGTCTAACGCCCCCCCGACTGAGATTAATCTCAGTGTAACATCCCCCTGACTCTGGATTATTCTCAGTCTAACGCCCCACTGACTGTGGATTATTCTCAGTCTAACGCCCCCCCCCCCCCCACGAATGTGGATTATTCTCAGTCTATCGTCCCCCCGGCTGTGGATTATCCTCAGTCTAACCTCCCCCCCCCCCCGCGACTGTGGTTTATTCTCAGTCTAACGTCTCCCCGACTGTGGATTATTCTCAGTCTAACGTCCCCCCCGACTGTGGATTATTCTCAGTCTAACCTCCCCCCGACTGTGGATTATTCTCAGTCTAACGTCCCCCCCGACTGTGGATTATTCTCAGTCAAACGACCCCCCCCCCGACGATGGATTCTCAGTCCAACGTCCCCCCGACTGTGCATTATTCTCAGTCTAACGTCCCCCCGACTGGATTATTCTCAGTGTAACGTCCCCCCGACTGTGGATTATTCTCAGTCTAACGTCCCCCCGACTGTGGATTATTCTCAGCCTAACGCCCCCTGACTGTGGATTATTCTCAGTCTAACGTCACCCCAGACAGTGGATTATTCTCAGTCTATCGTCCCCCCGACTGTGGATTATTCTCAGCCTAACGCCCCCTGACTGTGGATTATTCTCAGTCTAACGACCCCCCTGACTGTGGATTATTCTCAGTCTAACGTCCCCCCGACTGGATTATTCTCAGTGTAACGTCCCCCCGACTGTGGATTATTCTCAGTCTAACGTCCCCCCGACTGTGGATTATTCTCAGCCTAACGCCCCCTGACTGTGGATTATTCTCAGTCTAACGTCCCCCCCGACTGTGGATTATTCTCAGTCTAACGTCCCCCTGACTGTGGATTATTCTCAGTCTAACGACCCCCCTGACTGTGGATTATTCTCAGTCTAAGTTTCCCCGCAACTGGATTATTCTCAGTCTAACGCCCCCCCCGACTGTGGATTATTCTCAGTCTAACGTCCCCCTGACCAGATTATTCTCAGTCTAACGTCCCCCTGACTGTGGATTATTCTCAGTCTAATGTCCCCCTGACTGGATTATTCTCAGTCTAACGTCCCCCCCCGACTGTGGATTATTCTCAGTCTAACGTCCCCACGACTGTGGATTATTCTCAGTCTAACGCCCCCCCCCCGACTGTGGATTATTCTCAGTCTAACGTCCCCCCGACTGTGGATTCTCATTCTAATGTCCCTCCCCGCCCCCGACTATGGATTATTGTCAGTCTAACGTCCCCCCGACTGTGGATTATTCTCAGTCTAACGTCCCCCCCCGACTGTGGATTATTCCCAGTCTAACCCCGCCCTGATTATGGATTATTCTCAGTCTAACGTCCCCCCGACTGTGGATTCTCAGTCTAATGTCCCTCCCCGCCCCCGACTATGGATTATTCTCAGTCGAACGTCCCCCTGACTGTGGATTATTCTCAGTCTAACGCCCCCCCCAACTGTGGATTATTCTCAGTCTAACGTCCCCCCCCCCGCCGACTGTGGATTATTCCCAGTCTAATGTGCCCTGACTATGGATTATTCTCAGTCTAACGTCCCCACGACTGTGGATTATTCTCAGTCTAACGCCCCCCCCCCCGACTGTGGATTACTCTCAGCCTAACGCCCCCCCGACTGTGGATTATTCTCAGTCTAACGTCCCCCCCCACACCCCCACTCCCCGACTGTGGAATATTCTCTTTCTAACGCCCCCCCTCCCCCACCCCCCGACTGTGGATTACTCTCAGTCTAACGTCCCCACGACTGTGGATTACTCTCAGTCTAACGTCCCCACGACTGTGGATTACTCTCAGTCTAACGTCCCCCCGACTGTGGATTATTCTCAGTCTCACGCCCCCCCGACTGAGAATTATTCTCAGTTTAACACACTCCCACTGTGGATTACTCTCAGTCTAACGTCCCCCCGACTGTGGATTATTCTCAGTCTAACCTCCCCCCGACTGTGGATTATTCTCAGTCTAACGTCCCCCCCGACTGTGGATTATTCTCAGTCTAACCTCCCCCCGACTGTGGATTATTCTCAGTCTAACGTCCCCCCCGACTGTAGATTATTCTCAGTCTAACGCCCCCCCGACTGAGATTAATCTCAGTGTAACATCCCCCTGACTCTGGATTATTCTCAGTCTAACGCCCCACTGACTGTGGATTATTCTCAGTCTAACGCCCCCCCCCCCCCCACGAATGTGGATTATTCTCAGTCTATCGTCCCCCCGGCTGTGGATTATCCTCAGTCTAACCTCCCCCCCCCCCCGCGACTGTGGTTTATTCTCAGTCTAACGTCTCCCCGACTGTGGATTATTCTCAGTCTAACGTCCCCCCCGACTGTGGATTATTCTCAGTCTAACCTCCCCCCGACTGTGGATTATTCTCAGTCTAACGTCCCCCCCGACTGTGGATTATTCTCAGTCAAACGACCCCCCCCCCGACGATGGATTCTCAGTCCAACGTCCCCCCGACTGTGCATTATTCTCAGTCTAACGTCCCCCCGACTGGATTATTCTCAGTGTAACGTCCCCCCGACTGTGGATTATTCTCAGTCTAACGTCCCCCCGACTGTGGATTATTCTCAGCCTAACGCCCCCTGACTGTGGATTATTCTCAGTCTAACGTCACCCCAGACAGTGGATTATTCTCAGTCTATCGTCCCCCCGACTGTGGATTATTCTCAGCCTAACGCCCCCTGACTGTGGATTATTCTCAGTCTAACGACCCCCCTGACTGTGGATTATTCTCAGTCTAACGTCCCCCCGACTGGATTATTCACAGTGTAACGTCCCCCCGACTGTGGATTATTCTCAGTCTAACGTCCCCCCGACTGTGGATTATTCTCAGCCTAACGCCCCCTGACTGTGGATTATTCTCAGTCTAACGTCCCCCCCGACTGTGGATTATTCTCAGTCTAACGTCCCCCTGACTGTGGATTATTCTCAGTCTAACGACCCCCCTGACTGTGGATTATTCTCAGTCTAAGTTTCCCCGCAACTGGATTATTCTCAGTCTAACGCCCCCCCCAACCCAACTGTGGATTATTCTCAGTCTAACGCCCCCCCGACTGTGGATTATTCTCAGTCTAACGCCCCCCCGACTGTGGATTATTCTCAGTCTAACGTCCCCCCGACTGTGGATTATTCTCAGTCTAACATCCCCCCGACTGGATTATTCTCAGTCTAACGTACCCCCGACTGTGGATTATTCTCAGTCTTTCGACCCCCCGACTGTGGGTTATTCTCAGTCTAACGTCCCCCCGACTGTGGATTATTCTCAGTCTAACGTCCCCCCCCCCCGACTGTGGATTATTCTCAGTCTAATGTCCCCCCCGACTGTGGATTCTCAGTCTAATGTCCCCCCCCCCCCGACTGTGGATTCTCAGTCTAACGCACCCCCCCCCGACTGTGGATTATTCTCAGCCTAACTTCCCCCCACCCCCCCAACAGTGGATTATTCTCAGTCTAACGCCCCCCCGACTGTGGATTATTCTCAGTCTAACTTCCCCCCCCCCACCCAACTGTGGATTATTCTCAGTCTAACATCCCCCCGACTGTGGAATATTCTCAGTCTAACGTCTCCCCGACTGTGGATTATTCTCAGTCTAACTTCCCCCCACCCCCCCAACAGTGGATTATTCTCAGTCTAACATCCCCCCGATTGTGGATTATTCTCAGTCTAACGTCCCTCCCGACCCAACTGTGGATTATTCTCAGTCTAACGTCCCCCCCGATTGTGGATTATTCTCAGTCTAACGTCCACCCCGACTGTGGATTATTCTCAGTCTAACGCCACCCCGACTGTGGATTATGCTCAGTCTAACATCCCCCCCTCCTGACTGTAGATTATTCCCAGTCTAACGTCCACCCCGACTGTGGATTATTCTCACTCGAACGTCCCCCCGATTGTGGATTATTCTCAGTCTAACGTCCCCCCCCGACTGTGGATTATTCTCAGTCTAACGTGCCCCCGACTGTGGATTATTCTCAGTCTAACGTGCCCCCGACTGTGGATTATTCTCAGTCTAACGTCACCCCCCACTGTGGATTATTCTCAGTCTAACGTCCCCCCCCCCGACTATGGATTATTCCCAGTCTAACCCCGCCCTGACTATGGATTATTCTCAGTCTAACGTGCCCCCGACTGTGGATTATTCTCAGTCTAACGTCCATCCCGACTGTGGATTATTCTCAGTCTAACGTGCCCCCGACTGTGGATTATTCTCAGTCTAACGTCACCCCCGACTGTGGATTATTCTCAGACTAACGTTCCCCCCCCCCCCGACTGTGGATTATTCCCAGTCTAACCCCGCCCTGACTATGGATTATTCTCAGTCTAACGTGCCCCCGACTGTGGAATATTCTCAGTCTAATGTCCCCCCGACTGTGGATTATTCTCAGTCTTTCGACCCCCCGACTGTGGGTTATTCTCAGTCTAACGTCCCACCGACTGTGGATTATTCTCAGTCTAACGCCACCCCGACTGTGGATTATTCTCAGTCTAACGCCACCCCCGACTGTGGATTATTCTCAGTCTAACGCCACCCCGACTGTGGATTATTCTCAGTCTAACGTCACCCCCGACTGTGGATTATTCTCAGTCTAACGTCCACCCCAACTGTGGATTATTCTCAGTCAAACGACCCCCCCCCCCCCGACGATGGATTCTCAGTCCAACGTCCCCCCGACTGTGCATTATTCTCAGTCTAACGTCCCCCCGACTGGATTATTCTCAGTGTAACGTCCCCCCGACTGTGGATTATTCTCAGTCTAACGTCCCCCCGACTGTGGATTATTCTCAGCCTAACGCCCCCTGACTGTGGATTATTCTCAGTCTAACGTCACCCCAGACAGTGGATTATTCTCAGTCTATCGTCCCCCCGACTGTGGATTATTCTCAGCCTAACGTCCCCCCCCCCCCCCGCCGACTGTGGATTGTCAGTCTAACGTCCCCCACCCCCGACTGTGGATTATTCTCAGCCTAACGCCCCCTGACTGTGGATTATTCTCAGTCTAACGTCACCCCAGACAGTGGATTATTCTCAGTCTATCGTCCCCCCCGACTGTGGATTATTCTCAGCCTAACGTCCCCCCCCCCCGCCGACTGTAGATTATCAGTCTAACGTCCCCCGTCCCCCGACTGTGGATTATTGCCAGTCTAACGCCCCCCCCGACTGTGGATTATTCTCAGTCTAAAATCTCCCGCCCCCCCCCGACTGTGGATTATTCTCAGTCTAAAGTCTCCCCCGACTGTGGATTATTCTCAGTCTAACGTCCCCCCGACTGTCGATTATTCTCAGTCTAACGTCCCCCCCGACTGTGGATTCGCAGTCTAATGTACACCCACCCCCCCCGACTATGGATTATTCTCAGTCGAATGTCCCCCTGACTGTGGATTATTCTCAGTCTAACATCCCCCAGAATGGATTATTCTCAGTCTAACATCCCCCCGACTGTGGGTTATTCTCAGTCTAACGTCTCCCCCGACTGTGGATTATTCTCAGTCTAAAATCTCCCGCCCCCCCCCGACTGTGGATTATTCTCAGTCTAAAGTCTCCCCCCCCCCCAACTGTGGATTATTCTCAGTCTGACGCCCCCCCCCCCCGACTGTAGAATACTCTCAGTCTAACGTTACCCCCCCCCAGACTGTGGATTATTCTCAGTCTAACGTCCCCCCACCCCACCGACTGTGGATTATTCTCAGTCTCACGCCCCCGACTGAGAATTATTCTCAGTTATACGCCCCCCCACTGTGGATTATTCTCAGTCTAGCAATCCCTCCGACTGTGGATTATTCTCAGTCTAATGTCCCCAGCCCCCCCCCGACTGTGAATTATCCTCAGGCTAACGTCCCCCTGACTGTGGATTATTCTCAGTCTAACGTCCCCCCGATGCACCATCAATTACTCAAAAGACTGAGGTTAAGCGAGTAACAACCAGGCTTTTATTAACTAAAGAATGAAGGTCTAGTCTCGAGTGGTCGACCCGTCCAGAATACTAAGGGACTGGGAGGTAGTCACTTATATACCTGGAATAGTGGGAGGAGTCAGCCGAGGCATGTCCAGATCTGTACCTAGTGGAATACACATACACATACAGACAGGTATAACAGTGGTTTACCACATTCACCCCTTGTTTAAAAATGAGTCCGGCGGGGTGAAGTGTATTTAAAAGTTCGTGTATTGGAGTCTCTCCGGAGGTCTTGTCTGCCGCTGTGATCGACGTGGCGACGGCAGGGCTGGTGGAGCTTCCGGCGTCGCGTCCCGTGTAGGCTGGGGCACTGGAGTGTAGTCCTCGTGGGTGACGGTCCAAGGCGAGCCGGCTGCTGGGGTTGGATATCGGGTCGTGGGGGGGGTTGGTAATGGGTAGTGGGTTACAGCGGTCCCCGAGGGTGTCGTGGGGGGGGGTGGTAATGGGTAGTGGGTTACAGCAGTCCCCGAGGGTGCGAGTTCTCGTATGGAGACTGTGTCCTCCCGCCCGTCCGGGTACGCAATGTAAGCGTACTGGGGGTTGGCGTGGAGGAGGTCGACCCTCTCGACCAGGGGGTCCATTTTATTGGTCCTCACGTGTCTTCTCAGTAGTACCGGCCCTGGGGACGTCAGCCATGGCAGTAACGCTGTCCCCGATGTGGACTTCCTTGGGAAGACAAACATTTTCTCGTGAGGGGTGGCATTGGTGGCAGTGCAGAGCAGTGACCGAATCGAGTGGAGCGCATCGGGGAGCACCTCCTGCCAGCGGGAGGTCGGAAGGCCCCTAGACTTTAAGGCTAGTAGGGCGGCCTTCCAAACTGTTGCATTCTCTCTTTCCACCTGTCCGTTCCCCCGGGGGTTGTAACTGGTGGTCCTGCTTGTGGCTATACCCCTAGCGAGCAGGTACTGGCGGAGTTCGTCGCTCATAAACGATGAGCCCCGGTCGCTATGGATATAGCTGGGGAAACCGAACAGGGTGAAGAGGCTGTTCAGACATTTAATGACCGTGGCACTGGTCATGTCCGGGCAGGGGATAGCGAACAGGAAACGGGAGTACTCGTCAATGATGTTGAGGAAGTACACATTGCGGTCGGAGGAGGGGAGAGGCCCTTTAAAATCGACGCTCAGGCGTTCGAAAGGGCGAGTGGCTTTTATCAGGTGGGCTCTGTCTGGTCTATAAAAGTGCGGTTTGCACTCAGCGCAGACTTGGCAGTTCTTGGTCATGGTCCTGACCTCCTCAATGGAGTAAGGCAGGTTGCGGGCCTTGATGAAGTGGAAGAACCTGGTGACCCCCGGGTGGCAGAGGTCATTGTGGAGGGCCCTCAGCCTATCGATCTGCGCGCTGGCGCAGGTGCCACGCGATAGGGCATCTGGGGGTTCATTGAGCTTCCCAGGCCGGTACAAGATCTCGTAATTGTAGGTGGAAAGTTCGATTCTCCACCTCAAGATCTTGTCATTTTTGATTTTGCCCCTCTGCTTGTTGTTGAACATAAAAGCAACTGAACGCTGGTCAGTGAGCAGGGTAAATCGTTTTCCGGCCAGGTAGTGCCTCCAATGACGCACAGCCTCCACAATAGCCTGGGCCTCCTTCTCGACCGCGGAGTGTCTGGTCTCCGGGCCCTGGAGGGTTCGTGAGAAGAATGCCACAGGTCTCCCCGCCTGATTAAGGGTGGCGGCCAGAGCGAAGTCGGACGCATCGCTTTCCACCTGGAAGGGGATGGATTCGTCCACTGCGTGCATGGTGGCTTTGGCAATGTCCTCCTTGATACGGTGGAAGGCCGAGCGGGCCTCTGCCATCAGGGGAAAAGAGGTGGATTTGATCAGCGGACGGGCTTTGTCTGCATAGTAGGGGACCCACTGGGCGTAGTAGGAAAAAAACCCTAGGCACCTCTTCAGAGCTTTTAGGCAGTGGGGCAGTGGGAGTTCCATAAGGGGACGCATCCGGTCCGGGTCGGGACCGATGACCCCGTGTTCCACAACACAGCCAAGGATGGCGAGGCGGTCTGTGCGGAATATGCACTTCTCCTTGTTATATGTCAGGTTCAGGAGTTGGGCGGTGCAGAGGAATTTCTCGAGGTTTGTGTCATGGTCCTGCAAGTCATGGCCGCAGATGGTCACATTGTCTAGGTAAGGGAAAGTGGCCTGCAGCGCGTTTTGATCGACCATCCGGTCCATCTCCCTTTGGAAGACGGAGACCCCGTTGGTAACGCCAAAGGGAACCCTAAGGAAGTGATAGAGGCGGCCGTTTGCCTCAAAAGCAGTATACTGGCGGTCTTCGGGGCGGATGGGGAGCTGGTGGTACGCTGATTTCAGGTCAATGGTCAAAAAGACGCGGTACTGCGCGATCTGGTTGACCATGTCAGCTATGCGGGGGAGTGGGTAGGCGTCCAGCAGGGTGTAGCGGTTTATTGTTTGGCTGTAGTCGATGACCAGGCGTTGTTTCTCGCCGGTCTTAACGACCACAACCTGGGCTCGCCAGGGGCTGGAGCTGCCCTCAATAATCCCCTCCTTCAGGAGCCGCTCCACTTCGGTTTTGATGAAAACCCTGTCCCCGGCACTGTATCGCCTGCTCTTTGTGGCGATGGGCTTACAGTCGGGGGTGAGGTTAGCAAACAGTGGGGGGGGTGGGACTCTGAGTGTGGAGAGGTTGCATCTGGTGCGCGGCGGGCAATTTGGAGGCTGCTGGCTGCGGACTGTGAGTGGGGGGAGGGGGCCACCGTACGCCATCGTAACGCTTTTGAGGTGGCACTGGAAATCCAACCCCAGTAGAACGGCAGCGCAAAGTTGGGGCAGGACCAGGAATTTAAAATTATTGAACACAGTCCCGTCTACTACTAGTGTCACCACGCAGTAGCCGCCAACGTCCGCTGACTGGGACTCGGCGGCCATAGAAATCCGCTGGTGCGCAGGCAGGACTGGGGGAGAGCAACGCCGCACCGTGTCGGGGTGGATGAAGCTCTCTGTGCTCCCGGCAGCGCGCTCTGGGGTGTTTGGCCTGGCCACAGAAGTAGCATTTCTGGCCTTGGGATACTGCTGTCTGGCTTTGGGACACTGCTGCGGTGGTTGGGCCGTTGTTGGGCTGTGGCTGGGGTGGCACGGTGCTATGGGGCTGTCCTACCGTGTCCCAGGTTGTCGTTCCCCGCGGTGTCCACGGTGCAGAGGAGTAGGCATCCATGCCCCGGTAGGCTGCATCCAGCGTTAGTGCGATTTTGGAGGCTTTGTCGAGGGTGAGGTCATTCTGCACCAGCAGTCGCTGTCGGGTGTAGTTGGACCTGTGGCCCGCTACGAAGGCATCCCGGATCAGTTCCTCCGTGTACTTAGTGGACGTTACCGCCTTACACCCACAGGCCCGGCCAAGCACGGACAGTGCTTGGAGGTATTCCTCAGTCGATTCCCCAGGTTGTTGCTTGCGACTCCCCAGGAGGTGCCTGGCGTAAACTTCGTTCACAGGGCGCGTGTACTGGGTCTTGAGGAGCTGGACGGCGGCTGTGTACGGGGTCGCGTCCCGGATGACTGAGTACACTCGGTGGTTCACCTTGGAGATCAGGACAGACAGTTTGTTCGCATCCGTTACGACCGCAGTGGAGGCAGTCAGGGATGCCTCGAAGCACATGAGCCAGTGAGCAAACTTGGTGGAAGCGTCCGCTTCCCGACTGTCCAGGTCCAGGCATGCTGGTGTGAGGATCTTCTCCATTATAAAAAATTTAGTTAATAAAATTGATGCGCCATCAATTACTCAAAAGACTGAGGTTAAGCGAGTAACAACCAGGCTTTTATTAACTAAAGAATGAAGGTCTAGTCTCGAGTGGTCGACCCGTCCAGAATACTAAGGGACTGGGAGGTAGTCACTTATATACCTGGAATAGTGGGAGGAGTCAGCCGAGGCATGTCCAGACCTGTACCTAGTGGAATACACATACACATACAGACAGGTATAACAGTGGTTTACCACACCCCCCAACTGTGGGGTATTGTCAGTCTAATGTTCCCCACCCCCGACTGTAGATTATAATCAGTCTAACGTCCCCCCCCCCCGACTGTGGATTATTCTCAGTCCAACGTCCCCCCCACTGTGGATTATTCTCAGTCTAACGTCCCCCCCCCCCCGACTGTGGATTATTGTCAGTCTAACGTCACCCCGACTGTGGATTATTGTCAGTCTAACGTCCCCCACCTCCGACTGTAGATTATCAGTCTAACGTCCCCGCCCCCCACCGACTGTAGATTATTCTCAGTCTAACTTCCCCGCCCCCGACTGTGGATTACTCTCAGTCTAACGTCCTGTCCCCACCCCCCCCGACTCTGGGTTATTCTCAGTCTAACGTCCCCCCGACTGTCGATAATTCTCAGCCTAACGTCCCACCCCGACTGTGGATTCTCAGTCTAATGTCCTCCCCCGACTGTGGATTCTCAGTCTAATGTCCTCCCCCACCCCGATTATGGATTATTCTCAGTCGAATGTCCCCCTGACTGTGGATTATTCTCAGTCTAACGTCCCCCTGACTGGATTATTCTCAGTCTAATGTCCCACCCCGACTATGGATTATTCTCAGTCGAATGTCCCCGACTGTGGGTTATTCTCAGTCTAACGCCCCCCCGACTGTGGATTATTCTCAGTCTAACGTCCCCCCGACTGTGGATTATTCTCAGTCTAACGTCCCCCCGACTGTGGATTATTCTCAGTCTAACGTCCCCCCGACTGTGGATTATTCTCAGTCTAACGTCCCCCCTGACTGTGGATTATTCTCAGTCTAACGTCCCCCCGACTGGATTATTCTCAGTCTAACGTCCCCCCGACTGAGGATTATTCTCAGTCTAACGCCCCCCCCCCCCCGCCTGTGGATTATTCTCAGTCTAACATCTCCCCGACTGTGGATTATTCTCAGTCTAACATCTCCCCGACTGTGGATTATTCTCAGTCTGACGTCCCCCTGTTCTGTATATTGAATGTTGTATTTGAATTGTCCCACATAGCTTACCGTAGTTGTGATGTGCAATGCACTATGGGAAATAGAGTGCATGAAGTTGAGAAGATTCTGGAAAGTGATGGCTGTGAACTGAACTCTGTCTCCTGCGTACTCTTTTAATTGTTATACAAGCAAGGTTATTAAACTCTTGAGATTTAACAAAAGTGGCGACGAGGACGTCTGAACTTACGTGGCTCTGCTGTGTGGAAGATAGTCGGGTTTTACGTGTTAAAACTGTTATTTTTGCCGTGGACAGTTAATTAAAGTGAGTAAATCGGGAAGGACATTTATTCAACTGTGAAACGATCTGTGAATTGAAGCACTAAATAACTGATAGTGATTTTAGTTGAGTTCAACATTGGAAGGATTCTTAGTGAATGATAATTAGGAGCCTGAGAGAAGGAAAATGGCTGGAATTATCGGTAACATTGGACCGTTTGATGAGAATGTCGAACAATGGAACTCATACACAAAACGATTTGAATACTTCACACAAGCAAATGACACTGGAGGGAACAAAGTCGTACCGACATTGTTAAGTGTGATGGGACCAAAGACTTTCAATCTTTTGCGTACTTTAGTGCATCCAGATAAACCAGGGACTAAACAATATAGCGAAATTGTGGAGATACTAAAAGGGCATTTTTCACCCAAACCCCTAGTCATAGCTGAGAGGTTTAGGTTCCACAGACGTAATCAGGAAGAAGGAGAAACAGTGACCATGTTTGTAGCTGCACTAAAAAGACTATCAGAGCACTGTGAGTTTAATGACGTTCAAAATGATACTATAAGAGACAGGCTAGTGTGTGGTATGAGAACTGAAGCCATACAGAAGAGACTATTAACGGAGAGTAATCTGACTCTACAAAAGGCTATTGAAATCAGTATTTCCATGGAATTGGCAGCTAAGGAAGCTCAACAGTTGGGTGCAACAGAAAAAGTGCACAAAGTAAGAACAGAGAGCCAAGGGCCATGCTTCCGTTATGGCAAAACGGGGCATCTTGCGTCTGCATGCTGGTGTGTGGACATGGATTGCCACAGCTGTGGTAAAAAGGGACATATTCAGCGCGCATGCAGAAATAAAAAGGACACAGAGAAAACGTCAAAGATGGAAGGAAGAAAAAAAACATTCAGACAAGACAAAGAAACATGTCCGCTCTGTAGAACAGGACAAAACAGAGGCAAGTGACACTTCAGAGGAGGAACTATTACTGAACGTGCTGACTGTAGCTGGGGATTCGCATGGCTACTGGGTCTCACCCTTGCTAGAGGGGCAGCCTGTGCGAAAGCAGATCGATACTAGGGCAGCAGTATCTCTTATGTCAGAGACAGTCTACAAAAAGACATTAAAGCACCTTCCACTTCAGCCAGCTAACATAGCGTTGAAGACATATACCGGTGAAGGAGTAACCGTGAGAGGTATCACTGCGGTCACAGTTCAGTTGAATGGACAAACTAGAAAGTTACCACTCTACATAGTTAAAGGAGACTACCCCTCCCTGCTGGGACGTTCGTGGATGGAGAGAATAAAATTAGACTGGTCATCAGTCTACATGATGTCACACAATGATCCAGGCTTACCCGCCATCTTAAAGAAACATGCAGAAGTCTTTAATGGAGAACTGGGTAGCACGAAAGATATTACTGTGAAGCTTCGTATTAAGCAGGATAGCAAACCCAAGTTCATGAAGGCACGACCCGTACCTTATGCCATCAGACCAAAAGTCGAGGCTGACTTAGAAGCCCTAGTTGAAAGCGGAGTACTAGAACCAGTCAGCGTGAGTGAATGGGCAACGCCCATCGTACCAGTGCTCAAGAAAGGGGGTGGAGTTAGGATATGTGGAGATTTTAAAGTAACTGTTAACCCTATATTGTCAGTGGAGCAATATCCGCTCCCCCATATTGATGATTTGTTTGCGGGACTTGCTGGGGGCCAGAAGTTTAGCACAATCGACCTCTGTCAAGCCTACCTGCAAATGCATGTGGATGAACAGTCACGAGAAATGCTGACTATTGTGACGCACAAGGGCCTATTTAGGTATCGTCGACTTCCTTTCGGAATTACATCAGCTCCAGCGCTTTTCCAACGTGCTATGGACCAGATCCTTAGTGGATTGCCTGGAGTCCAGTGCTACTTAGATGATATCTTAGTTACTGGGTGTGATGACCAAGACCATCTGCGTAACTTGGACGCAACGCTACAGAGACTGAGGGATTACGGACTCAGAGTTCGCAGGGAGAAAAACAATTTTTTTCAGGCATCAGTTGAGTACCTCGGTCATGTGATCGATGCCACAGGCCTTCACAAGGCACCGTCCAAGACCAAGGCAATCGTGGATGCCCCAGCACCTGAAAATAACAGCCAGCTGCGTTCTTTTCTAGGGTTACTGAACTACTATGGACGGTTCATACCGAACCTAGCCTCGATGCTGAGGCCGCTGCATTGGTTGCTATGTAAAGACAAGAAGTGGGAATGGACAAGTGCCAGGAGGCGTTCATGACAGCAAAGGACACGCTCCTGAAGTCAGAGGCTTTGACGCATTTTAACCCTTCATTACCAATACAGTTAGCTTGCGATGCATCGTCATATGGTGTGGGAGCGGTCATTTCTCTTATCATGCCAAATGGAGAAGAGAAGCCGATAGCATTCGCATCTAGGACTTTGAACAGAGCTGAAACCAACTACGCCCAAATAGAACGAGAAGCACTGAGCATCATTTTTGGCGTTCGCAAGTTTCACCAATATTTGTACGGGAGACAGTTCACCCTACTAACAGATCACCGCCCTCTCACGACCATCTTCGGGCCACATAAAGGGATTCCGTCACTTGCTGCGAGCAGAATGCAAAAGGTGGGCGCTGCTGTTGTCTGCACACACATTTGACATTAGATATCACAAGTCTGACCTGCATGGCAACGCCGACGGTCTTTCCAGGTTGCCGCTGCCTGTCACCAAGCCTATGACGCGTAGCATGGACATCTGCTATTTTAGGCAGGTGGAGAACGCGCCTGTTACTTCGACACAGGTCCGACGAAACACCAGAAACGACCCAGTGTTGTCTGCAGTGCTGGACATTATCGTCAGGGGCAAGCTTGACAGCGATGACCCAAACCTGAAACCATATCTCTTAAGGAGAAACGAACTGTCGGTGCAGTCTGGATGTTTGCTGTGGGGGAGGAGAGTGGTTATTCCACCATCGCTATGGAAACCAGTGTTACAGCAACTACACTCCGGACACTGCGGAATGGTTCGTATGAAAGAAATAGCGAGGAGCTATATCCGGTGGCCGGGTATGGATGGACAGATTGAGGACAAAGCTAAAACCTGTTCCTCATGTCAGAGAGTTCGTAATGTGCCACAGCTTGCACCTCTTCACCCCTGGGACTTTCCGGAGGAAGCATGGCACCGCATTCATGTAGACTTTGCAGGTCCATTCGAGGAGAGAATGTTCCTGGTGGCTGTTGACGCACACAGTAAGTGGCCAGAGGTTGTTATAATGAGGTCCACCACCACTGAGAAGACCATCGAGAAGTTAGGTGAGGTGTTCAGCCGATTTGGATCTCCGATGCAACTTGTCTCAGACAATGGTCCACAGTGGGTGTCACAAGAAATGGCTACATTTCTGCAGGTGAATGGCATACAACATATCAGGGCTGCACCTTACCACCCTGCGACCAATGGTCTAGCTGAGAGGTTTGTTCAGACCATGAAACACTCTCTAAAGGCATCGCAAGGCCAAGGAACGCTTCATCAGTGCCTGAATAGTTTCCTGTTGAGTTACAGGAACACACCACATGCGACCACAAAAGCATCACCTGCCACTCTACTGCTCAAAAGAGAGCTACGAACAAACTTTGACCTGCTGAAACCGCCAAAGGTGAAAGATGTGGTACAGTATCAGCAGGACAAGCAGATCAAGCGACGTGAACAACGCTCCAAAGACAGAGTTTTCAGTCCAGGTGAACATGTGTTGGCACGGGACTACAGTGGTGGACCTAAGTGGGTTCCTGCTACTGTCATTGCACAGACTAGTCCAGTATCCTACACTGTACAAACACCCGAGGACATTGTCTGGAAGAGACACACCGATCAGCTTCTACAAAGTGCAGCAACACCCACTGAACCACCAACAGCAGTTTATCTGCCATTGGGTGACACTGTGGGTCATCCGCCTTCTACACCGAGAGGCTCACCTTCTAAGGAAGCAGCCGCTTCAGCCCCTATCTCATCAGCAAGGGAGACCTGTATACAGGCACCTCAGCCGCCTATACCTGTGTTGACGTCACCTGTGAGAGACAATGAACTGGAGGGCCAGGCTGACCACCGGTATCCTACCAGAGAGCGGCGGCCCCCTATACGTTTGAACTTATAGTTCAGAGGATTATCCTTTATCTGTGTTTTATTGTGTTATTATTGTGTTTTAAAAATTTTGAATTATTATTGTGTTTTTAAATTTTGTGGTTCTACTGGGACATCTAATGTAAGAGGGGAGGAGATGTTGTGTATTTTGAATGTTGTATTTGAATTGTCCCACATAGCTTACCGTAGTTGTGATGTGCAATGCACTATGGGAAATAGAGTGCATGAGGTTGAGAAGATTCTGAAAAGTAATGGCTGTGAACTGAACTCTTTTAATTGTTATAGAAGCAAGGTTATTAAACTCTTGAGATTTAACACCCCCGACTGTGAATTATTCTCATTCTCAGACTAACGTCCCCCCGACTGTGGATTATTCTCAGTCTAATGCCCCCCCCCGACTGTGGATTATTCTCAGTCTAACGCCCCCCCGACTGTGGATTATTCTTAGTCTAACGTCCCCCGACTGTGGATTATTTTTCAGCCTAACGCCCCCCCCCCCCGACTGTGGATTATTCTCAGTCTAACGTCCCCCCGACTGTGGATTATTCTCAGTCTAACGTCCACCCCCCCCCCCTGACTGTGGATTATTCTCAGTCTAATGCCCCCACCTCCCCCGCCCGACTGTCGATTATCCTGGGTTCTTAGATTATTTTGTGTAACATTCTCCGGCTATTCTCGATGATATTTGCATGTTGCCTCTTTTCGTTACCCAAATTCTTGAAAACAGCTTCATATAATGGCAAGGTCATTACGCAGGTGAATGAACAACAGTGCAATGCGACAGCAGAACCTCCCAGGTGTGAAATTACACAGATATAATCAGCACACGCTGGCGGAGGAACACACAACTTACAAACGGATAGAAATCTTCCAAAGACCATGCTGTAATGTAGCAGATTCTGTTCATACAGTTGAATCTCAGATTTACAGACTCGTTGGGCAAGATGCCGGCTGGGTCTCTGGAAGAGGTGTGAATCCCGAGCACTGTATGTACAACAGTGAAATTATTAAAGACCATTTCAAAGAAAGTTGAAATAATATTTTTAAAATTTATACTGGTTTATTCTGCCCCGGGGCCAGAATTGTATCGGTCTGCTGTGAACTTCCCTCACAAACAACCATTAGCCTTCAACGGACTCAGAAAAGCAATTCGACATTTTAGTCTTAAAAGGGACAGGCAAACTTAAAACAAACTATTTAGAACATTGTGAAGTTACTTGGAATCACCGGATTGTTATAAATCAGCGCATCATCTGGACTACATGGGCATTGCCACAGAGATCTGCTAACACCATAGAAGTGTAAACATAAGAACATAAGAATTAGGAGCAGGAGTAGGCCCCTCGAGCCTGCTCCGCCATTCAATAAAATCATGGCTGATCATCGACCTCAACTCCATTTTCCCGCCCAATCTCCATATCCCTTGATTCCCCTAGAGTCCAAAAATCTATCTTTCTCAGATTTGAATGTACTCAAAAACTCAGCATTCACAGCCGTCTGGGGCAGAGAATTCCAAAGATTCACAACCCTCTGAGTGAAGAAATTCCTCCGCAACTTGGTCTTAAATGGCCGACCCCTTATCCTGAGACTATGCCCCCTAGTTCTAGGCACTCCAGCCAACCAACCTCTCAGCATCTACCCTGTCAATCCCCTTCAGAATCTTGTATGTTTCAATGAGATCACCGGCTCTTTATCTATCGACGACAGCGTATTTTGTGTCAGGTCCCCCTATGGAAAGAGTTAGAACAACTTATGAATTCACTGGAAGGCTGTACTATTGGTCATGAGGTCCCACTGCCCCTGGAGAATATGGTCACCTTACTCTGAGCTGCTGTGTGTCTGTTCCACCCGATAATGTGACTAACCTCATTCCACGAGCCGGAGAATATCGAGCAGGACGTGCAGACATAATTCAGTCTCTATTTGCATTCTGTCCTTTTTTATATAATAGTTTTGTAACATTTGCATACTGAGTTATCATTAGCCCGCAGGCATCTGTAAGGAATACCTATTATATTCACATGTGATCACATGCTGAGTTGTCATTGGCCTGCAGGCATCTGTAAGGACTGCTATTGTTTAGAAGACCCAGGGGTCCTGACTCCATCTTGTCCACACGGTGCTGTATTGATTGAGAAAGCTTACAGACCTGATGCTTCATTAAAAGAGTTTAAACTGTAATACTCCGTTGTCCTGCAATTTATTATTTTTGTACAAAGTGTGCAAAACAAGACATGGTGTCAGAACAGGGATTTGAAATGGACATAGTTGGAGCTCCCTTACCCCGAATGAATTGGGGATCTTTGAACTTACATAGAGAATGGCGCAAGTTCAAGCAACACGTGGAATTGATGTTTTCGGGTCCACTGAAAAGCAAAGGGGAGGAAGAAAGATGCAGCTACCTACTCTTGTGGATCGAAGAAAAAGGGAGAGACATTTTTAACACATGGTCTCTCACCGCAGATGAAGCAAAGCTACTGAAAGGTTATTTTGACCGTTTTGAAGCATATGTGATGCCCAAGACAAATATGATATTCGCTAGGTACAAGTTTCAGGAGAAAGTACAAGGAGCTAGAGAGTCGTTTGAACAGTTCGTGACTGAGTTAAAACTGCTGATAAAAGACTGTGTATATGCAGATAAAGATGAGATGGTCAGAGACCGCATCGTGTTTGGAATACATTCAGCTAAACTGAGAGAGAAACTTTTGAATGTTGGGTCCAGGCTAACGCTGGACAAAGCTATAGACATAGCTAGATCGCATGAGATAGCCCAAGCACAGTTGAAAACCATAACTGGCACCACGAACAGCTCTAGTGAACAGACAGTGCATACAGTTAATAGACACACACCAAAGAACACCGCCCAGAGAGCGCGTTTCAGAGTTCTAAAAATGGGCAACACAGACATAAAACGCTTCAAAAACTGTGGATATTGTGGAAACAACTGGCATGGAGAAAAGAAGTACTGCCCTGCCAAAGGAAGGCAATGTACTAAATGTGGTAAACGGAACCACTTTGCTAAAGTTTGCAGGACTGTTTTTGGATAAACAGTACACACAGTGAGTGACAGCCAAATGCCAGATAGAGAGCCAAATGCAGAGGAACTGTTTTGATTCTGTGTCACAGAAAAAACAGATTTCAGAGACTGAGCAAGCCTATGCCGATATTGAGATAGGAAAACAGAGCAAAGAGCTTAATTTTAAACTAGACACTGGATCTCAGGTTAACGTAATTCCTCTGAGTGAGTATCACCGCTTGAAGGATGAGTGTGAGCTACAGCCCACCTCATGCAGATTGACCAGCTATGGGGGTGAGCAGCTCAATGTAAAAGGCACATGCGTGATGAAATGCAAGTACAAAGAAAGCGACATGATGTTGAACTTTTACATTATTGACACTCAAGCACCTCCAGTGCTAGGTCTAAAGGCATGTTTAGACATGGACCTCGTCAAGCTAGTGCTATCATTGACAGCAACAGTTGAGAAGCAGACAGTCATGGAGGAGTTTGCTGACGTTTTCAAAGGAATCAGACCATTCCCAGGTGAATGCACTATTCACCTTGACCCAGCAGCAACCCCTGTGGTTTGCCCACCGAGAAGGATACCCCTTGCTCTACGTAGTCGCCTGAAGGAGGAGCTGCAGAGCATGGAGAATACAGAAATCATCGTCCGGGAAACAGAACCGACAGAGTGGGTCAACGCGTTAGTAGTGGTTGAGAAACCATGTACAGGCAAGCTCAGTCTGTCTTGACCCCAGAGATTTGAACAAGGCTATCAAACGCCCTCACTACCCTCTACCAACGCTAGATGACATCACACCCAAGCTAGTGGGAGCACGTTACTTCAGTGTAATGGACGCACGATCAGGATACTGGACTATCAAGCTCACGGAAGAGTCATCCAAGCTAACAATGTTCAACACACCATTTGGACGCTACCGATTTCTGCGTTTAACATTTGGTCTTACCATTTGGTCTTATCTCAGCTCAGGATGAATTCCAGCGGAAGATCGACGAAACCTATGAAGGCCTCGACGGAGTAGTCGCAATCGTAGACGATATCCTCATCTATGGCAGGAATAGAGAGGAACATGACAGGAACCTCCGTGCGATGCTACAAAGATCACGGGAGAAAGGTATCCGGCTCAACCCCGAGAAAAGCATAATCGGATCCACCGAGATCAGTTATTTCGGGTATCGCCTCTCAACTGATGGCATTAAGCCGGATCTAGAGAAAATCTCCGCCATCAAGAAGATGGAGCCGCCGAAGAACCACGCAGAGCTAGAGACAGTACTCGACATGGTTAACTACTTAGCCAAGTTTGCCCCGAGCCTCTCCGAAATCAACGCACCCATGCGTCAGTTGCTCAAACAATCCAATGAGTTCATGTGGGACAAACAACATGACACAGCATTTCAGAAAATGAAAGACCTAATCACCAGAGAACCAGGACCAGTTCTTGCCTACTTCGACCCCAGCAAAGAGCTCAGACTACAAGTGGACACGTCAAAGTACAGACTAGGCGCAGTATTACTGCAAGAAGGAAAGCCCATCAGCTACGCTTCCAGATCTCTCTCAGACAGTGAAATCAACTATGCTCAAATCGAGAAAGAGTTATATGCAATTCTGTTTGGATGTAAGCGTTTCCACCAGTACGTCTATGGCCGACAAGTCATTGTGGAATCCGACCACAAGCCCCTCGAGTCAATCATGAGGAAACCACTAGCCGCAGCCCCACCAAGGCTACAAAGAATGATCCTTCAGCTACAGAAGTATGACTTCACAATCATTCACCGTCCAGGCAAAGACATTCCTGTTGCAGACACGCTCTCCAGAAAGTCTTTTAGCTACCAGGACAGCAGCCTCAGTGAAGGCATGGATGTGCAGGTGCACATGGTGTACAACAGCTTACCTGTGAGTGACTCAAAACTGAAGGAGATCCGAGCAGGAACAGAGAAAGATGCACAACTCACACTGCTGAGCAAAGTCATACATGAAGAATGGCCTGAGGAAAGGAGGAAATGCCCTCAGAGCATATCTGAATTCTGGAACCACAGAGACGAACTGTCACAAATCAACGGAATCGTCTTCAAAGGGGAGAAAATCATCATTCCTACCAGTCTCAGAGAAGAGATGTTGACAAAAATTCATGCTGGACATATGGGCATGGAAAAATGCAAACAAAGAGCACGTGACATTATGTTTTGGCCCGGAATGTGCAAACACATTGAGGGCATTATCGGAAAATGTTCCATTTGTCTAGAACGCCGCCCATCAAATGTCAAAGAGCCCATGATACCTCACCGTATCCGAGACAGGCCCTGGCAGGTTGTCAGCTGCAAGCAAGTGCAAGCAAAACATGTACAGAGACAGCAACACCAAAAGAGATCCTATGACAGGTCAGCTAGACTACTGCCACCGCTGCACAATGGAGAATCCACAGAATCCAGGAGCATGACTACTGGAAGCCAGCAGTCGTCATCCAGCCAGCTGACACTGAGCGATCGTATCACATCCGCACCCCAGAAGGACAGGTGTACTGCCGCAATCGCAGGCACCTCCTGAACACCAAGGAACAACACCGTCATTCTGACGAGAGGTCAAGCCTAGAGTTATCCTTGACTTGTGAACTGTCAAAGGGTGTAGGCGGATCACTGCCCAAAAATAACTGTACATCGTTATTGAAACATTGAGATGTTTTCAGTGCTAGTTAAATGTTGAGTTTACTTATATGTTGATACTACTGAGAACATTATGTAGAAGAAAGGTTCAAAAGTAATGCATAACATTTTTCTTTTAAAAGAAAGGGGATGTAACATTTGCATACTGAATTATCATTGGCCCGCAGGCATCTGTAAGGAATACCTATTATAAGAACATAAGAACATAAGAAATAGGAGCAGGAGTAGGCCAATCGGCCCCTTGAGCCTGCTCCGCCATTCAATAAGATCATGGCTGATCTGATCATAACCTCAAATCTACTTTCACTCTCCATCCCACCCGAACCCATGTGATCTCCCGGGAGAGGTGAAAAACCAGATAAAAAACCCAATGGCCAATTTGGGAGAAAAAATCTGGGAAATTCCTCTCCGACCCCTCTAGGCGATCGAAACTCGTCCAGGAGATCACTCAGTCCCTGTATTTCCTACAGTACTTACCTTCTGTAAGAGGTGATCTCCACCCCAGCCAGGAACAGGCCCAATTTACTCTTGAAGGACTCCTAGCTGGCAGCCTGTTCCCAAGGTCTCCACTAATCCCTGTGAAAAGAACCATCTCCTGAAATCTAACACAGAATTAGAACACAAGAAGTAGGAGCAGGACCAGGCTACATGGCCCCTGGGCCCACTCCGCCACCCACAGGGCCATGACCGATCCGAACCTAGCCTCATGTCCGATTTCCTGCCCGCTCCCCATAACCCCTTATTCCCCTTACTTCTAGGAAACTGCCTATTTCTGTTTTAAATTTATTTAATGATGTAGCTTCCACAGCTCTCTGGGGCAGCAAATTCCACAGACCTACCACCCTCTGAGTGAAGAAGTTTCTCCTCATCTCAGTTTTGAAAGAGCAACCCCCTACTCTAAGATTATGCCCCCTAGTTCTAGTTTCACCCATCATTGGGAACATCCTCACCGCATCCACCCGATCAAGCCCCTTCACAATCTCATATGTTTCAATAAGATCGCCTCTCATTCTTCTGAACTCCAATGAGTAGAGTCCCAATCTACTCAACCTCTCCTCATATGTCAACCCCCTCATCCCCGGGATTAACCGAGTGAACCTTCTTTGTACTGCCTCGAGAGCAAGTATGTCTTTTCTTAAGTATGGACACCAAAACTGTATGCAGTATTCCAGGTGTGGTCTCACCAATACCTTGTACAACTGCAGCAATACCTCCCTGTTTTTATATTCCATCCCCCTAGCAATAAAAGCCAACATTCCATTGGCCTTCTTGATCACCTGCTGTACCTGCATACTAACTTTTTGTGTTTCGTGCACCAGGACCCCCAGATCCCTTTGTACTGCAGTACTTTCCAGTTTCTTGCCATTAAGATAATAACTTGCTCTATGATTTTTCCTGCCAAAGTGCATAAACTCACACTTTCCAGTATTATATTCCATCTGCCAAATCTCTGCCCATTTACTTAGCCTGTCTATATCCCTTTGCAGATTTTTTATGTCCTCCTCACTCACTACTTTCCCTCCCATCTTTGTATCATCTGCAAACTTTGATATGTTACACTCGGTCCCTTCCTCCAAATCGTTAATATAGATTGTAAAGAGTTGGGGTCCCAGCACTGACCCCTGCGGAACACCACTAGTTACTGATTGCCAGTCTGAGAATGAACCATTTATCCCAACTCTCTGCTTTGTTAGATAGCCAATCCCCCACCCATGCCAGAATATTACCCCCAATCCCGTGGTTTTTTATCTTGAGCAATAATCTTTTGTGTGGCACCTTGTCAAATGCCTTTTGAAAGTCTAAATACACTACGTCCACTGGTTCCCCTTTATCCACCCTGTATGTTACGTCCTCAAAGAACTCAAGCAAATTTGTCAAACATGACTTCCCCTTCGTAAAACCATTTTGACTTTGTCCTATTAAATTATGTTTATCCAAATGTCCCATTACTGTCTCCTTAATAATGGACTCTAAAATTTTGCCAACCACAGATGTTAGGCTAACTGGTCTATAGTTTCCAGCCTTCTGTCCACTACCCTTTTTAAATAAGGGTGTTACATTAGCAGTTTTCCAATCTGCCGGGACCTTTGCTGAGTCCAGGGAGTTTTGGAAAATTACCAATGCATCCACAATCCCTACCGCCACTTCCCGTCACATTATATTCACATGTGATCACATGCTGAGTTGTCGTTGGCCTGCAGGCATCTATAAGGACTGCTATTGTTTAGAAGACCAAGGGGTCCTGACTCCATCTTGTCCACATGGTGCTGTATTGATTGAGAAAGCTTACAGACCTGATGCTTCATTAAAAGACTTTAAACTGTAATACTCCGGTGTCCTGCAATTTATTATTTTTGTACAAAGTGTGCAAAACAAGACAAGTTTGACAAAACATACAGCAACTTGGGAAGCAGTAGAGATGGTTACAGCAGAGGGGTTTCCCTGCAGTGTGGGTTGAAGAGATGGAAGATGCAACAATGAGGTGTTATATCGCCACCACTGGCAGGAGAGTGGAATCGCAGTGTGACAAGGTTACACAGGCATGTTGCATTGTAACAACAACTTGTATTTATATAGCGCCTTTAACATAGTAAAACCTCCCAAGGTGCTTCACAGGAACGTTATAAAACAAAATTTGACACCGAGTCACATAAGGAGATATTAGGGTGGATCAAAGAGGTAGGTTTTAAGGAGCGTCTTAAAGGAGGAAAGAGAGGTAGACAGGCGGAGAGGTTTAAGGAGGGATTTCCAGAGCTTAGGGCCTTGGCAGCTGAAGGCACGGCCACCAATGGTGCAGCGATTGAAATCGGGGATGTTCAAGAGTCCAGAATTAGAGGAGCGCAGATATCTCGGAGGGTTGTGGGGCTGGAGGCGATTACAGAGATAGGGAGGGGGTGACTCAGGAAGTGTGGGCAGATGTGAGATTTTTAATGTAGATGGCAGATATAGAAGCTTAAAGATTTCTTGTAGTTTCTTTCCATTTCTTGTTATTGATCGACCAATCAGTGTCTGTCATCCTACGTAACATTGATAGGGGACTCTTGCATGTGTTCAGCATGATTTGACTGACAATTACCCCCCACATTTTCACCTGAAGGCAACACCTAGGGGTAGATTTTCATCTTTACCATCTGGCCGGTTATCTGGCAGGATGAATTTCCTGCCCCTTATAATCAATGGAACGAAAACCAGGCAGCTTCTATGCGAGGTGTCTGGCTAGATTACCACCCAAATGAAGATGACTAAGAATTACCCTTTGGTCTTGAATGCCCATGTGCACTGCTGCAGGAGATCAACCAGGCTCACCTCCTGACTCAGGAATATCGACACCACCCAGGACAAAGTAGCCCACTTGATCGGCACCCTATCCACCATCTTAAACATTCATTCTCCCCCCCACCCCCAACCCCCGCCACCTCCCTCCACCACCGGCATACCGTGTCTGCAGTGTGTACTATCTACAAGATGCACTGCAGTAACTTGCCAAGGCTTCTTCGACAGCACCTTCCAAACCCGCGACCTTTACCACCTAGAACAACAAAGGCAGCAGGCAAATTAGAACAGCATCAGCTCCAGGTTCCCCTCCAAGTTGCACACCAAACTGACTTGGAAATATATCGCCGATCCTTCATCGTTGCTGGGTCAAAATCCTGGAACTCCCTCCCTAACAGCACTGTGGGAGTACCTTCACCACACGGACTGCAGCGGTTCAAGAGGCAGCTCAACACCACCTTCTCAAGGGCATCTAGGAACAGGCAGTAAATACTAGCCTCGCTAGTGATGCCCACATCCCAAGAATGAATTATTAAATAATAATTAAACGTTCTTCAGCAGATGCATGTCCGATGTTTCCATGGAACATGAAGCATGCGTAAATTTCACATTTGCGAAAAAACAACCAAAAGACCAGCCTTATTCCACTACCTCTCAAATACCCATTCTCAAAAAGTCCCAGAATCAATCAAATCCTTGAAAAAAAAATGTTTGAGTCCCATCAGTAGCCATATTGGCTCCCCATCCCATTATATACCCCTGAAAATAAAACTTTAAAATACACACAAACAAAACAATTCTGTCCAACTTACCCTAAAATGTAGCCATCCCACCTTCGAATACCTTCCCCACACTAGCTTTGGGCTGTTGTCTTCTGCTCCATTCCCAGAGCTTTGATCTTCAAGCTAGGGCCCGGGCTATGGCACTTTCCACACACCTCCATGAGCAGAGAGCTCAGTAGCTCTCACTGCTGGCTTTTTAACCCCTCTGTTTTCCCCGATAAAACACACAAGTAACAAATACCTTCCCATTCTTCAGTGCAAAGGTGACAGCCAGCCATGAATCGGTGTCCTGGCCAACATTTATCCCTCAAGCAACATCGCTAAAAGCGTAGGTGCCTTGCAGTCAGAATGAGGGGAATTTATAATGGGGAACAAAGAAATGGCAGACCAATTAAATACATATTTTGGTTCTGTCTTCACAAAGGAGGACACAAATAACCTCCCAGAGATGTCGGGGAACATAGGGTCTGATGCAAGGGAGGAACTGAAAGAAAATCAGTATTTGTAGGCAAATGGTGTTGGGGAAATTGATGGGACTGAAGGCCGATAAATCCTCAGGGCCTGATAATCTACATCCTAGGGTACTTAAGGAAGTGGCCCTAGAAATAGTAGATGCATTGCTGATCATCTTCCAACATTCGATGGAATCTGGAACAGTACCCATGGATTGGAGGGTAGCTAATGTTACCCCACTATTCAAAAAAGGTGGTAGAGAGAAAACGGGGAATTACAGACCGGTAAGCCTGACATCGGTAGTGGGGAAAATGCTAGAGTCCATTATAGAAGATGTAATAGCAGAGCACTTGGAAAACAGTGACAGGATCGGACAAAGTCAACATGGATTTACAAAAGGTAAATCGTGCTTGACTAATCTACTGGAATTTTTTGAGGATGTAACTAGTAAAATAGATAAGGGAGAACCAGTGGATGTGGTGTATTTGGACTTTCAGAAGGCTTTCGATAAGGTCCCGCATAAGAGATTAGCGTGTAAAGTGAAGAGACATGGGATTGGGGGTAAGGTACTGTCTTGGATAGAGAACTGGTTGGCAGACAGAAAGCAAAGAGTTGGAATAAACGGGTCTTTTTCCGAATGGCAGGTAGTGACTAGTGGGTGTAAGGATATCAGCAAATAGTGATGATATTTGTCTGTGTTTGATTACTTATGCCTTACAGCATATTTGTCTGTGTTTTTGATTACTTGTGCCTGACCAGCAGAGGTCATGTGAGAGACAAAGAGTCCAGAGAAGTTTTACTTTCAGTTTCATTCTAGATGCATCACAGCATAGTGTGTTCTGTAAAAAGCTGTAGAAAGTCTTGAACAAGACTTTAGATTAAACAACATTCTCTTTCAGAAATGAGTCTTTATTGAACCCAAAAAGAAATCAATACAGTGGGGTACCGCAGGGATCGGTCCTTGGACCCCAGCTGTTCACAATATATATTAATGATCTAGACAAGGGAACTAGATGTAATATCTCCAAATTTGCAGACGACACAAAGCTGGGTGGGCGTGTGTGCTGTGAGGAGGATGCCGAGAAACTACAGTATGATTTGGACAGGTTGGGTGATTGGGCAGAAGCATGGCAGATGCAATATAACGTGGATAAATGTGAGGTTATCCATTTTGGTGGCAAAAACAGGAAGGCAGATTATTATCTGAATGGCAATAGATTGGGAAAAGGGGAAGTGCAACAAGACCTGGGTGTCCTTGTGCACCAGTCGCTGAAGGTAAGCATGCAGGTGCAGCAGGCGGTTAAGAAGGCAAATGGTATGTTGGCCTTCGTAGCAAGAGGGTTTGAGTACAGGAACAAGGATGTCTTGCTGCAGTTGTACAGGGCCTTGGTGAGACCACATCTTGAGTATTGTGTGCAGTTTTGGTCACCTTATCTGAGGAAGGATGTTCTTGCCATGGAAGGAGTGCAGCGAAGACTCACCAGGCTGATACCTGGGATGGCAGGAATGACGTATGAGGAGAGATTGTGTTGATTGGGCTTATACTCACTGGAGTTTAGAAGATTTGAGGGGGGATCTCATCGAAACCTATAAAATTCTGTCAGGCCTGGACAGACTAGATGCAGGAAGGATGTTCCCGATGGCCGGGGAGTCCAGAGCCAGGGGTCATAGTCCAAGGATAAGGGGTAAGCCATTTAGGACTGAGATGAGGAGGAATTTCTTCACCCAGAGAGTGGTGAACCTGTGGAATTCTCTGCCACAGAGGGCGGTGGAGGCCAGTTCATTAAATATATTCAAGAAGGAGTTGGATATATTTCTTAAGGCTAAAGGGATCAAGGGATATGGGGAGAAAGCAGGGACAGGGTACTGAATTTGGATGATCAGCCATGATCGAATTGAATGGCGAAGCAGGCTCGAGGGGCCGAATGGCCTACTCCTGCTCCTATCTTCTATATAAAAATTAATGTGAACTGGATGCATCGCTTCGCTCTGGAAACTGATCAGATCCCAACGGTGATGTATAAGCACCACAACCAATTGCGAGGCAGTGAGAGGAGGGTGTGGTTTGTTTACTCCAGTAACTCTGTGCTTTGCATTTGGGTTCAGAGTTGATTGGCCGAGGCCCGGTTAGAGAAAATGGAGGAAAAAAGAGATGAACCCCAAACCCTGCGATTCTGAAACTGACTGAGTGTACCAACCCGAACATCACAAACCAACCAAGTACACCAACCCCAACACTCTGAAACCAAGACAAGTACACTGACCCTAACATAACGAAACTGACTGAGTACACCGACCCCAACACCCTGAAACTGACACCGACCCAACGCCCTGAAATTGAGCGAGTACACCAGCCCCAACTCCCTGAAACTGACCGAGTACTCCAATCCCAACACCCTGAAACTGACCGAGTACCCCAACCTCAACAACCTAAAATTGACCAAATATATAAACCCCTTGTTCTTGAAACTGACCGAGTCCACAAACCCAGTGTTATGATACAGACTATCGCCCAATTCTCTTCAGTTGTGCTCGCAGCATAGGGCGGTTTCCGTGGGCAAACCTTCTATCCGATGAGTCAAAGCTTATAATGTTAGAGCATGAAGTGAGCAAAGTAGTGAGCTCAGGGTTAGCACTCAGCCTTTTAAAATTGATGCTCAATAGCATGTAGAATTCTGTTGCACCCCACACCACTTTAGAAGGTAGATAGTATTGGCAACACTTTTTGTAATCTAATAATCAGATGAATTTATAAATAGAATTACTTACAGAAAAAAAAGATATGGCATTAAATGTCACAATGCAGTACGAAAGGTCTAGAAACAGAGGTATACTAGGCCAACAAGTCTCGAAAGCTCCTTCAGATGTATGCGATCTTGTTGCTCAGCATAAACAGAATAGTCTATGCAGCACCAGCATACGGAATTACAGATCACCAAATGGGGTGCTGATGAGGACTGTAAAGATAAATCATCTGGACTTGGGCATTTGACTCAATTCAACTGCAATAGGCACATTCAATTTACACCTGGTTCAAAGTGCCTTTAAATGTAATTGATTTCTGATTAAAGGCAAACAGCCTTGTTCTCATAGCCAAGACTGCACCAGCTGCCATTTTGAAGCCTTGCGAAGGGACAGCTTCTATTCTGAATAGCCAAGTTGCTGTTGCATTTAAAACGACAGGTAAAACCAAAGACAAAAAAGTCTGCCATTTTTGGTGACACTGGGCCCATTTTTGGACCTGACTGTATAAACAAATCCTGCCACCGTGTCACTGACCACGTTCACTGACCCTGCAATCCTGAAACTGAGCCAATGCGGTCCCACTCTCGATGAGGCAGTCCGTTTTTTTTACTGCACTGGAAAATTTCGCGTTGCCCAATAATTCAAATTAAAAGACAGCAAGTAACATGGCAAAGTGTGGTAATTTAACACGCAGGAAAAAATGGAACCATCAGATAATGCACAGGGAACGACTTAAGTTAAGCAATGTAGATAACACAGCAAAGTGATTATTTTGTCACACTGACGGAATACACAAACTAAATTATCCTGAAACTGAACAAGTATACAAATTCTGTGAAGCTTCCTTTTGCTGCAGGCTTCAGTATCTCCAGAATACTTAATGCTAGTAAAAAAAAGATCTTTCATAAAAAATTGATTTGTTTAGTTGTTCTATGGGCATTGCAGGGATTAACAAAGTAGAGAGGGCATAAGTAATTTCATTCCACACCCATTTTCACCAGCCTTCAAATTGGAACCATCTATGCACCACCATTCTTATATTGGCAACTTAGCTGCCTCCCTCCACATCTGTTGGAGAGGCAAGTACAGGAGTGAGCCTACCGTGTTCATAACTATATCCAAACTGCCTGCGTTGGGGGCACAGAGAGGCAGTCAGGCTAATGGTGAGCAGGGCACACAGCCAACACTGAGGAAGAATGCAACATAATACAAGAAGACATCAGAAAACTTGCAGACTAGGCAGTTAAGTGGCAAATTAACTTTAAAATATATAAATGTGAGGTGATGCACTTTGGTAGGAACAACAGAAACATCACCTACACCTTAGAAACTGAATGGGGTAGAATAGCAAAGGGATCTAGAGATACAGGTGAACAAATCATTAAAAGCAGCATCGCAAGTCAACAAAGCAATTAAAAATGCTGGGTTTTATTTCTAGTGGTATAGAATTCAAAAGTAGAAGTTATGTTAAACTTATTTCGGACAAAGTCAACATGGATTTACAAAAGGTACATCGTGCTTGACTAATCTACTGGAATTTTTTGAGGATGCAACTGGTAAAATAGATAAGGGAGAACCAGTGGATGTGGTGTATTTGGACTTTCAAAAGGCTTTCGATAAGGTCCCGCATAAGAGATTAGCGTATAAAGTTAAGGCACATGGGATTGGGGGCAAGGTATTGACTTGGATAGAGAACTGGTTGGCAGATAGAAAGCAAAGAGTTGGAATAAACGGGTCTTTTTCCAAGTGGCAGGCAGTGACTAGTGGGGTACCACAGGGATCGGTCCTAGGACTCCAGCTATTCACAATATATATTAATGATCTAGACGAGGGAACTAGATGTAATATCTCCAAGTTTGCAGACGACACAAAGCTGGGTGGGCGTGTGTGCTGTGAGGAGGATGCCGAGAAACTCCAGTATGATTTGGACAGGTTGGGTGATTGGGCAGAAGCATGGCAGATGCAATATAACATGCATAAATGCGAGGTTATCCACTTTGGTGTCAAAAACAGGAAAGCAGATTATTATCTGAATGGCAATAGATTGGGAGAAGGGGAAGTGCAACGAGACCTGGGTGTCCTTGTGCACCAGTCGCTGAAGGTAAGCATGCAGGTACAGCAGGCGGTTAAGAAGGCAAATGGTATGTTGACCTTCATAGCGAGAGGGTTTGAGTACAGGAACAAGGATGTCTTGCTGCAGTTGTACAGGGCCTTGGTGAGACCACATCTTGAGTATTGTGTGCAGTTTTGGTCGCCTTATCTGAGGAAGGATGTTCTTGCCATGGAGGGAGTGCAGCGAAGATTCACCAGGCTGATACCTGGGATGGCAGGAATGACGTATGAGGAGAGATTGGATCGATTGGGCTTATACTCGCTGGAGTTTAGAAGAATGAGAGGGGATCTCATTGAAACTTATAAAATTCTAACAGGACTAGACAGACTAGATGCAGGAAGGATGTTCCCGATGGTCGGGGAGTCCAGAACCAGAGGTCACAGTCTAAGGGTAAGGGGTAAGCCATTTAGGACAGAGATGAGGAGGAATTTCTTCACCCAGAGAGTGGTGAACCTGTGGAATTCTCTACCACAGAAGGCAGTAGAGGCCAATTCATTAAATATATTCAAGAAGGAGTTGGATATATTTCTTAAGGCTAAAGGGATCAAGGGGTATGGGGAGAAAGCAGGGACAGGGTACTGAATTTGGATGATCAGCCATGATCTCATTGAATGGCAGAGCAGGCTCGAGGGGCCAATGGCCTACTCCTGCTCCTATCTTCTATGTTTCTATGTATAGGACCCTGGTCAGGCCACACTTGAAGTACTGTGCACAGTATTGGTTTCTATACTATAAAAAAGGACGTAGAAGCACCAGAGAAAGTGCAAAAAAAGATTTACAAGGATGGTCCCAGACTGAGAGATTACAGCTCTGGGAAAGACTGAACGGGTTGGGGCTTTTAGAAAAATGAGAAGACTTAGAGGAGACCTGATAGAGGTCTTCAAAATTATGAATGGGTTGGACAGGGTAGATGTGGAGAGAATGTTTCCACTTGTGGGAGAATCCAAAACTAGGGGCCATAAATACAAGATAGTTACTAACAAATCCAATAGGAAAAGAAGAAATTTCTTTACTCAGAGATGGGTTAGAATGTGGAGCTCACTACCACAGGAAGTGGTTGATACAAGATGCACTTGCAGTCTAGTTGGGCCGAATGGCCCGTTTCTGTGCTGTATATTCTATGTAAAACCAAAATTGAAAAGGCACCCATGGTGCCAAGGCAGGAACTCTACTGTGACGCAAATTAATTGCCCAAAAAAATTCTATTATAAATTAATTAGCAAGTTGTTAGTATAAGAAGCGCAATGAAAGTGGCCTGATTACCAACAATTTTTTAAAAAGGGAAATCTGTCGGGAGTTGATCCTGCGTGAAGTCCTTCTCTCAGCTCTGTTAGAAGAATGGATAAATCTTTAAACTGAGGCTCTGTTTACCTGTTCTGGTGGACATAAAAGATTCCATGGCACAAACCAAATCAGAAGGGAGTTCTCCTGGTCACCAACATCATTGAAAGCAGATTCTCTGGTCATTCATTCATTTGGCATTTATGGGGCTTTGCTGTGCACCAATTGACTTCATCTCAAAAGTAATCCATTGGCCACAAAGTACTTTGGGATGTCCTAAAAACACAAGGCATTATACAAATGCAAGTTCTATATATCTCCTATGGCACTGCTCTGGATTAGCTTGGGGTCTGCAATATGTTTTGTGATATTTAGCTGTTAACCCAGTGTGGTAAACCACTGTTATTGTTGTTGTTGTTGTTGCACACTGTTGTACCTATGCATGCCTCAGCATGTCTCTGCTGGCTCCGCCCCTGGCTCCACCCACAGGCCCAGGTATAAAGGTGACCGCTTGGCAGCCCCCTGCCTTCTTGGAACCCAGTCAACCACGAGAGACATGCTCTGTTCTTTGCTAATAAAAGCCTTTAGTTACTCTCCTAACTCTCCGTCTTTTATGAGTAATTGATAGCGCATCAATTTTATTAGCAAAAACAAAATGTCGACAACAAACGCTGAGCAGCAGGCTGCTGCACCAAACGCTGAGCAGCAGGAGCTGCTGCGAGCCCTCAGACCAACATGCCTGGACCTAGACCCCCAAGAAGCGGGTTCGGCTACCAAATTCGCACATTGGCTGCGTTGCTTCGAGGCCTACCTGCAAGCCTCAACTGTGACCCTGGACGAAAACAAGTTGGAAATCCTGGCCTCAAAGGTGAGCCACCAAGCTTATACAATAATCCAGGACGCGACGACCTACGCGGCGGCTATCGATCTGCTAAAAGGGCAATACGCACGCCCGGTAAATACGGTCTATGCCAGGCACCTCTTAAGATCCCGCAGACAGCAGCCCGGGGAATCGGTGGAGGCCTTCCTACGGGCACTACGGATACTCGGCCGAGGCTGCGATTGCAAAGAAGTATCAGCCGCAGCACAGACGGAGGGACTGATCCGAGATGCTTTTGTTGCGGGTCTAAAGTCCGACTACTCCCGGCAGAGACTGTTGGAAAAGGGAGAAATGGACCTGAGAAAGGCAGTGTCCCTCGCGCTCTCGCTCGACGCGGCCCACAGGAACATGGACGCCTTCTCCCCTAACCGCTCCGCAACGTGGACGCCACAACCTTGGGTCATGGGACCGCCACCTTCAACTGCTGCTGCGATGTCCAAGGCAGAGAAATGTTATTTTTGTGGCCAGGCAAAACACCCCAGAGCACGCTGCCCGGCGAGAAACGCTACCTGCTCCGGCTGCGGGAAGAAAGGACAATATGTCAGCGCCTGCAAAGGTAAAACCGCTAACGCCAGCAGCGCCGCGTGTGAACCGTGGGGGCAGCCATCTTGTCCGCCATCTTGGGCTCCCCCAGCCGTGTGGGGATCGGGATCATGGGCGCCGCCATTTTGTCCGCCATCTTGGACGTCTCCAACTTCAACCACGGGGGACCCGGACTCAACCACCGCCTCATCTGACGACCACATCGACTCACTCGACCATACGCTGGCCTCCGTGACGCTGGACCAATCTCTCCCTCATCAACTGTCCAGGTCCATGATGGACATTACGGTAAACGGCCGCGCCACTACCTGCCTTTTTGACAGCGGGAGCACGGAGAGCTTTATCCACCCTGACACGGTGCGCAGTTACTCTCTTCCGGTCCTGCCGACGCGCCATCGGATCTCTTTGGCTTCCAAAGCCCAGTCAGCGGACGTCGGTGGCTACTGTGTAGTGACCCTTTCAGTAAGGGGCACAGAATACAAAAATTTTAAACTCTTGGTCCTGCCCCATCTCTGCGCTGCCGTTCTGCTGGGGTTGGATTTTCAGTGCCACCTTAAGAGTGTCACATTACTGTACGACGGACCCCTCCCCCCACTCAGTCTGCAGCCAGCAGCTTTTAAATCGCCCGCCGCGCACCATTTGCAGCCTCTCCACCCTTAAAGTCCCCCCCCCCTCCTTGTTCGCTAACCTCACCCGCGACTGTAAGCCCATCGCTACCAAAAGCAGGCGTTACAGTGCCGGGGATAGGAGCTTCATTAAATCCGAGGTAGCGAGACTCCTGAAGGAAGGGATTATTGAAAGTAGCACCAGCCCATGGCGAGCACAAGTGGTGGTAGTGAAGACTGGCGAAAAACAGCACCTAGTTATTGACTACAGCCAGACGATCAATCGCTACACCCAGCTAGATGCATACCCACTCCCCCGCATATCTGACATGGTCAATCAGATAGCACAATACCGGGTGTTCTCAACGATTGATCTAAAGTCGGCATACCACCAGCTCCCCATCAGGGCTGAGGACCGCCAGTACACAGCTTTTGAAGCTAACGGTCGTCTCTACCACTTCCTCAGAGTTCCCTTCGGCGTCACCAATGGGGTTTCAGTCTTCCAACGGGAGATGGATCGGATGGTTGACCAGAACGCGCTCCAGGCCACTTTCCCCTACCTAGACAACGTCACCATCTGCGGCCGTGACCAGCAGGACCATGATGTTAACCTAGAGAAATTCCTCCGTACGGCCCAGCGGCTGAACCTAACATACAACAAGGATAAATGTATGTTTCGTACCAAGCACCTTGCCATTCTTGGCTGTGTAGTGGAGAACGGAGTCATCGGCCCCGACCCCGACAGGATGCGCCCCCTTATGGAGCTCCCCCTCCCCCACTGCCAAAAAGCACTGAAGAGATGCCTAGGGTTTTTCTCGTACTATGCTCAGTGGGTGCCCAACTATGCGGACAAAGCCAGACCCCTCATCAAGTCCACCTCCTTCCCCCTGGCAGCAGAGGCCTGTGCAGCCTTCACTCTCATAAAAAGAGATATTGCGAGGGCCATGATGCACGCAGTGGATGAGTCCATCACTTTCCAAGTGGAGAGCGACGCATCCGACTTTGCCCTAGCTGCAACCCTTAACCAGGCGGGGAGACCCGTGGCCTTTTTCTCAAGGACCCTCCAGGGCCCCGAGATTCGACACTCCTCTGTCGAAAAGGAGGCCCAGGCCATTGTGGAAGCTGTGCGACATTGGAGGCATTACCTGGCCGGAAAACGATTTACCCTGCTCACTGACCAGCGTTCAGTAGCTTTTATGTTTAATAATAAGCAGAGGGGCAAAATCAAGAATGACAAGATCTTGAGGTGGAGAATCGAACTCTCCACCTACAATTACGATATCTTGTACCGGCCCGGGAAACTCAATGAGCCCCCAGATGCCCTATCACGTGGTACATGCGCCAACGCGCAGGTTGATAGACTGAAGACCCTCCACAATGACCTCTGCCACCCAGGGGTCACCAGGTTTTTTCACTTCATCAAATCCCGTAACCTGCCCTACTCCATCGAGGAGGTCAGGACCATGACCAGGAACTGCCAAATCTGTGCCGAGTGCAAACCGCATTTTTATAGGCCAGACAGAGCAAGCCTGATCAAAGCCACGCGCCCCTTTGAACGGCTGAGCGTCGATTTTAAAGGGCCCCTCCCCTCCTCTGACCGCAATGTGTACTTCCTCAACATAATTGACGAGTACTCCCGTTTCCCGTTTGCCATCCCTTGCTCAGACATGACCAGTACCACGGTCATTAAATGTCTGAATGACCTCTTCGCCTTGTTCGGTTTCCCTAGCTATATTCATAGCGACAGGGGCTCATCCTTTATGAGCGACGAACTTCGTCAGTGCCTGCTCGCGAGAAGTATTGCTACAAGCAGGACCACCAGCTACAACCCCCGGGGGAATGGCCAGGTGGAAAGGGAGAATGCGACGGTCTGGAAGGCAGTCCTTTTAAACTTGAAATCTAAGGGCCTTCCGACCTCTCGCTGGCAGGAGGTCCTCCCTGCGGCGCTCCATTCCATTCGGTCACTGCTCTGTACAGCCACCAATGCCACCCCTCATGAGAGAATGTTCTCCTTCCCCAGGAAGTCCACATCGGGGATCTCGTTACCGACATGGCTGACTTCTCCAGGACCCGTCCTACTGCGGAAGCACGTGAGGTCCCATAAGACGGACCCCCTGGTCGAGAGGGTGAGCCTCCTCCATGCCAACCCCCAGTATGCTTACGTAGCATACCCGGACGGGCGGGAGGACACAGCCTCCACACGAGATCTCGCACCTTCGGGTGTCCCTGAAACACTACCATTGCCATCCACCACTACCCACAACCCAACCCCGCTAGACGGCATGCCGCAGCCTCAGGACCCGCTATTGACCACCCAACCACTCAATGAGACGCCTGATTCAACGTTGGATGCTGCACCATCACCGCCACCACCACGACGATCAGGACGGCATACAAGGCCACCTGATAGACTTACTTACACGAACCTTTAGTACACTTCACCCCGCCGGACTCAATTTTAAACAAGGGGTGAATGTGGTAAACCACTGTTATTGTTGTTGTTGTTGTTGTTGCACACTGTTGTACCTATGCATGCCTCAGCATGTCTCTGCTGGCTCCGCCCCTGGCTCCACCCACAGGCCCAGGTATAAAGGTGACCGCTCTGCAGCCCCCTGCTTTCTTGGAACCCAGTCAACCACGAGAGACATGCTCTGTTCTTTGCTAATAAAAGCCTTTAGTTACTCTCCTAACTCTCCGTCTTTTATGAGTAATTGATAGCGCATCACCCAGCATGTCCCTTTAAGGCCATTGCTCTAAATAGGCAAATTTAATTTATTGTCGCTGGTTGTGAACTAATGAGATAATTCACAAGAGAAGTGCAACTACTTGTAAATTTCAAGCTGCCATCAATAACTGGCTTTCCTCCCTTTATAAAAATTAATTTGCTCTTGGTATGTGGATAACACCAGCAAGGCAGCATTTATTTCCCAACCCTACCTGCCCCAAGGACAACAGTAGTGTCTGCGTGTGTGACGTTTGGAGTATGTCAGGTAAAGAAAGAACATACATTTATAATAGTGCCTTTCACATTCTCAGAACTTCCTAAAGTACTTCACAGCTAATCAATCATTTTGGAGAAGCTATTTCACCTGGTCCAGAACAGTTGAGCCTGCGTGTGAAGGGGGTAAATTCAAAACTAATCTGTGGAAACATTCAAATACAAATCAGATATATTTCTTTCAGAAAATAACCTTTTGGGATACAGTCTATGAGTAATTTGAAACATGACATTTGGTCAGTGTAGCATGCTTGGGAGGAACAGGTGACTTTGGACCTGTGGTTCCCAAAGCTCTCCACCGCTGGGGTTTTCCTCGCCTCGTGTCAGGGTCTGTTGTAGAATAATCGATAGAGATTGATTGTTCGGATTAGTCAACCACTCCATTATTGTTTCATGTGACTACCAGGATGGTCGAAGGCGAAGTAGATGGGTCTTGTTCTTTTCTCGTCTAGCAATTCCTATGTTCCTAAGTGCAGTGACTGTTGTTTTGTAGGCAAATGCAGCAGTCAATTTGTGCACACAAACAGCAAATTAATAAATGATTAGATAATCTATTTCTGGTGGTGCTAGTTGAGGGATAAATGTTGCCCAGGATACTAGGAAAACTCCTAATTTTTCCTTTGAATAGTGCCATGGAGTCTTTTAGATTCACCTGAACAGGCAGGCGGAGCCTCAGTCAACATTTCATCCAAAAGACATGGACATCCAACAATGCCTCCTCTAGCACAGCCCGAGTACTGCACTGAAGTGTCAGCAGAGATTTTGCTAAAGTCCTGGGTTGGGACTTGAACCTATAATCTTCTGTCTCAGCAGTGAGAGTGCTACCAACTGAGCCAAGCTGACACAAGTGGACCTGCCATGTGCTGTGCACAATAAGTCAGATAGTATGCTGTTTTGTAAGGATGCATTCTAAGAGTATATTCTGTTGCTGAGTGAAGTTGTGTCCTTTTAAGCAAAGTCTAATTGCTGTTAAGTAAACTCTTGGTGAGGTCAGAGTTTAATTTCTCTTCAGACCACAACTCTGAACCCTGCCTTTCTTTAATGTGTGTTTTCTAAAGTAATTCAGAAGTTACCAACATTCTTACTCCTCTGTCTTTGTTCTTAAGTGTGTTGCTAAGTTCACTCAGATTGCAGACATTCTGGCTCCTGTGTCAAATCACAACCTTTCTTTCATTATACATTTCTTTGAAGTATGACAGAAGAAATTTAAGTGTGACACTTAAAGTGTGACAGACAGGAATTGCACCATAAATATTATCTGGTACTAAATATTCTCAATTTTATTCATTATTTTTAGCCTCCTGGAAACCTACATTGGGCACTTCTGCTTCCCTCCTTAGCTGTTCTAATGTGATTACGTTTCAACAGTGCTCCACTTATTAGAGCTGTTCCATTAATTTTAATGGGAATAGTATTTCCATTCATCAGATGAGAAATAATTGAGACAAAAATGATGTATTGCCAATGCGATATGGTGGGGTACAGATTCACACTGATGATTACCTTCTCAGGGGAATTTCCAATCTCAGGCCAGTGGCTAACCAACAAGCAGACACCTGGGGTTGGACTTTCCCTATCTTGCCTATTAACCTGACCCTACCATGATTCTAGCTTAGTTTCCTGGGTCAGGGTTCATTATTTATTAATGTCAGGCTCCTGGAGGAATCCCACCTGCAAGTGGGAGCCTGCCAGTGGCCTCAAGAAAATACAGAAGAGGTTAGAAGGCTTAAATGGGGCCATAGGCCCCCAAGACTGGATGAAGTCATCCACCGATGGCCTTGGTCAAGGCTATGGCTTTCAGCAGGTAAGCCATCAGGGAGACGTAAAGGGAGAGCGGCCTCTGCTAAGCCTTCTCCCTCCACTTGGAACATTTGAAGCCATTCCCGCCAAACCCTGGGCCTACCACCGTGGTCCACTTGGTGGCCCCAAAGTGTGGTGGGGAGAAGGAAACCTGGGTCAAACTCTCCCCTAGCTCGCCGATGGCATGACTGCAGTGGGTGGGGAAGGAGCAGCCAGCAGCGGTCCCAGCAAGCGTGGGAGGAGGCAAATTTAGGTTGGTTCAGGGAGACTGTGGTGGTAGGCCTTACCGCCCAATTTTTGTCCCCCTTTTCCCACTGATTTCAGACAGGACAGTGGAGGAACCCAGAAGTTCCCCACTAGGGGAAGAGAGCAAAAGTCATTGCAGAGTTGCTCTTGCACCCCTCCTAGTGTTCAGTGAAGAGTAGCACTGGTAGGTTTTCTACCTGTGTCCCTTCAGCCAGGGGCCAGTGTATGGTAAGAGGTGGATGGGGAGAAATAAGCAGTAGGAATTTTTTTGGTGGGGGGAAAAGGAAACCAATTTGCATCAGAATCATCCAGGTTAGATTCTAATGCTCAGGTGTAAAATTATGCAGCTCCCACATGGTCACATTTAAAGTAAGAAAACATTGGATTTAGAAATTCATCAGCACAGACTGTTGGAAAATGACTATTGCTGTATATTTTTTTCCAGTTTAAATGACACACGCATCAAAGGGCGAAGCAGGGGGACAAGGAGCGCTGCTGTGGCGTAATCAACTCTCAGCGTCTGTCCTGAACATCAGACACATACACACATGCACGAAAATTACTGCCCTAATTGGAATTTTGCATCGTGATTTGAACGGAGGATGAATTGCTGAGCCAATAATCAAAAGGTAGCTGAATTCAACAGCGGGTCAAACCAATTGATCTCTTCCCTCCCCCCCCCCCCCCCAGCTCATTTGTACTCGCCTGGTCCGGAGAATAACTTAAATGAGACTGACCTAAAACTAACTCCATTCACAGCCCCTGCACACATCCGGGCCGAAAATGCACTCTTTTTTTCGTTTCCTTTTTTTAAAAATTGATCCCTAATTTTAAGCCAGGCTAATGCAAACTCTTAAAACTATTCATTATTCTGTGCTCAGCAAACAAGCGCCTTCAACTGATGCACACGTGTATATAATGTAGCAATATAAACACAATCCCAAAATAACACTGCAGCCAATTGCATTGCGACCTCTTGCTCAATGATGTAAACACATCTAATGTAAACATTTTAATATTTTGATATTTACACATTAATATATATATATTAATTAGACCGGTAAATGCCACTGCCTAATTGCACAACTGATAAAAGACTGAAACAAACGCCACTGTTTACTTTTAATGAACCACTGATCTCCACTATATGGGTGCAAAACAATCCAGATCCCAGCGAGAAATAGGAATCCACCGCCTACTAACCAGCGATTCTCGCCGCAAGAGGCACATCCAGTCTCGGTGAGGATGACCGCACAAAGCCCGGCTCTGCAGCCTGATTCATCCCATTGCAAATTCAATATTTAAAAAAAAACATCACTTGCCTACCTTCATCGTGCAGTCTCTGCAGGCACGAAGTGAAGCTTTTCCTCCAGCCCGGCATCTCGGCTCGGTGCCTGAATGGGAGATATTATTTATCTATATATAAATAAAGGTAGAGGAGCGACTCCCCTCCGAGCTGCTCGCCTTAGTCCAGGGCGTCTGTTGAGTCAGCGCCGGTCGCTGGGCTCCGCGATTACCATCCTCTGTGCGAGGAGCTGCTTGCTGCTACTGCTGTCCCCTCGCCTCGTTATCGACTGCCAGGCACGGCAGTGGTCAGCCGGGAGAGGTCCCTACCTGCACAATCTCCAACCTCTTCCCTCCCTTGCCCCAATTACCAGAGGGACTCCTGCTCTAGCCCAGAAAGAGATCTTACAATAACCTGACATGCAGAAACACCTGCCTCCGTCCCAAAGACAGCCCCTCCCCCTTGCTGTAGACCTCCACAAGCACAGATGTGCCAGGGACCTCAATGAACCTTCAGACTTCCACTGTCAATTTAAGACTGTTCTATTTTGCCCCTTCATTACTTCCTGGGAATAGATCTTATCCTCCCCCCATTATTAATCGGTGTACTTTGAGATTAATAATATGTTAATACGTCCAGAATTGGAGCAGCAGAAACTATGGCAATAGTATAGAGGGAGCTTTACCTTGTAGCTTGCACACTATCGGGTCACTTGTGACAGGCTAAATGCAGAATTAAAGGTTCCTTGCACGCTGTCCCATCAAACAGTCTCACAGTATGGGGTTAAGTGCACGATATAGCTCCCACTACGATGCCCCATCACATATTCTCAGATAGATGCATGGTAAGGTTTCCTACTTGATTCCAACCATGTTCCTTAACCCCCCCCCCCCTATCTACACAGTATCACCTCTGCTGCACTGACAATATCTGTAGTATCTCTGTGAGATTGCCAATTTGTTCCAAATTGTGGAGAGTTTTGCACTGTGGGTCCACTGGAACTGGGTTCAAACTGCTCCCAAACTCATTTCATGGGTGAATCTGACAGCCAACCAAGAGAGTGAGGAAACCATGTATTTGGTCTAGTCTGGATTCACCCGAAATGAAAGACTCTTCTTCCGATTCCACCAAGCTTCTCAGGTCCTGCCCCGACATGAATCAGATGTTGTCCTCAAACCTTTTCATCTGCACCCATTCTTCCCATTTTATTATACATTTTAAGATATATTTAATTTCTAATTGAACACAATACTTTGTCACAAAGTTGAGATTCGAGCCATTTCAACCCTTTTTTTTGCTAAATGTAATTATATATACATTGATTGATTGCTATGATTCATCTACAAGTCCATTACCGTTGTATCACCCAAGTACCAGGATGGTAGAAGGCCAACTAGATGAATCTTGGGATTTTCATCTAGCAATTCCTATGTTCTTACATAATATAACTGAACACCATCCCATCAAACATTCCCAGTCTGCCACAGTAGGGGGTTAAAATCCCAGTCTCTGCGGAGTTAGAGGGAGCTCAGCTGGAGCAGCAGCAATTGGCCTCGGCACACCTGGGCGAGGCAGGAGAAATGACCAGTTGGGGCTTCTCGACAGTGATTGCTGACCTGTGACCTTTGCTGGAAAATTTGCATGTGGAGGCATTGGAGGGAAGCATGATCCATCACAATTAAATGATCATTAACGTGTTACTACTCACAAGGCTAGGCTTATACATAAAGAGATGGCCATTGGAAAATAATTGTTGATGGTCGTGGAACCATATCCCAGCAGGTCAGCAGCTTCAGGACAGGAGGGGGATAAAATAGGAACAGGACTCGGTCATTCAGCCCCTCGAGCTTGTTCCGCCATTCAATTAGATCATGGCTGATCTGTATCTTAACTCCATTTATCCGCTTTGGTTCCATATCCCTTAATATCCTTACCTATCAAAAATTTATCAATCTCAGTTTTGAACTTTTCAGTTGACCCCAAGCCTCAACAGCTTTTTTGCGGAGAGAGTTGCAGATTTCCACTGCCCTTTGTGTGAAGAAGTGCTTCCTGACATCACCCCTGAACGACCTAGCTCTAATTTTAAGGTTCTTCCCCCTTGTTCTGGACTCCCCCACCAGAGGAAATAGTTTCTCTCCATCTACCCTATCAACTCCTTGAATCAGCTTAAACACCTCAAGAGAGACTTAAGAGAAAGACATCAACATTGAACGAGGAATCTGAGTGATCCTGCAGCAGCCAAGTGTTCAATGTCTGAAGGAACGAGTTAAAATAAATTGACTGAATTCAGTGTGGCAGGCGTTACAACATATGCAAAAAAGCAGGATTAAGCAGCGGAACAGAGTGCTTAGAATAAATCAGCAGCTGCCACTCACTGAACAAATATACAATTGTAATCCTATACAGAATTAAAAGGGATTTGGAAAAAATATAAACACGTGAGCAGTAGGTTTTGGATAGATAGCAATTTCATTCAAATTCTGCGTTTTGAACATTTTTCTCAGCAAGAAGTTCTCAATGCCAGATAAATTCAAAGTGAAAAACATAATGAAGTTGGTGTGCCAATTTCCTAGTCTGACTTCCACCGCCCTTTGTAAAGTTGCTGTAGCTTTTTAAAACTATTATTCCCCACTGCCCCAGTTCCCTTCCCTTTCTGCCAACCTATCTTGAATGTGCTGACTCACATGGTTGGTGTACAGTTCTACAGTTGACTGACTCAGGCTCCCTTCCATGTCTGAGCCCAGAGAGCTGTATGACTGCAGGGGGCTTCACAGCCTTGCATGATCCTGTCCTCACTAGATATAAACACACACACACTTTCGGCAGTGGAAAGAAAGAACTTGCATTTCTATGGCGCCTTTCACAACTTCAGGACGTCTTGAAGCACTTTACAGCCAATGAAGTATTTTCGAAATGTAGTCACTGTTGTAATGCTAAACCTGTATCGAACCTTGGTTAGACCACACTTAAAGTACCGCATACAGTTCTGGTCGCCATATTATAAAAAGGATATAGAGGCACTGGAGAGGGTGCAGAGAAGACTTACAAGGATGATAGCAGAAGAAGGCTGAGGGGTGACCTAATAGAGGTCTTTAAAATTATGAAAAATTTTGATAGAGTGGATACAGAGAGAATGTTTCCAGTTGTGGGGAAGAGCATAACTAGAGGCCATCAATATAAGATAGTCACCAAGAAATCCAATAGGGAATTCAGAAGAAACCTCTTTACCCAAAGAGTGGTGAGAATGTGGAAATCGCTACCACAGGGAGTGGTTGAAGCGAATAGTATAGATGCATTTAAGGGGAGGCTGGACAAGCATATGAGGGAGAAGGGAATAGAGGGTTATGCTGATAGATTTAGATGAGGAAAGACAGGAGGAGGCTCAAGTGGAGCATAAATGCCGGCATGGACTGGTTGGGCTGAATGGCCTGTTTCTGTGCCGTATATCCTATGTAATCCTAGGAAACGTGGCAGCCAATTTGCACAGAGCAAGGTCCCACAAGCAGTAATGTGATAATGACCAGATAATCTGTTTTAGTGAGGGCTAACTATTGGCCAGGACACTGGTGAAAACTCCCCTGTGCTTCTTTGAATAGTGCCGTGGGATCTTTTACATCCATCTGAGGGCCTTGGTTTAACGTCCCATCTAGGGTTGTTTTCCCTAAAATTTAGAAGGTTAAGGGGTGATTTGATCGAAGCTTTCAAGATATTAAGGGGAACTGATAGGGTAGATAGAGAGAAACTATTTCCGCTGGTTGGGGAGTCTAGGGCTAGGAGGCATCGTCTAAAGATTAGAGCCAGGCCTTTCAGGAGTGAAGTTAGGAAACACTTCTACACACAAGGGCCGTAGAAGCTTGGAACTCTTTTCCACATACAGTAATTGATGCTCGGTTAATTGTTAATTTTAAATCGGAGATTGATAGTTTTTTGTTAACCAAAGATATTAAGGGATATGGGGCAAAGACAGGTATATCATGTTAGGTCACAGATCAGCCATGATCTTATTGAATGGCAGAACAGGCTCGAGGGGCTGAATGGCCTACTCCTGTTCCTATGTTCGGCTGAAAGACGACACCTCCAACTGTGCAGCTCTCGGTACTGCACTGGAGTGTCAGCCTAGATTATGTGCTTAAGTCTCTGGAGTGGGACATGAACTCACAACCTTCTGACTCAGAGACAAGACTGAGCCATGTCTGGCACTTTTTATAGAGATCCAGAGCGGTTGATTTTTCTGCTTGCTGACCCAAGGGCACCTAAGCCTAGTGTAGCACCTCAAATGCCACCTTGAGTGAGGCCAGCTAACACAGTAGAGAGCAGGGGTCAAACCTAGGGCCTTCCTGGGCTGCATGGCTCTGTTATTACCACACTGGATTGTGCTGCATTTGCAAAACTTTTTTATTTAAGTCAGTAATATTCTTGGGGCTGGATTTTGCCAGCCGAGACGAGTTGGGGGCGGGACTGCTGCCTTCTGGCTTCTAGTCCCACCCCCAGCGACGTCTGATGAACCCACGTTATTTTCCCTTGATTGGCCTTATTAAGCTGGCCAATTAAGGGAAAGCCGGTGACAGATGACGTCAGCGTATGACGCTTCATCTGTCGAAAATTTTGAGAAGCTGTCAAACACTGACAATCTCTGTTCTAAGGTGAGCCCTTGCACAAAGGCTCACCAAGACCTCTCTCCTCAGCAGAAAGCAGGTGGCTGCTTCATCTGAGAATGCAGCAGCCATTCTGTCATCTCTGCCATTGAGATGAGGCACCTCCGGATCCTCAATGGTTGAAGCCTGCAGAAAGAAGCAAAGGTAAGGAAACTTTTTCAAACACTTTACACTCACCTCTCATTCTTATCTGTCCACACTTGCACCCATCACTCACCTCTACAGCTGACATTTCAACCCCTCTCACCCCCGCAGACCCACTTCTCGCCTCGCTGACCCTGGCGAGGTTTGCAGCCGTCGGGAAGCCCGCAATTGCAGGTGTAAAATGGGGAAAAGCTTCAAAACTGCCTGTTAACTACCTGTTAACAGGCAGTTAATTGGCTCTAATCCCCTTCCCGCCTCGAGGAGATGGATCCCTCCGTGGCTCGGGGACCCACCTCCTGGGAAGATGGCACGGAGGCGGGTTGGGAGCGAGGTTGGTACCCGCTCCTAGTTTCTGCCATTTTCCCGGCAGTCCCGCCTCCAAACCCGCCTCCTCAGGGCTGATAAAATCCAGCCCCAAGTGTTTGTGGCTGAAGAAAGGCCAAAGGGAGCAAGAGTACAAATGTGACATTAGTGTCGATCGCGGGTACGACCAGCTTCGGTGTGGGTATAAGTGGGGAGATTTTACATTTGCGGCACAGCAACAGCGCACCTGACAGTGCATAAGTGCATCTTGCTTTGCAGGCACGCGGGAGGGCCTTCCAGGTCTGTTCCGAGGTCCCCTCACTTTAATAATTAATAACACCCGCCGCCAGCATGGATTGATTCATACACTGGGGAAGTGGAAGGCCGGTGGTTGGAGGGCGGGGGTGGGGGGGTGCGTTTGGGATGGGGCCATTGGACTCAGCAACAGTCAAGTGCTGCTCCTGTGCCTTAAAGAGACACCCGCACTTTCTGTGCTTTGCAGGTGCCGCATTTTCTCATTGTTTTTGCTCATGTATTAACAACAACAACTTGTATTTATATAGCGCCCTTAACATAGTAAAATGTCCCAAGGCTCCTCACGGGAGCGTTATCAAACAAAATTTGACAACAAGCCACATAAGGAGATATTGGTCAACGAGACAGGTTTTAAGGAGCATCTGAATAGGGAGGGGCGAGACCATGGAGGGATTTGAAAACAAGGATGATAATTTTAAAATTAAAGATGGCATTGGAGAATGCAAAGGTTCAGTGAGCGGGGCTGTGGGAAGGGGAGAGGCGGCTGTCGTTCCAGACAGAGCCCTGGAGGCAGTGCTGTATTAGGTGACAGCAAAGGGAGCTGTCTGGGCTGAGTGAGAAGAGATGGCGGAGCAAGTAAACACAGTTTCTGCTGTGGGTTCTCTTGGAATATTGTAACCTTGGGCTCCATTGTGTGCGCTTCTTTTCTGTCTGGATTTGCCATGCTGGGGAATCATAGTGCCCTGATGTGGGGTTTCAACGGTCTCATTTCAACTCTCTGGTCCACTCCCACACAGATCACGGGACATGTGGAGGGATGTCCAGTAGTGGGGGCAATTGTAGGAGTAGGCATGGATGAAAGAGCTATCTCTTAGGGCAACTCTACATTCATGTCACCCAGCCACCCCACTCTAATAGCTCATTCAGAACCAGAAACCAGGCAGGCCTAGGCAGCCAGCACACATCACAGCAGCAGTTGCTGGAACATCTTATGATCCAGCGGAGGGTATGCAGAGACATTACAATCCCAGGAATCACTGAGGGACATCCAGCAGCCAGCCACCTCAGTTCCTCCTCTTAGAAGGAGCACTAGATTAGGCTGTTGGATACACTCTCCATACTCAGACACAAAGGGGAAGCACCAAGAGACACCGACAGTACCCAAAAACTATTGCACTGATGAATCTTTGGAACTGGATTTGGACTTTATGTGGAGAGTTTGTCCAGAGCTATGTTTCTGCAGCAGGAGGTGAATGGATGGGCATGTACAGTGGGAGATGATGTTGTTTGGGTTTGGTGCATCAATTCATTGGGAAAATGATAAAGGAATGCTTGTGCCTGGTGACTTCAAGTTTAAGTGAAATGGTTCCCCAGCAAATATCATTGGATTTGTCTTCCTCGCTGCAGCTTTAGTGGAGTTGGTAACTCCTCAGCCTAGGGCACTCTCACTGTCTTCTTCTGGTCCTTCCTGATGCTGCTCTTGCATCTCCTGTATGGTGACTCCTGATACTAGTATGCAGTATCCTGTACAATTTTGCTATCATTTTGGACACATTCTCAGGGCTGTACAACAGGACATCTCCAGACCTATCCATGTCTATTCTATGCTCTATGTGTAGCCTTATGGGGGCATGTGCCTCATTGTACTTTAATTCTGCTGTTGTTCATGGTTTTCTACACTGGTGCCGTCAGTCATGATCCGAGAAGGTATCCCTAGTTGCCCGGGATCCATCCACCTAGGATGGTAATGCCAAGAAATAATTGTGGCACTGTTGTGAAATAAATGCATCATGGCAGCTTTCAGGGTACCTGGTATCCACTTGCATGATGTAGTTTGGATAGTTGCATACAATCTGGACTTAACATAACATAAGAACATAGAACATAAGAACATAAGAAATAGGAGCAGGAGTGGGCCATTCGGCTCTTCGAGCCTGCTCTGCCATTCAATAAGATCATGGCTGATCTTCTACCTCAACTCCACTTTCCTGCACTATCCCCATATCCCTTGATTCCCTTAATATCCAAAAATCTATCAATCTTTGCCTTGAATATACTCAACGACTGAGCCTCCACAGCCATCTGGGGTAGAGAATTCCAAAGATTCACCACTCTCTGAGTGAAGAAATTTCTCCTCATTGCAGTCCAAAATGGCCGACCCCTTATTCTGAGACTCTGACCCCTGGTTCTAGACACCCCAGCCAGGGGAACCACCCTCCCAGCATCTACCCTGTCAAGCCTGTAAGAATTTTGTATGTTTCAATGAGGTCACCTTTTATTCTTTTAAACTCTAGAGAATATAGGCCTAGTCTACTCAATATCTCCTCATAGGACAATCCCCCCATCCCAGGAATCAGTCTGGTGAACCTTTGTTGCACTCCCTCTATGGCAAGTATATCCTTCCTTGGGTAAGGAGACCAAAACTGTACACAATACTCCAGGTGTGGTCTCACCAGGGCCCTATATAATTGCAGTAATTGAACAGACATTAATTGAATGGAGCCCCTTCCTATTTATAAATGCAATTGCATTGGTGAGAGGAGCATGTATGGCCACATAGATTCCACCAGTAAGGCCCTGTACTCCTGGGAACCCAGCCATCCTGAAAAAGTGAAGAACTTTCTCTTGCTGATGGCTATTTTCCTTTGGAAAATTGAAGAAGCCCTTCACCCTAGCATCAGTGAACTCAGGTACGCAGCAGTGCACAGCAGATTGGTTGATCCAACAGATGTCACTTGAGACAGTTTGAAAGGAAACAGTCACCCAGAAGTTCAAGGCAGTAGTGACTTTTACCATCACAGGCAGAGCCAACTACAGAATTTGTTCATCCCAGTTTGGCATAAAAATAAAACAAAAAAGGTGACTCAACCGTGGCTAACAAGGGAAATTAGGGATAGCATAAGATCCAAGGAGAGGGCATATAAATTGGCCAGAAAAATCAGTAAACCTGAGGATTGGGAGCAGTTTAGGATTCAACAAAGGAGGACAAAGGGATTAATTAAGAAGGGGAAAAATAGAGTATGAGAGTAAGCTTGCAGGGAACATAAAAACTGACTGTAAAAGCTTTTATAGATATGTGAAGAGAAAAAGATTGGTGAAGTCAAGCGTAGGTCCCTTGCAGTCAGAATCAGGGGAATTTATAATGGGGAACAAAGAAATGGCAGACCAATTAAATACATATTTTGGTTCTGTCTTCACAAAGGAGGACACAAATAACCTGCCAGAGATGTCGGGGAACACAGGGTCTGATGAAAGGGAGGAACTGAAAGAAATCAGTATTTGTAGGGAAATGGTGTTAGGGAAATTGATGGGATTGAAGGCCGATAAATCCTCAGGGCCTGATAATCTACATCCTAGGGTACTTAAGGAAGTGGCCCTAGAAATAGTAGATGCATTGCTGATCATCTTCCAACATTCGATGGAATCTGGAACAGTACCCATGGATTGGAGGGTAGCTAATGTTACCCCACTATTCAAAAAAGGTGGTAGAGAGAAAACGGGGAATTACAGACTGGTAAGCCTGACATCGGTAGTGGGGAAAATGCTAGAGTCCATTATAAAAGATGTAATAGCAGAGCACTTGGAAAACAGACATGATCGGACAAAGTCAGCATGGATTTACAAAAGGTAAATCGTGCTTGACTAATCTACTGGAATTTTTTGAGGATGTAACTGGTAAAATAGATAAGGGGGAACCAGTGGATGTGGTGTATTTGGACTTTCAAAAGGCTTTCGCTAAGGTCCCGCATAAGAGATTAGTGTGTAAAGTTAAGGCACATGGGATTGGGGGCAAGGTATTGACTTGGATAGAGAACTGGTTGGCAGACAGAAAGCAAAGAGTTGGAATAAATGGGTCTTTTTCCGAGTGGCAGGCAGTGACTAGTGGGGTACCGCAGGGATCATCCTTGGACCCCAGCTATTCGCAATATATATTAATGATCTAGACAAGGGAACTAGATGTAATATCTCCAAGTCTGCAGATGACACAAAGCTGGGTGGGCATGTGTGCTGTGAGGAGGATGCCGAGAAACTCCAGTATGATTTGGACAGGTTGGGTGATTGGGCAGAAGCATGGCAGATGCAATATAATATGGATAAATGCGAGGTGTCAAAAACAGGACGGCAGATTATTATCTGAATGGCAATAGATTGGGAGAAGGGGAAGTGCAACAAGACCTGGGTGTCCCCTTGTGCACCAGTCGCTGAAGGTAAGCATGCAGGTGCAGCAGGTGGTTAAGAAGCCAAATGGTATGTTGGCCTTCGTAGTGAGAGGATTTGAGTACAGGAACAAGGATGTCTTGCTACAGTTGTACAGGGCCTTGGTGAGACCACATCTTGAGTATTGTGTGCAGTTTTGGTCGCCTTATCTGAGGAAGGATGTTCTTGCCATGGAGGGAGTTCAGCGAAGATTCACTAGGCTGATACCTGGGATGGCAGGAATGACGTATGAGGAGAGATTGGGTCGATTGGGCTTATACTTGCTGGAGTTTAGAAGAATGAGAGGGGATCTCATTGAAACTTATAAAATTCTGACAGGACTGGACAGACTAGATGCAGGAAGGATGTTCCCTATGGTCAGGGAGTCCAGAACCAGGGGTCACAGTCTAAGGATAAGGGGTAAGCCATTTAGGACAGAAATGAGGAGGAATTTATTCACCCAGAGAGTAGTGAACCTGTGGATTTCTCTACCACAGAAGGCAGTAGAGGCCAACTCATTAAATATATTCAAGAAAGAGTTGGATATATTTCTTAAGGCTAAAGGGGTCAAGGGGTATGAGGAGAAAGCAGAGACAGGGTACTGAATTTGGATGATCAGCCATGATCGAATTGAATGGTGGAGCAGGCTCGAGGGGCCGAATGGCCTACTCCTGCTCCTATCTTCTATGTTTCTATGTTTCTATGTTTCATCCCAGTTGTGGAGAAGAGTTCAAGATCTGATTGCAGGAGATGGCAAAGTTCTGAGATTACCTCCCTGTTGAAGCTTAAATCACAAAGACAGAACACTGTGGACATATCCAAGTATTCCAACATTGTCAAAATACCCACGATGAATGCCTTCCATCAATTTCTGCTCATGAACAAGTCATGATTAAGTAATGCCAACCTTGGATTTTTAAAGTACTATTAGGGAAAGTCTTAGTTTTAACCCTGCGGGGAGGAGGAAGAAAGTACAGAATGGTGTATTTAAGGCTTGGGAGGAACAAGAGAGGTTAAAGGAGCAATTACCAAAATAGAGAGAGACGAGAAAGATTGTGATTGAGATCGAGCCTTGAAGCTAGTGGTGAAAGAAGGATTGCTCATCAGACAGCAATCGCTCATCTTATATTTCATGAGGGTCCTGCAGTTCAAATGGTACTTATAGAGCTCCAACACCCATTTGAACAGGTCATTGTGTGGCTTCTTATTGTGTTCTTGAAATGTCTCAAATTGTTTTCCAGTGAAATGGTGCCTAATTCACCCCTTTGAATGCATGTTCAGAGTGCTGTGATCCACATCTCTGCAGGAAAATTACTTTTAATACTACTGGTGGCTCCATGGATAGATGTACTGCCTTCTGCTGTACCGAACCAGACGTACCAAAAAGGACCTAAGTTCCTTGGTTTGCACTTAGTTAGTTGATAGCCCCTTGGGTAGTGTGCACTGTAAAGTTGCTACAAGCAGCCACCGTGTCTGGCGACTACAAAGGAGGAAAAGCAGCCAGGCTCCCAACTCCTGACTGATGTTGCGTGACCCCTGAAAGTCTGTGTGTATGGAGGTTGGATGAGAATGCCTGATTGAATAACCTGTTGGCACTCATTGTCCATTTTCACATTCTCAACGAATGGCCACTTAGGTGATGAACTATGTGTTAATATATGCCAGCAACAGTAGCCAACACTAAGTATACTTAAAACTTTATTTTGTAAAACAGTGATTACATTTCCACTCACACGCAAATTTTTGGAAGGCATATCACATTGACCTGTAAGAAAAGACAATTTCTATATCGATATTTAGATTATCCCTGTCTACAAACCTTACTACTTATTGCCATGATTTCTGGTCATGGTTTTCTGCCAACATTTACTGTTGTAAATTGCTATTGTAAACATTTCCCATTTCAATTTTGTTATGTCAACTATCACAATGTAGTTGCAGGATCTGGCCACTGGTCAACTCTGTAAAGTGAGTTTTGGAACTCTACAAACTCGTACATTTCCCAGCTGACCTTGGGCAATCCAAGGGCAATTTATTAGTATCTAACTACATCCATATATCTGCATTTTTTTAAAAAGTCTTGCACTTAGCAGGCATTTTGTTCATTACTCTTGAGGCATCACACTTGATATGCAATGTCTGCATTATATTTGCTCGATTGGCTCAAGTGTCGTGGATATAAAACTGCAATAAGCCACAATTGAGAAGATTAGGACTTGCAGTAAAATTACACCTTTAAAAAAAAGAAAGTCCCCATATAAAAAGGAAAATCAAATTAGCTCAGAACTGGCTGAAGTCCAAAGAAATGTCTACAAGGACTACTGGGTCATGCCTCATGGTTAAGATAATGGAAGGACTGATCACCATGGAAAGCACTTTGAAGACAAAGGGCAAGATGAGTGTCAATCAATCCTTGAGGAGTAGTCAAAGGCACCAATTGGAGATGAGAAAGCGCAATGCAAACCATGTATGGAATATGAACTGGAAAACCTGCAACTAGGGAAAGAAGCCTATAGGTGGCAAATAATTGCACAGCAGTGCGGTCTTAATAGAAACATAGAAACATAGAAACATAGAAGATAGGAGCAGGAGTAGGCCATTCAGCCCTTCGAGCCTGCTCCGCCATTCAACGAGATCATGGCTGATCATCCAAACCCTAGCACCCGGTCCCTACACCGACAGCCATCCCACCCAAGCCCTATCCCCGTAACCCCACGTATATAATCAAGGAGATAATAAAATGACCACGTAGAGGAAGCTTTCTTTCTCTGCCCGTTTCTTCTTCCAGCCTTCTTTTTCCCAAATGTAAGAAGTCACACAACACCAGGTTATAGTCCAACAGTTTTATTTGAAATCACAAGCTTTCGGAGCGCTGCTCCTTCGTCAGGTGAAGTGGAGAAATGCATAAAGACACAGCTTATATAGCCAGAGAATAATGCAAGATGATTACAGGTAATCTTTCTAACTGCCATTTATCACACCTCGGCAGAGAGATAATCACAGCAATCAAAGGTGTGAATGGTGTCCAAATAGGTTAGTCAGGAAAACATTACATCAAAGAACAATGAGGTGGGGTCACAAGGGGTCAAATGTTGCAGATGCTGGGGTCTGTATGAAAAACAAAAAACAGACAAGAAAACATTTTTTTTGCTGGAAATCACAGCAGGTCCGGCCTCATCTGTGTAGAGAGAACAAGCCAACGACGACTTGTGTCTGGATGACCCTACATCAGCTGGGGTTACATGTAGCGTGACATGAACCCAAGATCCCGGTTGAGGCCGTCCTCATGAGTGCGGAACTTGGCTATCAGTTTCTGCTCTACGATTTTGAGTTGTCGTGTGTCTCGAAGGCCGCCTTGGAGAATGCTTACCCAAAGATCGGAGGCTGAATGTCCTTGACTGCTGAAGTGTTCCCCGACTGGGAGGGAACACTCCTGCCTGGCGATTGTTGCGCGGTATCCGTTCATCCGTTGTCTCGCCGATGTACCATGCTCCGGGGCATCCTTTCCTGCAACGTATGAGGTAGACAACGTTGGCCGAGTCACATGAGTATGTACCATGTACCTGGTGGGTGGTGTCCTCACGTGTGATGATGGTATCTGTGTTGATGATCTGGCATGTCTTGCAGAGGTTGCCGTGGCAGGGTTGTGTGGTGTCGTGGTCGCTGTTCTCCTGAAAGCTGGGTAATTTGCTGTGAACGATGGTCTGTTTGAGGTTAGGTGGCTGTTTGAAGGTGAGTAGTGGAGGCGTGGGGATGGCCTTAGCGAGGTGTTCATCGTCATTGATGACATGTTGAAGGCTGCGAAGAACATGGTGTAGTTTCTCCGCTCCGGGGAAGTACTGGACGACGAAGGGTACTCTGTTGGTTGTGTTCCATGTTTGTCTTCTGAGGAGGTCTATGCGATTTTTTGCTGTGGCCCGTCGGAACTGTCGATCGACGAGTCGAGCGTCATATCCCGTTCTTACGAGGGCGTCTTTCAGTGTCTGTAGGTGTCCATCGCGTTCCTCCTCGTCTGAGTAGATCCTGTGTATTCGCAGGGCTTGTCCATAGGGGATGGCTTCTTTAACGTGGTTAGGGTGGAAGCTGGAGAAGTGGAGCATCCTGAGGTTGTCCGTGGGCTTGCGGTAGAGTGAAGTGCTGAGGTGTCCGTCTTTGATGGAGATTCGTGTGTCCAAGAATGAAACCAATTCTGAGGAGTAGTCCATGGTGAGTTTGATGGTGGGATGGAACTTGTTACATAAGAAATAGGAGCAGGAGTAGGCCATACGGCCCCTCGGGCCTGCTCCGCCATTCAATAGGATCATGGCTGATCTGAATCTCACGTCCACTTCCCTGCCCTCTCCCTGTAACCCCTAATTCCCTTGTCTGCTAGGAAAATGTCTATCTCCATTTTAAATTTATTTAATGTTGCAGCTTCCACAGCTCTCTGGGGTAGCAAATTCCATAGATTTACTACCCTCTGAGTGAAGAAGTTTCTCCTCATCTCAGTTTTGAAAGGGCAGCCCCTTATTCTAAGATTATGCCCCCTAGTTCTAGTCTCACCCATCAGTGGAAACATCCTCACCGCATCCACCCGATCAAGCCCCTTCACAATCTTATATGTTTCGATATTGTTAAGTCCGTGAATGATTGAGACACGGACTAGCAGGAGAGAAACAAACAGAACTTTACTGGTGAAAGGCATAAACGAGTCTAACCAACAGAGGCTCTCTAGCGCCTTTTATACAGGGGTGGTCACTGCCGGTATTGCAGTCTGAGACCAGTTATTCTCTTAAAGGTACATACACAACAATTCCTCCCCTTTTAGATAAACAGTACATAACATTCATTTAACACTAATGATAACGAATTACAATCACAATTACTGTTGCTAGATACATTGGTTAAGTTTAAGCAATTATAAGTTCAGTCTTTGAGGAGGCTTCCTGATTCTGTCTGGATAACGCCTCTTTGGAGTATCAGGTTCTTCTGGCAATGTTGAGTTGAAATCAATGTCGTTGTTTGGTTCCTCTGCTTCCAATATTACCGGTTCTGCGGTAGCTGCAATTGGAACGTCGATTTCATTACCAGGTGTATCAGATCGTGGTGTGAAGTTGACGTTTTCCAGTGACTCTAGAATCTGGTCAGCATGGCGTCTTACAATGCTCTCCCCAACGTCCACGGTATACATGAGAGGTCCTTGTCGTGTACAAATCGTTCCTGGCTGCCATTTCTCAGTGCGGTAGTCCCGGGCCAAAACTGGTTGACCTATCTTAAAACTCCTGGTCGGCCTTTCATTCATATTCTGAAACTGCCTGTTCTCCACATCTCTTCGGACGTTTGGCTTAACCAAATCCAAGCGGCATCGTAGTCTTCGATTGAAGAACATCATGGCTGGAGTTTGGTTGGTAACCGCATGTGTCGCATTCCGGTAGGCAAACAAGAAGTTGTCCACCTTGTGTTGTAGGTGTATATCTTCATTACACATTGCCTTGACAGCCTTCTTGAATGTTTGGACAAACCTCTCGGCCAATCCATTAGTGGCTGGATGATATGGGGCAGATGTGTAATGCTTAACACCATTGTTCTTTAAGAACCTCCGGAACTCTTCAGACACAAACTGTGGTCCATTGTCAGAGCAAATCTGTTCAGGCAGCCCATTCCTGGCGAATATGGTTCATAAAACTGCGATAGTTTTTTTCGTGGTGGTTGAGGACATTTTTATTACCTCTGGCCACTTTGAATGTGCATCCACCGCAATTAAAAACATCGAGTCCATGAAGGGACCAGCAAAATCAATGTGCACCCTTTGCCATGGGGATGAGGGCCACTCCCATGGAAGCAGAGGAGCTTGTGGTGGGGCGTTTTGGACCTTCTGGCATCCTGCACAGCTCTTGGTCATCTCTTCGATTTCTCTATCGATTCCCGGCCACCACACAAACGCTCTGGCTAAGCTCTTCATTTTTACCCTACCCAGATGACCCTCATGAAGCTCATTGAGCACTCTATCCGTCAACTTAGGTGGAATTACTACTCTGGATCCACACATCAAGGTTCCTCTGCACACTGACAGCTGTTCTCTTCTTGACGAAAATGCTGGCAGCAGTGGTTCGCCATGTGCTGGCCATCCCTTCACCGTTAAATAACAGACCCGTGATAGTGTCGGGTCATTCCGTGTTTCCTTTTCTATGTTTGCATTCGTCACAGGGAGACATTCGACTATGGTCGAGTGGAATAACTCCATTGGATCCACTGCAAGGTCTTCTTCTTCCACCGTCGGCAACGGTAGACGTGACAGTCCATCAGCATTTCCATGCTGTTTAGTTCCCCTGTACTTGATGTCATATTGGTGTGCCCCTAGGAAAAGGGACCATCTCTGCAGCCGTTGTGCTGTCATTATTGGTACGCCCTTCTGAGGGTTGAAAATGGAGACAAGAGGTTGATGATCGGTTAGTAGAGTAAATTTTTGACCGTGCAGATAGTGATTGAACTTCTTCACCCCCCACACTAGGCTGAGGGCCTCTCTGTCAATCTGGGCGTAGTTACGCTCGGCAGAAGTTAACAAGCGTGACGCAAAAGCTATCGGCCTCTCCAAACCATCAAGGAATTTATGTGACAGTACCGCCCCAATGCCGTAGGGAGACGCATCACACGCCAGCCTGATTGGCAGTGCTGGGTTGTAGTGAGCCAATACTTCCTTCGAAGTGATTAAGTCCTTACTCTTCTGAAAAGCACGTTTACAATCATCGCTCCATGTCCATGCTACCCCCGTTCGTAGCAGGGCGTTCAGTGGATGCAGAATTGTCGACAAATTCGGCAAAAACTTATGATAGTAATTCACCAACCCGAGGAATGACCTCAGTTGCGACACATTTTCAGGCGCTGGGGCCTTAACAACCGCTTCAATTTTGTCAGGGGACTTATGTAAGCCTTCTTCATCAATCACGTGGTCACAATAAGATATCTGTTTCTTAAAAAATTCGCACTTGGGGCAGTTGGCTCGCAGCCCATGTTCCCGTAGTCTAGTGAGCACCTGTTCTAGGTTGTTAAGGTGTTCACTGTCATCTTCACCTGTTACAAGGATGTCGTCCAAGTAACACTGAGTCCCCGGAATCCCTTGCAGGACTTGTTCCATCGCTCTTTGCCATATCGCCGGAGCCGATGCTACTCCGAATACCAATCGATGATACTGGTAAAGACCTTTGTGAGTGTTTATCGTGAGATACTTCCTAGAGGATTCTTCAACCTCCATCTGCAAATATGCTTGTGCTAGGTCAATTTTTGTAAAACGCTTCCCTCCAGACAGTGAGGCGAAGATGTCTTCTATCCTTGGAAGAGGATATTGTACTGTGTGAAGGACTGGGTTCACCGTCACCTTGAAATCCCCACAGATGCGAATCTTCCTTGGCTCTCCGGACTTATTGCTTAACGTTTTCTTCCTGACAGGAATGATGGGTGTCGCCCACTCGCTCCAGTCGACCTTAGACAACATGCCCACCTTCTCCAGATTCTCCAGCTCTGCCTCGACGGCTGGACGAATTGCATATGGTACCGGTCTCGCTTTGAAAAACTTGGGAACTGCATTCTCTTCTATTTTTAACGAGACGGTTACGCCTTTAAGCGTGCCCAGTTCTTGTTGAAATACCTCTTTGGCGTTAGCTAAGATTGTTGACAATCGTCCAGGAGTGACGTCTTCATCTTTTTTACCGTCCACCGTCATTGCATGAATGGAATGCCAATCTAAGTTTATCTTCCTGATCCATTCCCGTCCCAATAACGGTGGTCCACCATTTGGCAGTATGTAGAGATACAATTTCCGTATTTTCTTGCCATTGTATTCGACAGGCACCCTTATTTTTCCTCTGGGATATACTTTTTGCCCCGTATACGTCGTCAAGACGATGGATGTCTCTCTCAAGAGTATGTGTGAAAATAGCCGCTCATAGTCTCGTCGATTCATGACGGTTAGCGCTGATCCTGTATCCAATTCCATTTTAACTTGGGACCCTGCTATCGTGAGGGTGACCCAAATGGTTCGGTGATCCTCTTTTGCGATTACATTGTGAAGTTTGAGACAGCTTAATCTCCTGTTCTCGGATTCACTATCGCTCATCTGGTCTTCGGAACTACTGTCCGTCATCTTTTGTACTTTCTTGTACGGTTCCTTAGTAGCCTTTTTGTTGTCGCTGGTCTTCTTCCCAGACCTACAAACTCGTGCAATGTGTCCAATCTTCCCGCATTGTCTGCATATTTTGTCTTTGGACCAGCAGTCCTTCTGGTCATGGTTAGTTCTGCCGCAGCGATAACATTTTGCAAATCCCCGTGCCATTTCGTGGGTGCTGTATTCCTGTGGTTTTTGTTGAATTTCTGCAGCTCCCCTGGCTGCTGCTTCATACGATACTGCCACGCTGAAAGCCTTATCTAGCGTCAGCTCTTTTTCTGCGAGTAACTTCTTCTGTGTTCCTTCATCTCAGGAGTCCACAGACAAATTCGTCCCGTAGGGTATCTGCCAGTCCTGCTCCGAACTGGCAGTGCTTTGATAGCTTGCGTAGTTCCGTAAGATACTCAGCATTGCTCTCATCTTTGTGCTGAGTTCTCCTGTGGAATTTAAATCTTTCTGCTATCAACAGCGGTGCAGGGTTTAAGTGCTCCTGTAGAACAGCAACAATTTCGTTAAAACTCTTCGCCTTCGGTTTGGTTGGAGTAATCAGGTCCCGCAATAGGCCGTACATTCTAGCGCCCATTAAGTTTAACAATAACGATGCCTTTTTCCCCTCCGCTATATCGTTTGCCTCGAAATATACCTCTACTCTTTCCACATACGTGGGCCAGTCCTCTAATGTATTATCAAAAGCAGTGATACAGCCAGTCTTCGGCATCTTGCAAATCTAAAATGGCGCCTCCCGCGCTTTGCCTTCTTCTCCGATTTAACAAAATGGCGCCTCCCGCACTTTTCCTTCTTCCCCGCTGTTGTTAGCACTGCTTTCCACGGTTTCCTGCGCGTTAAATATTAATTCGTTTTCTTTTATTATCTTCCCGTCGTGGAGCGGACCCTCTGGAACACTTCCCTCTCTCTTCTGAGGTCCAAACGCTGCCCAGCTTCGAAACACCGGCCGCGCCCTGTATGCTCCACCCTCTCTCTCTCTCCTTGCTTCCCGACTCGCTGCCCGGCCCCGTTGCAGCCCAGGAAGGATCAGAGCACTACCTGCCACCAGCCCGATTAGCTGGGAAACCACGGACCGAGGAACCCAGCCTGGCTCTGGAAAGTCGCTCCTGCAAAGCCTTGAACCCGATGATTGACGGTCGACGCCCGTTCCTCGAGTTTCAATGGACTCTATTTTTTTTTTTTCTTCCGACCTTCAACGTCGTCGGAGCTGCTGCTGAGTTGCAGGTAAGTTCTTTCTACCTCGTCGCCAATGTTAAGTCCGTGAATGATTGAGACACGGACTAGCAGGAGAGAAACAAACAGAACTTTACTGGTGAAAGGCATAAACGAATCTAACCAACAGAGGCTCTCTAGCGCCTTTTATACAGGGGTGGTCACTGCCGGTATTGCAGTCTGAGACCAGTTATTCTCTTAAAGGTACATACACAACAGATATGAGCGCCTCTCATTCTTCTGAACTCCAATGAGTAGAGTCCCAACCTACTCAACCTTTCCTCATACGTCAACCCCCTCATCTCTGGAATCAACCGAGTGAACCTTCTCTGAACCACCTCGAGAGCAAGTATATCTTTTCTTAAATATGGAAACCAAAACTGCACGCAGTATTCCAGGTGTGGCCTCACCAATACCCTGTATAACTGCAGCAAGACTTCCCTGTTTTTATACTCCATCCCCCTTGCAATAAAAGCCAAGATTCCATTGGCCTTCCTGATCACCTGCTGCACCTGCATACTAACTTTTTGTGTTTCATGCACCAGGACCCCCAGATCCCTTTGTACTGTAGCACTTTGCAGTTTCTCTCCATTTAGATAATAACTTGCTCTTTGATTTTTTTCTGCCAAAGTGCATAACCTCACACTTTCCAACATTATATTGCATCTGCCAAATCTCTGCCCACTCACTTAGCCTGTCTATGTCACTTTGCAGGATTTTTATGTCCTCCTCACTCACTGCTTTCCCTCCCATCTTTGTATCGTCGGCAAACTTGGATATGTTGCACTCGGTCCCTTCCTCCAAATCATTAATATAGATTGTAAAGAGTTGGGGTCCCAGCACTGACCCCTGCGGAACACCACTAGTTACTGATTGCCAGCCCGAGAACGAACCATTTATCCCAACTCTTTGTTTTCTGTTAGATAGCCAATCTTCCACCCATGCCAGTATATTACCCCCAATCCTGTGATTTTTTATCTTGATCAGTAATCTTTTGTGTGGAACCTTGTCAAATGCCTTTTGGAAGTCCAAATACACTACATCCACTGGTTCCCCTTTATCCACTCTGTATGTTACATCCTCAAAGAATTCGAGCAAATTTGTCAAACATGACTTCCCCTTCGTAAAACCATGCTGACTCTGTCCTATTAAATTATGTTTATCCAAATGCTCTGTTACTGTTTCCTTAATAATGGACTCCAACATTTTGCCAACCACAGATGTTAGGCTAACTGGTCTATAGTTTCCAGCTTTTTGTCTACTTCCCTTCTTAAATAAGGGTGTTACATTAGCAGTTTTCCAATCTGCCGGGACCTTTCCTGAGTCCAGGGAATTCTGGAAAATGATCACCAATGCATCCACAATCCCTACCGCCACTTCTCTCAAGACCCTAGGATGTAGGCCATCAGGTTCGGGGGAATTATCCGCCTTAAGTCCCATTATTTTACTGAGTACCATCTCCTTAGTGATTTTAATTGTGTTTAGCTCCTCTCCCCCCCATTGCCCCCTGTTTGTCCAGTGTTGGGATATTTTTAGTGTCCTCTACTGTAAAGACTGATACAAAATATTTGTTCAGTGTCTTTGCCATCTCCATGTTCCCCACCATTAGTTTCCCGGTCTCGTCCTCTAAGGGACCAACATTCACTTTAGCCACCTTTTTCTTTTTATATAGCTGTAGAAACTCTTGCTATCTGTTTTTATATTTTTTGCTAGTTTACTTTCATAATCTATCTTCCCTTTCTTAATTAATCTTTTAGTTATTGTTTGCTGGCTTTTAAATGCTTCCCAATCTTCTATCCTCCCACTAGATTTGGCTAATTTATATGCCCTTGTTTTCAGTCGAATACTATCCTTTATTACTTTACTAAGCCACGGATGGCTGTCTTTTCTTTTACTCCCCTTTTTCCTCAGTGGAATATATTTATCTTGAAAGATGTGAAATATCTCCTTGAATGTAGACCACTGCTCTTGTACCGTCTTACACTTTAATCTGTTTTCCCAGTCCACTTTAGTCAATTCTACTCTCATACCTTCATAGTCTCCTTTATTTAAGCTTAGTATGCTGGTTTGAGATCCAACTCTCTCACCCTCAAACTGAATTTGGAATTCAACCATATTATGGTCACTCATTCCAAGGGGATCCTTTACTAGGACATTTTTTATTAATCCTGTCTCATTACACAGGACCAGATCTAAGATTACCTGCCCCCTGGTTGGTTCAGTTACATACTGCTCAAGGAACCCATCCCTAATACACTCTATGAACTCTTCCTCAAGGCTGCCATGCCCAATTTGATTAGTCCAGTCAATATGAAAGTTAAAATCCCCCATGATTATAGCTGTTCCCTTATTACAAGCCCCAACTATTTCCTGATTTATACTCCGACCAACAGAGTTGCAACTGTTAGGAGGCCTATAGACTACGCCCACTAGTGACTTTTTCCCCTTATTATTCCTTATCTCCACCCAAACTGTTTCACTATCCTGATCCTTTGACCCAATATCATTTCTGACTATTGCAGTGATTCCATCCTTGATTAACATAGCAACCCCACCTCCCTTTCCTTCCTGTCTGTCCTTCCTAATTGTCAAATACCCTTGTATGTTTAGTTCCCAGTCATGATTATCTTGCAGCCATGTTTCCGTAATGGCCACCAGATCATACCCATGTGTAGTTATTTGCACCATCAACTCGTCAATTTTGTTACGAATGCTGCGTGCATTCAGATAAAGAACTTTCAAATATGTTTTCTGATAATTTATGCCTGCTTTTACCCCTTTTACTACTTTACCTTTTTCATTATACATTCTGTCCCTTCCTGACATGCTCTGGTTTTTAATTCCCCCACTGCTACCTTGCTCTATTGCCTTCTCCGCTGTCATTTTTATTTTTCGCTCTCTTAAAACCTCCCCCCAACTAATTAGTTTAAAGCCCTCTCTACAGCCCTAGTTATTCGATTCGCCAGGATTCTAGTCCCAGCACTGGCCAAGTGAAGTCCGTCCCAATGGAACAGCTCTCTCCTGTCCCAGTACTGATGCCAGTGTCCCAGGAAGCAAAACCCATTTCTCCCACACCAGGCTTTGAGCCACGCATTTAACTCTCTAATTTTATTTACTGTAGCCAAATTTGCACGTGGCTCAGGTAGTAATCCAGAGATTATTACCCTTGTGGTTCTGCTTTTTAATTTGGCCCCTAGCTGCTCAAACTCCCTCAGCAGAACCTCCTTCCTTGTCCTATCTATGTCATTGGTACCAACATCGACCACGACAACTGGATCCTCCCCCTCCCACTCCAAGTTTCTCTCCAGCCCAGAGGAGATGTCCTTAACCCTGGCACCGGGCAGGCAACACAGCCTTCGGAACTCTCGCTCTTGGCTGCAAAGAACTCTGTCTATCCCCCTAACGATACTATCCCCTACCACTGCAACATTTCTTTTAACTCCCCCCACTTGAATGGCCCCCCACTCCACGGTGCTGTGGCCAGGTTGCTCATCCTTCCCGCAGTCCCTGCTCCTGTCCCCACAGGGAGTAAGAGCCTCAAACCTGTTGGACAAGAGCAAGGGCTGCGGCTCCTCCAGCACTACCTCCTGGATCCCCGTACCTGCCTCACTTCTAGTCACACCATCCTGACCCTGGCCACGGACTACATCTGACTTAATTAGTCTAATTGGTGTGACTACTCCTGATACACAGAGTCCAGGTAACTCTCCCCCTCCCTGATGTGTCTCAGTGTTTGAAGCTCGGACTCCAGCTCTTCAACACGGAGCCGGAATTCCTCGAGCAGCCAACACTTACTGCAAATGTAATCACCGTGAGCATCAATGGTGTCCACCAGCTCCCACATATTGCAGCAGCAACACATCACCTGATCTCCCATTCTATGTAATTAATTACATTTATTAATATTATTTTTAAATACCCTCTGCCCCGATTCTAGATGATGAATATCGCACCTTAGAAACTATAAACCACAGAGTTTAAGCTTAATAAAGAGAGAAATACTTACCAACCAATCACTTACCCGCTTTCTGGTGACGTCACACTTGGATTACTTTTTACCTCTCTCCTTTCTTCGAGTTCCGAGTTCGGAGACTGGTAGGCCTTCCTGGTCTCTGGGGCCTTTTATAGCCCTGCTCTGCCGCTCGAGATTCCCGCCGACGCTGTGAGGCCTTACCTGGTTTCTGGGGCCTTTTATAGCCCCGCTCTGCCGCTCGAGATTCCCGCCGACGCTGTGAGGCCTTACCTGGTCTCTGGGGCCTTTTATAGCCCTGCTCTGCCACTCGAGATTCCCGCCGACGCTGTGAGGCCTTACCTCGTCTCTGGGGCCTTTTAGAGCCCCGCTCTGCTGCTTGAGATTCCCGCCGATGCTGTGAGGCCTTACCTGGTGTCTGGGGCATTTTATAGCCCCGCTCTGCCGCTCGAGATTCCCGCCGACGCTGTGAGGCCTTACCTGGTCTCTGGGGCCTTTTATAGCCCCACTCTGCCGCTCGAGATTCCCGCCGACGCAAACACACGGAACAGCCATGGGGACCAAATTCGCACCCCAATACGCCAACATCTTCATGCACAAGTTCGAGCAAGACTTCTTCGCTGCACAGGACCTCCAACCAACGCTATACACCAGATACATCGACGGCATTTTCTTCCTATGGACCCACGGCGAAGAATCACTGAAAAGACTACACGATAACATCAACAAGTTCCATCCCACCATCAAACTCACCATGGACTACTCCTCAGAATCGGTTTCATTCTTGGACACACGAATCTCCATCAAAGACGGACACCTCAGCACTTCACTCTACCGCAAGCCCACGGACAACCTCAGGATGCTCCACTTCTCCAGCTTCCACCCTAACCACGTTAAAGAAGCCATCCCCTATGGACAAGCCCTGCGAATACACAGGATCTGCTCAGACGAGGAGGAACGCGATGGGCACCTACAGACGCTGAAAGACGCCCTCGTAAGAACGGGATATGACGCTCGACTCGTCGATCGACAGTTCCGACGGGCCACAGCAAAAAATCGCATAGACCTCCTCAGAAGACAAACACGGGACTAAACCAACAGAGTACCCTTCGTCGTCCAGTACTTCCCCGGAGCGGAGAAACTACGCCATGTTCTTCGCAGCCTTCAACATGTCATCGATGACGACGAACATCTCGCTAAGGCCATCCCCACGCCTCCACTACTCACCTTCAAACGGCCGCCTAACCTCAAACAGACCATCGTCCGCAGCAAATTACCCAGCTTTCAGGAGAACAGCGACCACGACACCACACAACCCTGCCACGGCAACCTCTGCAAGACATGCCAGATCATCAACACAGATACCATCATCACACGTGAGGACACCACCCACCAGGTACATGGTACATACTCATGTGACTCGGCCAACGTTGTCTACCTCATACGTTCATGGTACATCGGCGAGACCATGCAGACACTGCGACAACGGATGAACGGACACCGCGCAACAATCGCCAGGCAGGAGTGTTCCCTCCCAGTCGGGGAACACTTCAGCAGTCAAGGACATTCAGCCTCCGATCTTCGGGTAAGCATTCTCCAAGGCGGCCTTCGAGACACACGACAACGCAAAATCGTAGAGCAGAAATTGATAGCCAAGTTCCGCACTCATGAGGACGGCCTCAACCGGGATCTTGGGTTCATGTCATGCTACATGTAACCCCACCTGACGTAGGGTCATCCAGACTCGAGTCGTCGTTGGCTTGTTCTCTCTACACAGATGCGGCTGGACCTGCTGTGATTTCCAGCAAAAAAAATGTTTTTTTGTCTGTTTTTTGTTTTTCATACAGACCCCAGCATCTGCAACATTTGACCCCTTGTGACCCCACCTCATTGTTCTTTGATGTAATGCTTTCCTGACTAACCTATTTGGACACCATTCACACCTTTGATTGCTGTGATTATCTCTCTGCCGAGGTGTGATAAATGGCAGTTAGAAAGATTACCTGTAATCATCTGGCATTATTCTATGATTATATAAGCTGTGTCTTTATGCATCTCTCCACTTCACCTGACGAAGGAGCAGCGCTCCGAAAGCTTGTGATTTCAAATAAAACTGTTGGACTATAACCTGGTGTTGTGTGACTTCTTACATTTGTCCACCGCAGTCCAACACCGGCATCTCCACACCATTATTTTTCCCAGGCTCTCCTGCTGATGTTCCCTCATCAATTCCCATCTTGAGAAAAGAACATGTGCTGCTCCACCACCTGCTGGACATCTACAGGCCTCAACAGACCTCAAAGTCTGAGCCAACCCTAAGTATATTTAAAACTTTATTTTATGGTGTTAGGATAGTGCAGGTCTTTCTCTTTAAGAAGATCATGCATTTTGGAATGAGCAGGTTTTTTTATTTAAAGCAATTCTAAATACCATAAAGTTCTTTAACTCCCAATTGTATATGGACTGCACATAATGTTTGATTTTATCTCACACCCTGTCTCTGAAACCCTTATCCAAAGTTTTGTTACCTCCAGACTGAACTTCCCCAATGCTCTCCTCACTAGCCTCCCAAGTCCACTCACTCATCCAAAACTCCACTGTTCACATCCTGTCCCACACTAAGGCCTAGAAATTGGGTATAGCCCCGCTTGGGGCGTTAGAATTGGCGCAGCGCAAAGTTTATAGCCAGACGCAACTTATCGCCACCTGGTGCGATATTGGGTTGCATCGCCCCTAAAGGTGATTGAGGCGCGAATTCAGGCGTTACACAGGACTCCTAAGGGGCTAAACTTCCGGCGCAACCCAATATCGGAGCGGACGGGCGCAGCACAGGTGCTCTCAATTACTGATGACCACGAGACTTCCAGGTGCCGGCCAGCTCTTAAAGGGGTGGGTCAGTCAGCTTCAGCATCCACACTCTGCACCTTGCAGGCCTCAGAATCGGTGCAGGCCCTTCTCTGGCGCTAAAAACTTGGACCAGATGGAGAAGGTGAGACAGAGAGCAGAGCGCTTCACCAATGAGGCTCTGGAGCAATTGGTGGCCGCAGTGGAGCTCCGGCGAGATGTTCTCTACCCAGACAATGGCAGGAGGCCGAATCATAAGGACTACCGACGAGCTTGGAGGGATGTATGCCAGAGGGTCAACTCCAGCAGCATGGTGACCAGGAGCCCTGTCCAATGCAGAAAGAAATTCAACGACCTCACTCGGGTCGTGAGGGTGAGTGTGGTTTCTGCAAACTTCTGCATCCCTTCATTTGCACCTGACTTTATGGCTACAGGGTGGCCTGTGCCCCATTGGCCATCTGCCAGCAAGCACCCATGGCCCTTTCTGGGCACACACATGCACATTTGACTCAAGGCGTCATGTAAGGGCTCTTGCACCATGGGGGGCATGAGATGATCACTCAGGGCATCGTGTAAGGGCTCTTCCACCATGGGGGGCATGGGATGATCACTCAGGGCATCATGTAACATAACTTCCCCTCCTTTCCCCTGCATTCCAAGCTGGCGAGGATTGGCAAAAAACAGCTTTGCACCGGTGGAGGACCTCCACAAGTGGTCACTCTCACGGATCTCGAGGAGAGAATCCACCAGACTCTTGGAGGACGTCTGAGTGGTCCTGTAACCACTGCAGCTGCCGACCCCATTGTCGACAGCGATGGTAAGGTTCTCACCTTTTACAACTGTTTCCTTCCACTTGTTCCCCCCGCCAGCATGCTTTCTCACTGTGGACCCATGTCATAGCCTTGCCACAATCTGGCATCCCTTGCTGCCAAGCTGTCCTTTTGCTAAAGCCACTCTTCCACCTCCCTGCTTTCAGTTGCTGCATCACCAGCTCGGGAGCCGGGCCCTCAAGCTGCCAGTGCCAGTGCCTCCGAAGGCTCAATGAGAAAATTACTGTCCAACAGAAGTTCAGCAACTCTCTCCAGCAACGATCAGAATGGCCAGCCCAAATGGCTGCAGCTTTTATACTAGTGCTGTCCCCTTTAAATAGCGCCCCCCGAGTCCGAGAAGGGCCTGGGAACGCTCCATCCAACTGTCACTAATAGCGCCAGGCGGAAAGGTTGCGGGCGCTACCGAATATCCGGTCCGGGGCGCCAAAAAGGCATTGCACACTGAAATGACGTCATGATCTCCCTGCGCCCGCGGGCGAGCGCAAAGAGTTAGCGCCGGCGCTAAAAGGATACTCAATATGGGAGGTGGCGCTATATTCACTGCGCCCGCCCGAAAATTGGGTAACGCCCCAATTCTCGGGCTCTTTAGGCGCTAATCGCTGGCGCTACCAACCGAATTTCTAGGCCTAAGTCTTGCTCGCCCATCATCATTATGCTTTTTGAGCTCCAATGGCTGCTTGTCCCTCAGTACACTGAATTCAAAATCCTTATTTTCATTTATGTATCTCGCCAAGGCCTCACCCCAGCCTACAACTGCAACCTTGTCCAGCCCAACATCCCAGCCCATGTCCTTCGATCCCTATGACTCTAACCTCCTATGCATCCCCATTTCTTTTGCTTTTGATGTCCGTTTCTCCTCCCCGCAACATTATGGGATATGTCGGTGTCAGCTGTGGCTCAGTGGGTAGGACTCTCACCTCTGAGTCAGAAGGTTGTAGGGTCAAGTCCCACTTCAGAGAATTGAGCACAAGATCTTATATAAATACAAGTTGTTGTTGTTGTAGGCTGACACTGCAGTGCAGTACTGAGGGAGCGCTGCACTGTCTGACGTGGCGTCTTTCGGATGAGACGTTAAATGGAGGCCCTGTCTGCCCTCACAGGTGGATAAAAAAAAAATCCCATGACACTATTTCGAAGAAGAGCAGGGGAGTTCTTCCCAGTGTCCTGGCCAATATTTATCCCTCAATCACTAAAACAGATTATCTGGTCATAATCATATTGCTGTTTGTGGGATGTTGCTGTGCGCAAATTGGCTGCCGCGTTTCCTACATTACAACAGTGACTACAGTTCAAAAGTACATAATTGGCTGTAAAGTGCTTTGTGAATTCCTGAGGTCGTGAAAGGCACTATATAAATGTAAGTTCTTTCTTTAGTACGTTAAAGGTAAAATGTAAGTTGTTATTGGCTGACCTCAGAAGTTTACAGGTATCTACATTAACTACCACTGCCTATTTGGAACACTCCCCCCCCCCCCCCCCGGCAGTGGCCTTAAGGAGAAAGGCCAGATTAAACACACCTCCATTTCAGCAACTAAACATCACGACTGTGCTTCAGCCCCAGAGAAGCTGTGAGAAACACCATGGGAGATCCGTTAGTTCATCAAATTAAACTCATCACTTGTTGCCAAAACAGATGTTTGCATATTTTCTTATTTGGTTTTTCAACTAAAGAGGGTAGCCCCAAGCAATGCACGTTACATGAGTAGGTTGTGAAATATCTAAGTACATCCAGTATGTTTGCCTATGCAGTTGAAATTACAATAAAACTGGAAGCATATTTACTGGAAAATCAGATAATTAGAATATAGACAATAAGCTACGAATGCAAAAATGCTGTGGGTTTGGCTTATTTTAGAATATTATTGACTCATCGTCACGACTGCAAAATCAATTGTATTCTGTCTCTAAGCATTGGCAATGGAGATAGATACTAGTTGAAAAGAATTCCCCAACACCTCTCCCCCCACTGTGTATTTTTAGCTTTCACTGAGGCAGCAGTAGGGGCACTAAAATTTGCCTCAGTCTCTCTGGGTTAAGATAGGGAAATCATCCTGCATTCCTGCTCCCTGCCCACTGACTCCTGCTGGCAAGTGCACATATCTGGATGTCAGTTTTAACTTTCAGGCTTTCTCCCAACACATTTGACTTCCGCTCATTGATGAATAGACAACTTCCATAAGCAGGCCAAGTCTATTATTAACTGACACCAGGGCCCTTATGTGTGCTGTGCTGTAAGGTAATATGCTATGGGACTATCAATTATCTCTAAAGTATCATATAATGCACTGGAGATTATGTGGAATGTCCAGCATAATCTCCTGTCTTTTCCGAAAGATGGTAAATGCCACATTGTCTGACTTTTACATTCAGGCTAAAGCTAAGTTAGGTTTATTTATAAATGAGATAATTACGCAGAATCTGAAAGCAAGAGAGCAAAAGTATAATTCTTAAAAACAATATCAGAAACAGAAAAGAGTAAAATACTCCCTTTAGAACATATTATTTTAATTGTCCAATAAACTACAGGATGTTTGGTTGAAAGTCTTTCATCGACTTTCCAAAGCAATATCATACGTGGGCAACACAATTCCTATGTCAACCCATAGAGTTCAGATGATTTGTTCAGAACTGAGCTGAAGATATGGAGAAAAATGTCTACTATATACTTTAGACCAAAGGCCCTTGATCAAGATCAAAGACACATGTTGGCTGTTTAACTAGGTCTTGTTAATGCCTTAAACAATATACATTTTAAACTTCTCCTAAGTCAAAGGCTTCTTATCTGGCTAATTACCAGTTCAATCAACTTGGCCTATTTTTCAAAAGGCAACTGGATTGTGCTCTCCAGTTTGAAGCTGAGTAAGGAAAGATGGCTTCCATTTAACTCGTCATTTCAAAACCACCATATAAATACAGAAATCTTTCCTCTGACACAGAACAAAAACTCTCCTTTCATCACAGTTGGGTAAGAATAGGACCATGCTTGGGTGTGATACTCCACACCCAAGTTCTCAGAGAAGGCTTCAGAGGGTGAACAATGTCCATGGAAGTATCCAGGAGAAGTCAACACCTGCCAGAGAGGAGGATTGAAAGAAAATTCCTATCTCTCCCTGCTGGTATTATCAGCCTGTAACAATTCCTCTTCCTGCTCCAGACTAAAATTTGAGTTAAATTTCTTTTTGGGACAAGTGAAAAGACAATGATCTGCGGTAAATTACAGTTCTGTCACACGTACTTTGTGTGATTCTGAGCCAAAAGGTCGCTATATCTGCTCTGCTTCCTGTATGCTAAGGCAATAATTGGTTGTGTTTTGTCTGAGGCCGTGTTTGTTCAGTGATTGTGCAGTGCCGGTTGAGAAAAGGAGATAAGTGAGCTTTCTGATCTTGTGGCCAAAAGTCTTGTTTTCAATTTTCTTGCTCATCCAAATAAGAATGCGGCAAAACTACCTGGTTAACATGTTTACTTTTGAGATTACTTCGGTGTCGAAAAAAATTAATTAAAAAAAATTGGCCTTAAATAGGGACTGAAAGGAAGCAAACTTGTATAAAGGGCTGTTTACTTGTTTCAGCTACACCACAACCATTTCTGTTGGAATCACAATGGGCAAGGGCTGCCCCCTACAATCTCCACCACTGCCACCACCCCCCCCCCCCCACCTCAGAGGAATGATCTTAATGATTCTTTTCTCCATAAATTTTACAGCACAGAATCAGGCCATTCGGCCCCACTGATCTATACTGATGTTTATGCTGCTACCCTACTTCATCTAACCCTATCAGCATATCCTTCTATTCCTTCTCCCTTGTGTGTTTATCGAGCTTCCCCTTAAATGCGTCTATGCTCAACAACTCCTTGTGTTCCACATTCTAACCACTCTCTGGGTAAAGAAGTTTCTCCTGAATTCCTTATTGGATTTATTAGTGACTATCTTATATTTATGACCTAGTTTTGGACTCCCCACAAGTGGAAACATCTTCTCTACGTCTACCCTATCAAACCGTCATAATTTTAAAGACCTCCAATAGGCTTCTTCGGCAGCAACCCCTACCACCTAGGACAAGAGGAACACCACCTCCATCAACTCCAAGTTCCCCTCCAAATTACACACCATCCTGACTTGGAAATATATCGCCGTTCCTTCATCGTCGCTGGGTCAAAATCCTGGAACTCCTTCCCTAACAGCACTGTGGGAGTATCTTCACCATAAGGACTGCAGCGGTTCAAGAAGGCGGCTCACCACTGTTAGATCTCAAGAGTTTAATAACCTTGCTTGTATAACAATTAAAAGAGTACGCAGGAGGCAGAGTTCAGTCAACAGCCATCACTTTCCAGAATCTTCTCAACTTCATGCACTCTATTTCCCATAGTGCATTGCACATCACAACTACGGTAAGCTATGTGGGACAATTCAAATACAACATTCAAAATACACAACATCTCCTCCCCTCTTACATTAGATGTCCCAATAGAACCACAACATTTTTAAAACACAATAACCTGGGAGTGAGGGTAGACTTCCTCCAACCATGGCTATACCCATGGGGATTATTCTGCCCCAGATAAAGGGTAAGCCTCTGAATTATAAGTTCAAACGTATAGGGGCCAGCCGCTCTCTGGTATGATACCGGCGGTCAACCTGGCTCTCCAGTTCATTGTCTCTCACAGGTGACGTCAACACAGTTGTAGGCGGCTGAGGTACCTGTATACAGGTCTCCCTTGCTGATGAGATAGGGGCTGAAGCGGCTGCTTCCTCAGAAGGTGAGCCTCTCGGTGTAGAAGGCGGATGACCCACAGTGTCACCCAATGACAGATAAACTGCTGTTGGTGGTTCAGTGGGTGTTGCTGCACTTCGTAGAAGCTGATCGGTGTGTCTCTTCCAGACAATGTCCTCAGGTGTCTGTACAGTGTAGGGTACTGGACCAGTCTGTGCAATGACAGTAGCAGGAACCCACTTAGGTCCACCACTGTAGTTCCGTGCCAACACATGTTCACCTGGACTGAAGACTCTGTCTTTGGAGCGTTGTTCACGTCGCTTGATCTGCTTGTCCTGCTGATACTGTACCACGTCTTTCACGTTTGGCAGTTTCAGCAGGTCGAAGTTGGTTCGTAGCTCTCTTTTGAGCAGTAGAGTGGCAGGTGATGCTTTTGTGGTCGCATGTGGTGTGTTCCTGTAACTCAACAGGAAACGATTCAGGCACTGATGAAGCGTTCCCTGGCCTTGCGATGCCTTTAGAGAGTGTTTCATGGTCTGAACAAACCTCTCAGCTAGACCATTGGTCACAGGGTGGTATGGTGCAGCCCTGATATGTTGTACGCCATTCACCTGCAGGAATGTAGCCATTTCTTGTGACACCCACTGTGGACCGTTGTCTGAAACAAGTTTTATCGGAGATCCAAATCGGCTGAACACCTCACCTAACTTCTCGATGGTCTTCTCAGCGGTGGTGGACCTCATTATAACAACCTCTGGCCACTTACTGTGTGCGTCAACAGCCACCAGGAGCATTCTCTCCTCGAATGGACCTGCAAAGTCTACATGAATGCGGTGCCATGCTTCCTCCGGAAAGTCCCAGGGGTGAAGAGGTGCAAGCTGTGGCACATTACAAACTCTCTGACATGAAGAACGGGTTTTAGCTTTGTCCTCAATCTGTCCATCCATACCCGGCCACCAGAAGTAGCTCCTCGCTATTTCTTTCATAAGAACCATTCCGCAGTGTCCGGACTGTAGTTGCTGTAACACTGGTTTCCGTAGCGATGGTGGAATAACCACTCTCCTCCCCCACAGCAAACATCCAGACTGCACCGACAGTTCGTTTCTCCTTAAGAGATATGGTTTCAGGTTTGGGTCATCGCTGTCAAGCGTGCCCCTGATGATAATGTCCAGCACTGCAGACAACACTGGGTCATTTCTGGTGTTTCGTCGGACCTGTGTCGAAGTAACAGGCGCGTTCTCCACCTGCCTAAAATAGCAGATGTCCATGCTACGCGTCATAGGCTTGGTGACAGGCAGCGGCAACCTGGAAAGACCATCGGTGTTGCCGTGCAGGTCAGACTTGCGATATCTAATGTCAAATGTGTGTGCAGACAACAGCAGCGCCCACCTTTGCATTCTGCTCGCAGCAAGTGACGGAATCCCTGTATGTGGCCCGAAGATGGTCATGAGAGGGCGGTGATCGGTTAGTAGGGTGAACTGTCTCCCGTACAAATATTGGTGAAACTTGCGAACACCAAAAACGATGCTCAGTGCTTCTCGTTCTGTTTGGGCATAGTTCGTTTCAGCTCTGTTCAAAGTCCTAGATGCGAATGCTATCGGCTTCTCTTCTCCGTTTGGCATGATATGAGAAACGACCGCTCCCACACCATATGACGATGCATCGCAAGCTAACTATATTGGTAATGAAGGGTTAAAATGCGTCAAAGCCTCTGACTTCAGCTGCGTGTCCTTTGCTGTCATGAACGCCTCCTGGCACTTGTTAGTCCATTCCCACTTCTTGTCTTTACATAGCAACCAATGCAGCGGCCTCAGCATCGAGGCTAGGTTCAGTATGAACCGTCCATAGTAGTTCAATAACCCTAGAAAAGAACGCAGCTGGCTGATATTTTCAGGTGCTGGGGCATCCACGATTGCCTTGGTCTTGGACGGTGCCTTGTGAAGGCCTGTGGCATCGATCACATGACCGAGGTACTCAACTGATACCTGAAAAAAATCGTATTTATCCCTGCGAACTCTGAGTCCGTAATCCCTCAGTCTCTGTAGCGTTGCATCCAAATTACGCAGATGGTCTTGGTCATCACACCCAGTAACTAAGATATCATCTAAGTAGCACTGGACTCCAGGCAATCCACTAAGGATCTGGTCCATAGCACGTTGGAAAAGCGCTGGAGCTGATGTAATTCCGAAAGGAAGTCGACGATACCTAAATAGGCCCTTGTGCGTCACAATAGTCAGCATTTCTCGTGACTGTTCATCCACATGCATTTGCAGGTAGGCTTGACAGAGGTCGATTGTGCTAAACTTCTGGCCCCCAGCAAGTCCCACAAACAAATCATCAATATGGGGGAGCGGATATTGCTCCACTGACAATACAGGGTTAACAGTTACTTTAAAATCTCCACATATCCTAACTCCACCCCCTTTCTTGAGCACTGGTACGATGGGCGTTGCCCATTCACTCACGCTGACTGGTTCTAGTACTCCGCTTTCAACTAGGGCTTCTAAGTCAGCCTCGACTTTTGGTCTGATAGAATAAGGTACGGGTCGTGCCTTCATGAACTTGGGTTTGCTATCCTGCTTAATACGAAGCTTCACAGTAATATCTTTCATGCTACCCAGTTCTCCATTAAAGACTTCTGCATGTTTCTTTAAGATGGCGGGTAAGCCTGGATCATTGTGTGACATCATGTAGACTGATAACCAGTCTAATTTTATTCTCTCCATCCATGAACGTCCCAGCAGGGAGGGGTAGTCTCCTTTAACTACATAGAGTGGTAACTTCCTAGTTTGTCCATTCAACTGAACTGTGACCTCAGTGATACCTCTCACGGTTACTCTTTCACCGGTATATGTCCTCAACGCTATGTTAGCTGGCTGAAGTGGAAGGTGCTTTAATGTCTTTTTGTAAACTGTCTCTGACATAAGAGATACTGCTGCCCTAGTATCGATCTGCATTCGCACAGGCTGCCCCTCTAGCAAGGGTGAGACCCAGTAGCCATGCGAATCCCCAGCTACAGTCAGCATGTTCAGTGATAGTTCCTCTTCTGAAGTGTCACTTGCCTCTGTTTTGTCCTGTTCTACAGAGCGGACATGCTTCTTTATCTTTTGTCTGAATTTTTTTTTTCCTTTCGTCTTTGATGTTTTCTCTGTGTCCTTTTTATTTCTGCATGCGCGCTGAATATGTCCCTTTTTACCACAGCTGTGGCAATCCATGTCCACACACCAGCATGCAGACGCAAGATGCCCCGTTTTGCCACAATGGAAGCATGGCCCTTGGCTCTCTGTTCTTACTTTGTGCACTTTTTCTGTTGCACCCAACTGTTGAGCTTCCTTAGCTGCCAATTCCATGGAAATACTGATTTCAATAGCCTTTTGTAGAGTCAGATTACTCTCCGTTAATAGTCTCTTCTGTATGGCTTCAGTTCTCATACCACACACTAGCCTGTCTCTTATAGTATCATTTAGCACGTCATTAAACTCACAGTGCTCTGATAGTCTTTTTAGTGCAGCTACAAACATGGTCACTGTTTCTCCTTCTTCCTGGTTACACCTGTGGAACCTAAACCTCTCAGCTATGACTAGGGGTTTGGGTGAAAAATGCCCTTTTAGTATCTCCACAATTTCACTATATTGTTTAGTCCCTGGTTTATCTGGATGCACTAAAGTACGCAAAAGATTGAAAGTCTTTGGTCCCATCACACTTAACAATGTAGGTACTACTTTGTTCCCTCCAATGTCATTTGCTTGTGTGAAGTATTCAAATCGTTCTGTGTATGAGCTCCATTGTTCGACATTCTCATCAAACGGTCCAATGTTACCGATAATTCCAGCCATTTTCCTTCTCTCAGGCTCCTAATTATCATTCACTAAGGATCCTTCCAATGTTGAACTCAACTAAAATCACTATCAGTTATTTAGTGCTTCAATTCACAGATCGTTTCACAGTTGAATAAATGTCCTTCCCGATTTACTCACTGCTTTTCCTCCCCTTCCTCAAGTCGTTAGTACCTTATATGCCGTCTCGTCTTCCCGCCATTGCAAGCTCCTTTATCCTCGAGCCAGCCTCACGTTAATTAACTGTCCACGACACAAATAACAGTTTTAAACACGTAAAACCTGACTATCTTCCGCACAGCAGAGCCACGTAAGTTCAGACGTCCTCGTCGCCACTTTTGTTAGATCTCAAGAGTTTAATAACCTTGCTTGTATAACAATTAAAAGAGTATGCAGGAGGCAGAGTTCAGTTCACAGCCATCACTTTCCAGAGAATCTTCTCAACTCAATGCACTCTATTTCCCATAGTGCATTGCACATCACAACTACGGTAAGCTATGTGGGACAATTCAAATACAACATTCAAAATATACAACATCTACCACCTTCTGAAGGGCAATTAGGGATGGGCAAAAAATGCTGGCTTTGCCAGCGACGCCCACATCCCAGGAACTAATTTATTTAAAAGGTCGCCCCCTCAGCCTTCTCTTTTCTAGAGGAAAGAGCCCCAGCCTAATCAGTCTTTCCTGATGGTTATAACCTCTCAGTACTGGTATCATCCTTGTAAATCTTTTTTGCACCTCCTCTAGTGACTCTATATCCTTTTTGTAATATGGTGACCAGAACTATGCATAGTACTCCATATGTTCTTTGCTCCAGGATGATTCTGAATACTGTCTGTAGTAACCTGGGAGGTTATGAGTAACCTGATCCACCAGGTGGTGCTGTGGCAATTGCTCTCCTGAGTTAAGTCTGATCTGTACTGTTGTACTCTTTGTTTTTGCTGCCTCATGGCAGAAACTTTTATGTGCAAGGGTTGATTAAACCATGTTACGGAGTTAACCTGTGTCTATCTCCATCTATGGCCAGCTCAAGATACCACATATGGCGACGAGAATAAAGGACGGAAGAGTTTTGGAGTATTCGGAAGAGGTGCTCGGGTTTGTTAGCAAACTAGTCGGAAAAGCACGAGGCTAGGCCACGGGAGTCGAAACGGAGTTTGATTTTTTGGCTGAAGTGACCGGACTCCAAGGATGGCAGGAACGGTAGGCTCCGTGGCACCTTTTGACAGCAAGTCGCAGTCTTGGGAGGAGTATATTGAAATACTGAGCCATTTCTTTATGGCAAACGAGGTGGACAGTGCTGAAAAGAAAAGGGCCATTTTACTGAGTTGTGTGGGAGCACAAACCTATACACGGATGAGGAATCTGCTGAGCCCGGAGCGGCCAGGAGAAAAACCTTTTGACGAGTTGGTGAGTCTACTAAAGAATCATTTCAATCCGAAACCTAGTGAAATAGTACAGAGATGGAAATTCAATTCGAGGATTAGGAGGCCGGAAGAAAGCGTTACCGAGTATGTGGAGGAGCTTCGGAAGCTCGCACAGGACTGTAATTTTGGAAATGCGCTCACAGTCATGTTAAGGGACAGACTAATATGCGGAGTTAACGACGACAGTATACAGCAAAGGTTGCTGTCAGAAGAAGGATTAACGTTTGAGACGGCACTTAAAAAAGCACAAGCCATGGAGACGGCTAACAAGGACATTAAGGACTTAAACAGTATGAGCAAGGAGAAATGGAGTAAACCAGGGGGAGGAGCTGTTTTCAAGATGGAAGCTGGCGTGAAAAGTCCACCAGTCGGGGTTGGGGATTGCTACCGATGTGGCGGGACGAGCCATTATGCAAAAGACTGCAGGTTTGCAAAGGCAAAGTGCCACAATTGTGGAAAAATAAGGCACTTAAAGAAAGTCTGTAAAAGGGCAGTGAGTGAGAGAAGCAGTGCTAAAGGGGCAAAGCATGCAAAAGGGGGGAGGGAGAAGTACACAAAGCGGGCAAATTACATACAAGAGGAGGAAGAGTCTAGTGAGTCTAGTGAGGAGGTTTTCACTGTATACAGTATAGACACTTCAAGGCCCAACGTACCCCCTCTCACTCAGTATTTGATAGTGAACAGAGGTCAAGTAAAGTTTGAGATTGACACCGGATGTAGTGTAACCATAATGTCGCAGACTGAGTACGCCAAGCTATGGGGGGAAGCAAAAGTACCAGAGCTAGGTACATGCCCCATTAGTCTCAAAACCTACACAGGACAGAAGGTGGACATTTTGGGGGCGGCCGAAGTACAAGTGGAACACAAAGGAGTCACCAAAGAGCTTACGGTGGTAGTGGTAGCAGGGTCAGGGCCAAACCTGTTAGGGCGAGGGTGGATCAGTGAGTTGAGTGTGTACTGGCAGGCAATGAATAAAATGGAGGACAGTACAGAGGCACTGCAAGAAGTGCTGATGAAGCATGAGTTAGTGTTCAAGGATGAACTGGGCACCTTAAGGGGAGCCACAGCCAAGATTCATGTAGCCAGTGATGCCACGCCTCGTTTCTTTAAACCAAGGTCGGTACCTTTTGCAATGAAAACCAAGGTTGAGGCGGAACTAGATCGCCTGCTAAGGGACAAAGTATTAGAACCAGTGAAATTTTCAGACTGGGCGGCACCAATAGTCCCGGTATTGAAGCCCGACGGTAACGTAAGGGTGTGTGATGACTATAAGTTAACAGTGAACAGAGTATCATCACTGGAACAGTACCCCATTCCGAGAATGGAGGACATGTTAACATCGCTCGCTGGGGGAGAAAGATTCAGCAAACTGGACATGAGTCATGCGTATCAGCAGATATTGCTAGATGAAGAATCAAAAAAGTTTGTCACAGTGAACACGCACAAGGGGCTGTTCACGTATGCCAGGTTACCATTTGGTGTCAGTTCTAGCCCAGCAATATTCCAATGGACTATGGAGGGCATTGTGCAGGGCATTCCAAAGGTGGCCGTGTACTTAGATGATATTCTGCTTACAGGAAGTGACGATCAGGATCACTTAAAAACACTGGACAAAGTGCTACAGTGGCTGGAAGAGGCGGGGCTACACCTGAAACGGAGTAAGTGTAGTTTCATGGAGAAGGAAGTTACATTCCTGGGACATCGGGTGGATGCCACAGGCCTCCATCCATTACCAGGGAAAGTGCGGGCAGTGCAGGATGCACCTGCACCCACCTCAGTGACTGAACTGAAAGCCTATCTAGGGCTCCTGAATTATTATAACCGGTTTCTTCCAAACTTATCGATGCTGCTGGCACCCCTGCACAAACTGCTGAGAAAGGAGGAGCCATGGCATTGGGGGCCAGAGCAAGCAAAAGCGTTTCAGCAGTCAAAGGAGCTACTTCAGTCCAGCAGGGTGTTGGTGCATTATGACGAGAAGAAGGAGCTGATAATGTCCTGCGAAGCATCACCCTATGGAGTGGGGGCAGTGTTGGCCCACCACATGCCAGATGGAGCAGAAAGGCCCATCGGGTTTGTTTCACGCACGCTCACAGCTGCGGAAAAGAACTATTCACGGCTTGCTAAAGAGGGGTTGGCCATTATATTTGGAGTAAAGAAATTCCATAAGTACATATATGGGAGGAAGTTTGTAATCAGTACTGACCACAAGCCTCTTATTAGCTTACTGAATGAGATGAAAGCGGTGCCTCAAATGGCATCACAGAGAATAATGAGATGGGCAGTAATACTAAGAGCCTATGAATATGTGATCACGTACAGAGCCGGCAAAGAAAACGGGAACGTGGATGCTCTCAGCCGCCTGCCCCTCTCAAAATCTCCTCGCAGAACTTCCCCTGAGGAGCACGTCCTGATGCTGGATCAGGAGATCAGTCCCCTGATGACTTCAGCGCAAATCCAGGGCTGGACAGCCAAGGACCCCGTTCTGTCAAGGGTCCGTGAGTATGTGTTGAAAGGCTGGCCAGATCACCGTGAGGGACCGGAGTTCGCGCCGTACAGACAGAGACAGCACGAGCTCAGTGTCCAAGATGGATGTGTGCTATGGGGAGCACGCATCATAGTCCCAGAGCGGGGACACTCTACTTTGATGGAATAGTTGCATCAATCGCACCCAGGAATGACTAGAATGAAAGGACTGGCTAGGAGCTACCTGTGGTGGCCTAACTTGGATGCTGAAATTGAGTCAAAGGTAAAGTCATGCACTATATGTCAGGAACAGAGGGAAGCACCTGCCGGGGCACCACTCCATCCCTGGGAGTGGCCCAGCAAACCCTGGAGGAGAATTCACATAGACTATGCGGGACCTTTTATGGGCAAAATGTTTTTGGTGCTGGTTGACGCTCACTCAAAGTGGATCGACGTTTATCCAGTGAGCTCTGCAATGACTGATGCCACACTGAATTGTCTCAGGAACAGCTTCAGCACGCATGGTATTCCAGAAATGATTGTATCCGACAATACACAGTGTTTTGTTAGTGAAGGGAGCAAAGAACTCATGGTAAGAAATGGAATCACACATGTCACCTCGGCTCCATATCACCCAGCCTCAAATGGGTTAGCCGAGCGAGCCGTGCAGACTTTTAAGGAGCTCATGAGGAAGAGCTCAGGTGACACCCTGGAGACCAAGCTCAATAGAGCCTTGTTTAGTTATCGTATAACACCCCAAGCTACCACGGGGCTTTCTCCGGCTGAGTTGATGATGGGGAGAAAGTTGCGGTGCACGTTAGACCTGATACACCCAGATCTCAAAAGCAAGGTTGAGACAAAACAAACAAACCAAAAAGCGTACCATGACAAACATACTAAAGCTCGCCATTTCTCCATAGGGGACTCTGTGTACACCCGGAACTTCGGTTATGGACCTAAATGGATACCAGGACTAATCCAGGACATTACAGGACCTGTGTCGTACTCCGTGTTACTAGGGGATGGTCGAGGGGTTTGTCGGCATGTGGATCAGCTTTTCAGCCAGCAGCAGGGGGAACTGCCTCAGATGGAACAAAGGGCAGTAGAGGAGGCTGTTCCAGGACCCAGCACGGCTTATAAGGTGCCAGTGGACACTGGTACTGCCAGGCTACAGTGGGACAGAGTAAAACCAACATCAGAGACTACTCCAATCTCAAGTGCGAATGAATCTGAGAATCCACCACAAGTGGAATTAAGACGTTCACAAAGGATTCGCAAGCAACCAGAAAGACTTATACAAACCTGTTAAATTAGTCAGGGGTTAACCATGGTTAGAGCATACTGGTTAATTAAAATGTAGTACCTAGTAAGGGTTATTGTTTAAGAATTGCATACGGCAATCTTAAGGGGGGAGGAGTGTAGTAACCTGGGAGGTTATGAGTAACCTGATCCACCAGGTGGTGCTGTGGCAATTGCTCTCCTGAGTTAAGTCTGATCTGTACTGTTGTACTCTTTGTTTTTGCTGCCTCATGGCAGAAGCTTTTATGTGCAAGGGTTGATTAAACCATGTTACGGAGTTAACCTGTGTCTGTCTCCATCTATGGCCAGCTCCAGATACCACACTGTCGATAACATGATAACAGGGAGCTGAATTAACATCAGCGGAGACAGTAGCCTAAAAATTATCCATAATAACGGATGAATACGTTCTGCTATTTTAGCTGAGGTGCTAACCCCTGCATTGAAAGAATGAATAAGGAAGGGTCATATGAACATGTTAAATGTTCATCTGCTATTGTGGCAACAGTAATTTTAGGCTACAGCTATGCTGGGTTAATGAGGTAGAGAGGAAGCTATCCTGTATCTATTGCTTTTTCCCATATCACACACTGTTTACTCGGGCAACCTGTTCCTTGGCCTCTGTCGATGACTATAAGATGTTCAAGCGTAACTAAGGGTGATTCACTCCCCGGCCTCTACTGCCCATCTCCTCTAACAGTGCAGCTGTTCTGAGTTCTCACTTTGTGGGGAATGAATGGGTTTGAACCCGTGCCTTGCTGCTAATGGTGCACTGCTCTGAAGCACTGTTGCACTGCACCAACTGGAATCACTTCAGCCGTGGCTTTGTGCTAATTCAGGTCCCTCACATCAATGGGCTTTCTAGCTTTTCCCTGTCAGTCCCACCAATGATGGTAAAGAGACAGAGCCAAAGCCCAACAATCTCATTATGATCTCATTCGATTTTGAATAAAGAAAGCCTAGGGATCTGCTGGTGCACATCGCTGCTTAAAGTCATTGGGCCAAATCTTGCTGGAAAAATAAGGCCGTGTTAACGACGCACACCATTATTAATGCACAAATCGGCCGGCAAGTTAATGGAATTAAGAGATACGATGTGAGTTGCAAATCTCCAGAACTTGCTGGTCGATTTATGCCGCTCTGCCGTATGCTTTGCACAAACGGCATCTCACTCTTAGCCTCCTTGTTATTTTTCAGAACTTGCTGAATTTGCACATTAAACTCACCGCAGAAAGTTAGAGCTGGTAATTAACATCATAAGTACCCTGTTAATGTGGTAATTGTTAATACAATGCCAATCAACCTCTCTGGTCCAGAAAGAGAACAATTAAAACTGTTGTCGCATTCCCACATCTAGTAAATTGTTAAGAGCTTTTAAAAATTTTAAATTTTACATTTAAAAAAAACTTTTCCTGTTGCTTCTTTCTTCCCCTCTCTTAATCCAATCTTTCTTTCCCTTTCTTCATTTCTCTTTCTGTACCTGATGTGACTCTAATTCACCCTCCTTCTCCGTCGTTCCTGTTTCTTTCTCAATCCTTAAATCTCATTGGTTAAGGAGATAGACTGTTGGTTCCGTTGTTCACCATGGTCGCAGATGCCCCGTTACCTTCGCCGCGCCTTTATTAGCTCGCACTTCCAGCAATTTGTGGCGCAAAACTTTTCGAGCTGAAGGATGAGGAAAAAGGTCTAACGGCGTAGGCCGTGAGATGCCCCGCTCCAACAAGATTTGGCCCATTGTTTTGGGGAGCCGACAAGTCATGCTAAACACAAGCAACATGGTAACATACTTGTTAATGCAAAGTTTTATAAAATCTTTAAAGAGAAAGAACTTGTGTTTATAGCCTCATCATTTCCAAAGTTCTTCACAGCCAATTAATTACTTTTTGAAGTGTAATAACTATTGTTACAGACAAATGCAGCAGCCAATTTCCACACAGCAAGGTCCTACAAACAGTAAATGAGATAAATAACCAGTTAACCTGTTTCAGTGGTACTGGTTGAAGGATAAATGTTGTTTAGGACACCAGAAGAATGCTCAGTTCTGATGACAGGCCATCAGTCTGAAACATTAATTCTGTTTCTCTCTTCACAGATGCTGCCTAACCTGCTGAGTGTTTCCAGCATTTTCTGTTTTTATTTCCCATTCTCTTCGATTAGTCAGAGTCATAATGGCACAGAAGGAGGCCATTCGGCCCATCGAGTCCGTGCCAGCTCTCTGCAGAGCAATCCAGTCAGTCCCATTCCTCCGCGGCCCTGCAAGTTTATTTCCCTCAAGTACCTATCCCGTCTTCCCTTGAAAACATTGAGTGTCTCTGCTTCCACCACTTCCGTCAGCAGCGAGTTCCAGGTCCTCATGCCTCACTGCGTAAAAAAGTATTTCCTCATGTCCCCCCTGTATATTTTGCCCAAAACCTTAAATCTGTGTTCCCTAGTCCATGTACCATCAACTAATAGGAACAGCCTTTCACCGTTTAACCTTTCCAAACTCGTCATAATCTTGTACCTCTATCAAATCGCCCCTCAACCTCCTTTGCTCTAATGAAAACGAATCCAGCTTCTCCAACTTGTCATTGTAGCCACGATCCCCCATCCCCGGAACCATTTTGGTAAATCTCCTCTGCACCCTCTCAAGGGCCTTCACATCCTTCCTAAAGTGTGGTGACCAGAACTGGACACAATACTCCAGTTGTGGCCTAACCAGCGGTTAGTGTCAGGGGATCTTTTATGTTCCCTTGAACAGGCATACAGGACCTCAGTTCAATGTCTCATCAGATAGATGGCACCTCCAACAATGCAGCACTCCCTTAGTGGGGCTTGAACTCGCAAACTTCTGACTCAGAGGGAAGAGTGCTGTCACTGAGCCATGGCTGACACTTTACAGTATGAGGTCCTTTTTAAGGGTTGCACTTGAATAGGATAATTCTACTTTGCTGCGTCAGATACCCACCACCATCACACAACATAATCATCACAACCTCTTGGACCATAATGTTAACTAAACAAATTTAGGCCAAGCGACAGCTTCGGGACTCTCATACTCACTACAATGGTCTCTCCTGCACAAGAACTCTTTAGGCTCCTAGTTCATTTTTTATTAATTTTCTGGCCAGCATACTGCTAATCACATCTCATCCAAGTTTTCTAGAACCTTCTTTTTGTTATTCTGGTAGATTATGCAACATTTATTTATCTAATTTTGTTTGTTTTCCCCCCAACATGCAACATAATATGCCAATGCATAAATACGCTCCAGCCTCATCAGGACAAATGTAAATTTTGTTGGCAAACATGATCACTCATATGAGGGAATTAGCTGAATAAAGCACAGATTAGGGTTATATTCCAGTGAGCTATCTGTGTCAAATTATATTCCTTTATATAAAAACCCAGGGCAGTAGCACAGCTCATTAACTCACTGGCTTCAGGGAATTCCATTTCTATTGTAACGTGCATTAAACTTCCAATCATTCTGAAAACCCGAAGGCAAACATTTTGTACAACCATTTACATGCCATCATTAGCAATAATGTTATTGTCTTCCAGCATCAAATCATTCATACCTGCTTTTAGTTGTCTCTCAATTCATTAAAAAAAATTATATCCTGAGGTAGGCATAAACGATCATGTTCTCTACTTCTCCTTCTCATCCAATGACATATCTGTAATGACCACCCTGCATTCTGAACCTTTGCTACAAATTGGTCTTTTAAGTTAGGTTTACACCCCCAGGCACAGCACAATGTGTGTAAACATTTCTCTCAAGTGGATCTACCCCCTTGTACAGTCAGTCACATCCGCAGTTATGCAAATCTCAGGCATGGAAACATCCCAGATTGTTCTGGGTTTAGATTCATGAACTTGCTAAAACCTATATTTTCTTGTAGCAGTATGAAAGCAGTCCACGGTGATGCCATTGTACCCACAAAGCAGTGCAGGAAGGAGAATGCAGTAATTTAAAAATGGTGTATTACCTACCTTACACATGACCTTAATAGTAAAGCCTTTTGAGCTCATGAGTCCCTTTCATTTTAACTCGCTTAGAATCAGATTCAAGTGGAATGTAGGGACCACCCAAGGAAGAAAATGTCATGCCTTCCACGGGGCCTTTCACAAACTAGGACACCCAGTGGGCTATTTCCCCCATTGTTATCCACACTTTGGAGAGGAGGCGATAGCAGTGAACCTGATGGGACTCCTGTAAAGTCTGTGGGTTGTTTAGTTAATTAATACACAGACTACCAGAGTAACTTAAAACAGGACTTTACTATTCGAAGGTCAGGGCGAATCTGCCCAATAAATCCTGACACAGCACTTATATACCGGTGTGGTCACCATCGGTATTACAGTATACAGAAGCCAACAAAGTAGTGCAACACCTAAAGTAGTTCTCTTAAAGGTGGACGGTTACATACAATAGTTCTCTTAAAGGTAGACGGGTACATACACTACAATCCTCCCTTTTTAGCTTACAACATACTGATTCCCCATTAAACATACATTATAACATATATACAACTTTATGCAAGACAGTTCACAGATTCAGTCTCTCTGGAGGTTTCCGGACTCTGCCCGGATAACGCCTCGGTGGTGTCGTAACACCCGGCGGGGTAGTAGGTGCTTCTGGCAAGGTCGATTCGGCTTGAAGGGCAGTGTCAGGTTCATCTGATTCCAGTATTACCAGATCGGAGGTAGGTGTTCTGGGTATCTCTGTCTCAACATTAACCGTGTAAGGTGGTGGAGTAGGTTGGCCATTTGTGGCTGACCCTATGATCTGGTCAACATGGCGCCTTATTATACTGTCCCCAATGTCCACCGTATACATCAACGGCCCTAGCCTTTTTCCAATAGTTCCAGGCTGCCATTTCTCGGTACGGTAGTCCCGGGCCAAAACTTGTTGACCTATCTGAAAATATCTAGTTGGCCTTTCATTCATGCCCTGGAATTGCCGGTTCTCTACGTCCCTTCTGACGTTTGGCTTAAGCAAATCCAGCCGGCATCTTAGTCGTCTATTAAAAAACATCATGGCGGGAGTTTGATTTGTGACCGCATGTGTTGCATTCCTGTACGCCAACAAGAAGCTATCCACCTTATGTTGTAAGTTAATGGCTTCATTACCCATGGCCTTTATGGCCTTCTTGAAGGTCTGGACAAACCTTTCAGCCAATCCATTGGAGGCGGGATGGTATGGGGCTGACGTGTAGTGCTTAACCCCATTGCTCTTTAAGAATTTCTTGAATTCTTCGGACACAAATTGCGGTCCATTATCAGAACAGATCTGTTCCGGCAGCCCATTCCTAGCAAACATGGTCCTTAACACTGTGATAGTTTTTTCCGTGGTGGTGGTGGACATCTTTATTACCTCCGGCCACTTGGAGTGTGCATCCACCGCTATTAGAAACATTGAGTCCATAAATGGACCAGCAAAGTCGATGTGTACCCTTTGCCACGGAGATGAGGGCCACTCCCATGGATGCAGAGGAGCCTGTGGTGGCGCGTTTTGGACCTTCTGGCATCCTAGACAGCTCTTAGTGATTTCTTCGATGTCCCCATCAATGCCTGGCCACCACACAAACGCTCTTGCTAGGTTCTTCATTTTCACTCCACCCAGATGTCCCTCGTGCAGCTCCTTTAACACCTTCTGTTGAAGTTTGGGTGGAATCACCACTCTAGATCCACACATCAGGGTTCCTCGACACACTGACAGCTGTTCTTTTCTCTGCGAAAATGCTGGCAGCGTTGGTTCGCCCTGTGCTGGCCATCCCTCCACCGTTAAATCATAGACTCGTGAGAGAGTCGGGTCATTTCTCGTTTCGTTTTCGATCATCGAATTTGTTACTGGTAGACATTCCACTATGGATGAGTGGAACATCTCTACCGGGTCCACTGTAGTCGCTTCTTCTACTATCGGCAATGGCAAGCGCGATAACCCATCAGCATTTCCATGCTGTTTGGACCTTTTGTATTCCATGTCATATTGGTGTGCCCCAAGTAACACGGACCACCTCTGCAACCTTTGCACTGTCATGGTGGAAACGGCCTTGTTAGGGTTGAATATGGACACCAACGGCTGATGGTCTGTCAGTAATGTGAACTTCTTGCCCTGCAGGTAATGATTGAATTTCTTTATGCCCCACACAAGGCTGAGGGCCTCCCTATCTATTTGAGCATAATTTCGCTCCGCGGAGGTCAATGATTGGGACACGAATGCCACTGGCCTTTCCGAGCCATTTGGTAACTTGTGTGAAAGTACTGCTCCAATTCCATAGGGGGAAGCATCACAAGCTAGACGAAGAGGTAACGTTGGGTTGAAATGAGCCAACGCTTCTTCAGAGGTAATCAACGCCTTGCTTCTGCGAAAGGCCTTTTTACATTCCTCACTCCACTTCCATGGTACTTCTTTCCGCAACAGAGCATTCAGCGGATGCAGCACCGTGGATAGATTCGGCAGAAACTTGTGATAATAATTAATCAACCCCAAGAATGATCTTAACTGTGATACGTTTTCCGGAGCGGGGGCCTTCACGACAGCTTCTATCTTGTCAGGTGACTTGTGCAGCCCCTCTCGGTCAATGACATGACCGCAGTACGAGATCCATTTTTGGAAGAACTCACATTTCTTGCGATTAACTCGAAGGCCATATTCCTTCAACCTAGTGAGCACCAGTTTCAAATTTGTGAGGTGTTCTTCCTCGTCTTCTCCCGTAATCAGGATATCGTCTAAGAAACACTGTGTGCTTGGAATTCCTTGTAATACCTGCTCCATGGCCCTCTGCCAAATTGCTGGAGCCGAAGCTACCCCAAAAACTAGTCTATTATAACGATACAAGCCTCTGTGTGTGTTGATGGTGAGGTACTGACGCGACTCTTCCTCGACTTCCATTTGTAAGTATGCCTGTGCCAGGTCTATCTTGGTGAAGTGTTTCCCTCCAGCCAACGAAGCAAAGATATCTTCAATCCGCGGAAGCGGGTATTGTACCGTGTGAAGCACCGGATTCACTGTGATCTTGAAGTCTCCACAGATGCGGACCTTCCCCGGTCCCCCTGGCTTGTTACTTGGTGAAGACTTCATGACGGGAACAATGGGCGTGGCCCACTCACTCCAGTCCACTTTTGACAGTACCCCTGATCGTTCAAGTTCTTCCAGCTCTGCCTCCACAGCAGGTCGTATCGCGTAAGGTACCGATCTGGCTTTGAAAAATTTTGGGCTTGCATGTTCTGCAATTTTAACCTTTGCTTTAATTCCTCGCAGTGTTCCCAGTCCTTGCTGGAATACCTCTTTAGCTTCGTCTAATATTCTGGACAACCGTTCAGGTTTAACATCTTCCTTTCCGGAATCTACCATCATGGTGTTTAGTGAATGCCAGTCTATCTTTATTTTCCTGATCCACTCCCGTCCCAGAAGTGGTGGACCTCCCTCAGGCAACACATACAGGTCCATCCTTTGGTGCTCTTTGTCCTTGTATCTCACCTTGACTTCTATCTTTCCGATGGGGTATACTTTGTGCCCCGTGTATGTCTTCAATACTAGTTCCGTATCCCGTAGGGGAATATGCTTGAATAACTTTTTATAATCATGCTTATTCATGACCGTCAACGCCGATCCGGTGTCCACTTCCATTTTCACTTGGACTTTTGCAATCTGTAGTGTGATCCAGATAGCTTGTCGGTCAGCTTCATTACTCACATTGTGAATTCTCAGACTATCCAGTTCCTTGCAGTTGGAGTGTGAGTCTGAATTCTGTTCTTCCAGACTCTTCCTAGTCACCTCATGTACCTTCTGTACCTCTTTTGTGGTGACTCATTATTGTTGGTCTTCTTTCCTGACCGGCATACCTTAGCTATGTGACCGAGCTTGCCACATTTCCTACATTCCTGGTTTTTAAACCAGCATTGGTTCTGGTCGTGTGTTGTCTTCCCACAACGATAGCATTTCGTTGTACCCGAAGTAATTTGCTGCACCCTGAGTGCCGCTGCCTTTAGCTGCATTTCCGCCATTCCTTTCGCTGCTGCTTCGTTCGATGCAGCAATAAGGACAGCCTTCTCAAGTGTAAGATCGTTCTCTTCGAGCAGTCGTTTTTGTGTTTCTTCCTTCGACATTCCGCACACGAATTTGTCTCGCAATGCCTCTGTCAGATTCCCTCCAAACTGGCAGTGTTTCGCTAGTCTACGCAGTTCGACCAAGTATTCTGCGTTGCTTTCGTCTTCCCTTTGCGTTCTCGCATAGAATTTGAATCGTTCCGCCAACATCAACGGTGTGGGGTTCAAGTGATCCTTCAGAACAGTCACAATATCATCGAAAGTCTGATCCGCCGGTTTAGCTGGTGCTAGTAGATGCTTCAAGAGCCCGTATGTCTTCGCGCCCATCGAGTTTAGCAAGGTTATAGCTTTGTCATCTTCTTCTATTTTATTGGCCTCACAATAGATCTCAATGCGTTCCACATACGTGGCCCAGTCTTCTACCTCGGAATTAAAATCGTTGATGTTACCACGCTTAGGCATCTTCCTCTCTTCCTGATAACACCACGAATTATTTCTTTAAATTTTTTTATTTTTTTTTCCAAGATGGCGGTTCCCGCAAAAATGGCGGATTCCCGCGCTTATCTTCTCTCCCCGCCCACTTCAATGGCGGTTTCCCGCTTCTGTCTTCTTCCCCGCCTAATGGCAGCTTCCCGCGTTTCTTCCCTAGCGGGAGGGGTACACTTTCCCCACGGGCGACGGCCGCTGGCTTTCAGGTTCACAGCCTGCGCGTCGGCTTCAGTGCTTTCCCTTTTCTCGGCAAGGCAACCGGCGCTGGGTACACCCCGTTGACGGCGAACAGTTTCAGCCGCTGGGCTGGCTCTCGCTCAGTCTCCCTTGGTCGGCTCTGCCTCTCCCGCTCGCTCGGCTCCCAATCGCGCCTCCCAGCCCTCTCGCAGTCCGGAGCTTCCCTCCCCGGCTGCGGCTGAGTTTTTATATCTTCCCGCGCCTACGCTCCCGGTCGCAGCGCTTCGTGGCTTCGGTCGCTGCCCGGCCTTTTTCGCTGGTCGCGGTCTAGCTGTCTCACGACGCCGTTGCGTCCCCAGCCTGTCTGTACCGCGGCTTCCTTGCTCCACGCTGCCCCAGTCTCAGCGCCTCTGGGCCCGACTTCTGTCCGGCTCCTTTCCCCCTCGACCGTGGTCGAGTGCACCGCCCTTATCCTCCAGTTATTCTTTTTACTTTTCCCTTACTCAGTCACCGTGGCCGGCTTGCTTCTCATGCTGATCGGCTCACTCCTCACCGTGGCAGAAGGGACAGTCAGTGCCTGTTGCTGATGGAAGTCTTTGTCTCTGAATTCTTCCTCCTTTCCAGCTCTGCAGACTCGAGTTTTCTCCCAGCAGAATGACGAGGGCGGTTGCCTCTTCTCAACGCTCGTTAACTGCTTTGGAAGTATTGTTGCCGCAGGGTACGATCGGACTCATCGCCACTGTAAAGTCTGTGGGTTGTTTAGTTAATTAATACACAGACTACCAGAGTAACTTAAAACAGGACTTTACTATTCGAAGGTCAGGGCGAATCTGCCCAATAAATCCTGACACAGCACTTATATACCGGTGTGGTCACCGTCGGTATTACAGTATACAGAAGCCAATAAAGTAGTGCAACACCTAAAGTAGTTCTCTTAAAGGTGGACGGTTACATACAATAGTTCTCTTAAAGGTAGACGGGTACATACACTACAACTCCCTGATCTACCAACATTTGAAATGGTTAGTTTATCACATCCTAAGTGCACTGAAATGGCAATTGCAGCACTTCTAGACAGAGCACTTCCAATTTGCACCGTTAGGTATTCCTGGTAGCTAACAGCATCATCACAACCATTGGAATCCTTATGACTCTCAGCCAGCTCTTTCTCAGGTTATGCTGATTGTCTAAAGCTTTGTGGGTACTAAGCTTGAGTTGATCATCAAACCGAGTGATTCTTCCAATATGGGATCCCGATAGGAGAGTTGGGGGCGGGGGGGATCATTAGAGTGACCATAATTTCTTTCATCTGATGCTTATGAATTAACTATGCTTTGAGGTGAAACAGGTAAAAAGCACACCTCCTCTGGGTAGGGATCAACAATGTCCAGGGCCACAGTTACATCTCAAAATTTGGAGCGTAACTCCAGTAGCCTCTTGCTATGGAACATAGCCACAAGGTCCACCTCTGGATAGCTACATTTATCAGTGGTAGAGTCGATCATCGGAGTGCATCATTCATGTGGTTGAACTTTGTCCTACTGGACACATTGCCAGAGGTGGTGTACTTTTGCAGTATTTCAATTGAGACCCTGTCTGACAATTGCTGGGATTCAGGTGGATGTGAAAGATCCCATATTACAGTACTATTCAAAGAGCAAGGACTTCGTCCCGTGATTTGGTCAACATTCATCCCTCAAACGCTACCTAAATCATATTAGCCGGTCGTTCATCTCATTTCCTGTTCCTGTTTGTGGGATCGATGTGCAAATTGGCTGCTGTATGAAAGCACTTCAACAAGTACTTCAGAACATCCCGAGGCCAAAGTAAGATGTTCTATAAATGCAAATTCTGCATCCCTCTCCCAAGGAATCTTCCCCTTCAGCGAAGGTAGCACCACTTAGATACAGGAGCAGGGCACACGAACAGTTCAGAACAGTTTCCTGAAGCAGCCTGGTCCTGGTATTTGATGAGAAGTCACTCCTGCAGCTTGGTTTAAATGTGAATTTAGCTACACAAGTGCCACACAGCTGCTTATAGTGGACAAACACCTGGACAGTTCTAAAGATGCCCTTGCTCTAAAAAAAAGCTTGCCATTCCATGCAAATTCAGTATCTAAAAGCTGGCTGCTTCTGTAGTTTGGTGACAATCTGTTACTGAGGCAACCAGTTAGTTTTCATGGGCAGCAGAACGAGAGGTTCAGAAAGGGGTGGGTTTGGCATCTGATGAATTAACAAGCTAAATTCCAAACATTACAAAGCAAATAGAATGACAAACTAAATGGCCAAAATAGAATGCAGGTCAGAGGAAAGCATGGTTAAACTATACAATGCTCTGGGCTAGACTGCACCCTGAGCGCTCTGCCCAGTTTTGGTCAGACACAGGACATTTCAGCCCCGAATGCAGTACAGAAGAGAATCAGGAGCTTGATCCTAAGGCTTAGTTAGAAGGATAGACTGGAAAACTTGGGCTTTTCAGCCTTGAAATAACTGAAGAGAGGCCTTTTCCAGGTCTATAACATAGTAAATGGTATTTAAAAAAGTCAAATAAGCAACACTATTTCAAACTAAACCCTGACAGTAGGACAGGGGCCACAGGCTTAAAATAGTGAAAGGCAATTTTGAACGGCTATCAGGAAGTTCTTCACACAAAAAGTGATCAATACATGGAATAAACTTCTGAGTAGGATCTGAGAGGCAAAAACCCTGCTATCATTTTAACAGTTGGATAATGTGATGGGAGAGTGGGGTAGACTGTAGTCTTTCTAGATGGGAGAGCTGTAATTGGCCAAATGGCCATCTTCATTTATATCTACCTTGCAATAGTGTGCAAATCTAAAGTGAAATATGTGGAAGGGTTTTGAAATCAAGACTCATCGCATGGTCTGTCCCACGACCAAATAACTGTAGAACTCCCTAGCTCCTTCAGTCTGCCCATCCTCCTATAGGGTTTCAAAAACCCAAGCTGAATGCCATCTAACCACTCACTTCTTGATCTGCACTTTTGCTCCTACCCTCTTGCACTTAGACTTTGGCCAGTCACCCAGACTCAAATAGGCCAAAAGTTATTTGTCTGTTGACAATGTCTGTCCAAGTTTCCAGAGAGAGTGTTCCTTGACTCGGGGATTGTCGAATCATTTAAAAGGGCAGATCCACGCTCTGAAAAAAAGGATGTTAAGAAAAACCCACTATAAAGCAATAATATTGTATCAATTTATTAAATAGTTCCGTGTAAACCAATGAGTCAGAGCCACAGGAAACAAACGATAAAAAGTAGTATTTAAACCAGATGGCTTCATTTCTAGTCTTCGCGATGAGGTTTTTAAAATGAGCCCACACTATACAACTCCTGCAGTTTACAGTTTGAACTATCCTTACCAAAAATATTGATGAAAATGGATTTCAGCCAAAGGCTTGTTCACACAGAGACTTGAACACTGCGTTCAGACCAGTCTGTAGGGGGCGAATGGGCTTTGAAATGGAAGTGTTGCAGGCACAGCTGGGGTGCGCACAGCACTAACCCAGCCAGTACTAGTATGAGTCAATTCCCCACGTGGGGTTGCCCGCAAGAAACACTTGGAAGCAGGAAACTCCAGCAGTCACTAGTGCCATTAAATTGGGGCCTTTTTATTTTGGGAGCGATTCGGAGGTGTTTTAAATTGCCGAGGCCGAATCAGGACATGTAGTAAAAGGATTCTGGTGTGGCTAAGAGGTTTGACCGTTAGGCAACATTTAGTGGAGAAACAAGTCTTTTCTTTTAAACTGGTGATTTGCACTTGAATCCACAGCGCAATGTCATTGCAGGGCAGCTTTCCTCCCCTTTTTTTTTTAGGGTGAACCGATCAGTAGGTGACCTGCTCCTAGGCCTCTGCCAACGCTACTGAAATTGGTTGGTAGGAGGCGGGCGGGAGCAATTCAGGGACAACCCCCTTCCCAATTTTCCTGTCCGGTTTCTGGATATTCCTTGGGAAAAAGAAATAAGCACAAGCTCACTCCTTGAACTCTGTGGTGTAGTGTGTTGTGGTTCCAATGTACTGGCCATCGTGCTGTCCAAGATCATTCCTTTGAAAAGCCTATTACCGTCTGCTGCTGGGGGTAAGCTATCGTATGGTGACAGACACTTGTCTGTGCCCACTATCAAGTGTACGGCCTTGGGCCGTGGCTGTACATTATCGGTTTAAGCACCTCAGACACCAAACAGCACCTCCTTTCAAAAGCCTCCTTACTCCCCCTACAAGGCACTCTGAACACAGCAATTAGGAAGGGTCTCTCTTACACATTGATGGCAACAGGGCTTGCAGCAATATATTTTCCCCTCCCAGAACAGGACAAGGCTCCAGGACACACAACAACTTATTCTCTGGTTCCCAGTTTTCTTGGAATCCATTTTATTTTGCCAAATATACAATTCAGGTCTCCAATCCTGTGATGCTCCTTTGCCATTCACTGCTCATTCTGTTGGCCCTCTGTGATACCAGACACCGAACCCTGGCCCTTGTTCACGTCACTGATGCAAACCCATTGGCCTTCCACCGACTCCTTCCACAAGCTGACCTGCAAAGACAAATTAGATAAGAGGGTGATGGTTAAGTTGTGTTAGAATATACACGGGTATAAGCATTTTTAAAAAAACATACCTACAGTGCAAAGTACCTTCATTAACACTCTTACTAGATTACTTTACTTGTACGAACCATTTAGAACCACAATATGCAGAATTATAGACAATCGAATGTGAATGATAAAGCAGTAAACTAATTTTTTAAAATTAATTCTCAGGCAATATCGGCATTTATTGCCCATCTCTATTTGCTCTCGAGAAACAACTGAGTGAGGGCTTCAGAGGGCAGTTAAGAATCAACCATGTGGGTGTGGGACTGGAGCCACATATCGGCCAAATGGCAGGTTTCCTTCACTAAATTACATTCGTGAACCTGTTGATTTACTATGACAATCCGACAGCTTCATGGTCACTATTACTGGTACAAGCTTTTTATTTCCAGATTTTTATATTTTCCCCCCCCCCAATTGAATTCCAATTCTAAAGTGCCATGGTGGGATTTGAACTCTCACTCGCTGGATTATTAGTCCAGGCCTCTGCTTTACTAGACCAGTAAAATTACCACTATGCTACTGAACCCGGTATTTTTTAATGGGGGAGAAAAGGATCATATCCCACAACCACATCTATTGCCCACCCCGGTGGTGGTGGTTGTTTGTACAACTTGAGTGGCCTGTTAAAGCTACTTCAGAGGGTGTTAAGGCCCAACCATGTAACGTCGAAGCCAGGTTGGGTAGGGGGTCCTTTCTCTGAAGGATGTGTAAACCCAGTTGGTTTTTATGACAATCCTATTTCTGCGGCCAGCCCACTAATTACCAGATTTATTGGATTCAATTTCTTAACTTGCCATGGGATTTGAACTCCAACCTCTGGGTTGCTTGTCCAGCACTATAACCACTACACTACCATACCCATCATTTATGGACATCATCTGAATTTCCAGATTAAATTACAGTCTTATTAACATCAGTCATCTATAATTTGTTACAAAAAGCACAGTGCTAATGCAGGTAAAGAAATAACTTGCATTTATATAGCACAATTCATGACATCAGGACGTCCTAAAGTGCTTTACAGCAATGAAATACCTTTTGAAGTGTAGTCATTGTTGTAATGTAGGAAACGTGGCAGCCAATTTGCGCAGAGCAAGGTCCCACAAACAGCAATATGATAATGACCAGATCATCTGTTTCAGTGATGTTGGTGGAGGGCTAAATATTGATCAGGACCTGGGGAGAACTCCCCCGCTTTCTGTCAAATAGTGCTGTGGGATCTTTTACATCCACCCGAGAGGGCAGACAGGGCCTCGGTTTAACATCTCATCTGAAAGATGGCACCTCCGATAGTGCAACACTCCCCAAGTACTGCACTGCAGTGTCAGCCTAGATTATGTGCTCAAGACTCTGGAGTGGGGCTTGAACCCACAGCAGAGCTGAACTCTTCTAATGGTCAAATCGGCAAAGGTACTACCTAGTACAGTAACTGAGCCACACAGGCCAGATGGGCCAATAACAATGTTCAATAACAATCATTGCAGTTAATTCATCGAGTGCTACAACTGACATCAATGGTCCCAATTCCCAGTGATCCCCTGCTTGAATCTCTACATCTGTGGAATTGGGTGAGAACATAAATGAACTTAGCTATGAATAGCCCACCACTGTCTTAGCTCTAGAGTATGTTATTGGAGGCTTACTCGCATCCATGAAAGCATATCTGAGAAAGAACCAGCACCTTCAAGAGCAAAAAATTGGAACAAAAAAGAGAGATCAAATAGACTAAAGATATACATGTGAGAGGGAAGTGCAGTAGATAGTCAGGTATCTCCCAGGACTGGTACCCATCATCTATATCTTGAAATGTGATTATAATCACACCATCCCCTTTATTTTTTAATATATATTATAAACCTGATCTTTCATCTGTGGGAGACAAAAGGAGTTAATATCGATGTACTGCATAAAGGTTTTATTACTCTGCTGTTTGAAAGGATTTTTGTGAAATAGCTAGGAAATTAAATAAAGTATTAAATAAAACACAGAACTGTTTTATAGATGAAAATATCCCCAACACCACCAAAGGATTAAATGTGTGATGTTGGCACAGTAAGTTCACAGAAGCCTAATTGTCAGTGGAGTACTCAAAGTAACCCAGCTCAGTGAATTGCAGTGCACAAATCATTGAAGATGGCAGGGCAGTTTGAGAAAGCAGTTAAAAAGGCTTACGGGATCCTGGGCTTCATAAATAGAGGCATAGAGTACAAAAGTGTGGAAATTATAATGAACCTGTATAAAACACTGGTTCGGCCCCAACTGGAGTATAGTGTCCAAGTCAGAGCACCACACTTTAGGAAGGATGTGAAGGCCTTAGAGAGGGTGCAGAAAAGATTTACGAGAATAATTCCAGGAATGAGGGACTTCAATTACATTGATAGACTGGAGAAGCTGGGGTTGTTCTCGTTGGAGAATAGATAGAGTCATAGAGTTATACAGCACAGATAGAGGCCCTTCAGCCCATCGTGTCTGCGCCGTCCATCAAGCCCTGTCCAATCTAATCCCATTTTCCAGCATTTGGTCCATAGCCTTGTATGCAGTGGCATTTCAAGTGCTCATCCAAATGCTTCTTGAATGTTGTGAGGGTTCCTGCCTCTACCACCCTTTCAGGCAGTGAGTTCCAGACTCCAACCACCCTCTGGGTGAAAAAGTTCCTCCTCAAATCCCCTCTAAACCTCCTGCCCCTTACCTTGAATCTATGCCCTTGTTATTGACCCCCCTACTAAGGGGAAAAGTTCCTCTTTATCTACCCTATCTATGCCCCTCATCATTTTGTACACCTCAATCAGGTCCCCCCTCAGCCTTCTTTGCTCCAAGGAAAACAACCCCAGCCTGTTTAGTCTTTCTTCATAGCCGAGGTGCTCCATCCCAGGTAACATCCTGGTGAATCTTCTCTGCACCCTCTCCAAAGCAATCACATCCTTCCTATAGTGAGGCGACCAGAACTGCACACAGTACTCCAGCTGTGGCCTTACCAGCGTTTTGTACAGCTCCATCATAACCTCCCTGCTCTTATATTCTATGCCTCGGCTAATGAAGGCAAGTATCCCATATGCCTTTTTAACCACCTTATCTACCTGTTCCGCTGCCTTCAGGGATCTATGTACATGTACACCAAGGTCCCTCTGTACTTCCTAGGGTCCTACCACTCATTGTGTATTCCCTTGCCTTATTTGTCCGTCCAAAATGCATCACCTCGCACTGTTCAGGGTTAAATTCCATTTGCCACTTTTCCGCCCATCTGACCAACCCGTTTATATCGTCCTGTAGCCTGAGGCTTTCCTCCTCGCAATTTACCACCCCACCAATTTTCGTGTCATCTGCGAACTTACTGATCATACCTTTTACATTCTCATCCAAATCATTTATGTAGATCACAAACAGCAAGGGACCCAGCACCGATCCCTGAGGTACCCCACTGGACACAGGCTTCCAGTCACAAAAGGAACCTTCGACCATCACCCTCTGCCTCCTGCCACTCAGCCAGTTTAGGATCCAACATGCCAAGGCACCCTGGATCCCATGGGCTCTTACCTTCTTGACCAGTCTCCTATGCGGGACTTTGTCAAAAGCCTTACTGAAGTCCATGTATACCACATCCACAGCATTTCCCTCATCCACACACCTAGTCACCCCCTCGAAAAATTCAATCAGATTGGTCAGACATGAGTTACCCTTGACAAAGCCATGCTGACTATCCCCGATTAATCCTTGCCTCTCCAAGTGGAGACTAATTTTGTCCCTCAGAATTTTTTTCCAATAATTTCCCTACCACAGATGTTAGGCTCACTGGCCTGTAATTCCCTGGTTTATCCCTGCTACCCTTCTTGAATAATGGTACTACGTTAGCTGTTCTCCAGTCCTCTGGTACATCCCCTGTGGCCAGAGAGGTTCTGAAAATTTGTGTCAGAGCCCCTGCAATCTCCTCCTTTGCCTCACACAGCAGCCTGGGATACATCTCGTCCGGGCCTGGGGATTTATCCACTTTTTGGCCTGCTAAAACCGCTAGTACCTCCTCCCTCTCGATGCTAATATGTTCAAGTATATCACAGTCCCCTTGCCCGATTTCTATGTCTACATCGTCTGATTGAGAGGAGATTTGATAGAGGTGTTGAAAATCATGAGGGGTTTGGACAGAGTAGATAGAAACTGTTCCCATTGGCAGAAGGGTCGAGAACCAGAGAGGACACAGATTTAAGGTGATTGGCAAAAAAAACAAAGGCGACGTAAGAAAAAACTTTTTTACGCAGCGAGTGGTTAAGATCTGGAATGCACTGCCTGAAAGAGTGGTGGAGGCAGACTCAATCTTATCTTTCAAAAAGGAGTTGGATAAGTATCTGAAGGAAAAAAATTTGCAGGGCTACGGGGAAAGGGTGGGGGAGTGGGACTAGCAGAGAGCCGGCACAGGCTCAACGGGCCGAATGGCCTTCTTCCACGCTGTAACCATTCCTCCACGCTGTAACCATTCTATGATTCTAGTGTTACAGACCCTCAGGACTACATTACAGGTTTGAGTTTCAATTGAGGCGTTAAGATAGTTTATGTGACATATAAAATAACAGATCCCTGGGAGTGTGTTACAGGCTGGAATCTAAATCAAGGTGATTCAGATTAGATCACGAAGCACATCTTTAAGATTATATAAGAACATAAGAAATAGGAGCAGGAGTAGGCCAATCGGCCCCTCGAGCCTGCTCCGCCATTCAATAAGATCATGGCTGATCTGATCCTAACCGCCAATCCACTATCACAGAACCATCTCCTGAATCTAACAGAATTAGACACACGAAATAGGAGCAGGATCAGGCTACACGGCCCCTGGGCCCGCTCCGCTACCCACAGGGCCATGACCACTCCGAACCTAGACTCATGTCCAAATTCCTGCCCGCTCCCCGTAACCCTTAATTCCCTTTACTTCTAGGAAACTGTCTATTTCTGTTTTAAATTTATGTAATGGTGTAGCTTCTACAGCTTTTTGGGGCAGCATATTCCATGGACCTACCACCCTCTGAGTGAAGTAGTTCCTCCTCATCTCAGTTTTGAAAGAGCAGCCCCTTATTCTAAGACTATGCCCCCTAGTTCTAGTTTCACCCATCATCGGGAACATCTTCACCGCATCCACCCGATCCAACCCCTTCACAATCTTATATGTTTCAATAAGATCGCCTCTCATTCTTCTGAACTCCAATGAGTAGAGTCCCAATCTACTCAACCTCTCCTCATATGTCCATCCCCTCATCTCCGGGATTAACCGAGTGAACCTTCTTTGTACTGACTCGAGAGCAAGTATGTCCTTTCTTAAGTATGGACACCAAAACTGTACGCAGTATTCCAGGTGCAGTCTCACCAATACCTTGTACAACTGAAGCAATACCTCCCTATTTTTATATTCTATCCCCCTAGCAATGAAAGCCAACATTCCATTGGCCTTCTTAATCACTTGCTGCACCTGCATACTAACCTTTTGAGTTTCGTGCACCAGGACCCCCAGATCCCTTTGTACTTCAGTACTTTCCAGTTTCTTGCCATTAAGATAATAACTTGCTCTACGATTTTTCCTGCCAAAGTGCATAACCTCACACTTTCCAGTATTGTATTCCATGTGCCAAATCTCTGCCCACTTACGTAGCCTGTCTATGTCCCCTTGCAGGTTTTTTATGTCCTCCTCACTCACTACTTTCCCTCCCATCTTAGTATCATCTGCAAACTTTGATATGTTACACTCGGTCCCCTCCTCCAAATCGTTAATATAGATTGTAAAGAGTTGGGGACCCAGCACTGACCCCTGCGGAACACCACTAGTTACTGATTGCCAGTCTGAGAATGAACCATTTATCCCAACTCTCTGCCTTCTGGTAGATAGCCAATCCTCTAACCATGCCAGAATATTACCCCCAATCCCGTGATTTTTTATCTTAAGCAATAATCTTTTGTGTGGCACCTTGTCAAATGCCTTTTGGAAGTCTAAATACACTACGTCCACTGGTTCCCCTTTATCCACCCTATATGTTACTTCCTCAAAGAACTCCAGCAAATTTGTCAAACATGACTTCCCCTTCATAAAACCATGCTGACTTTGTCCTATTAAATTATGATTATCCAAATGTCCTGTTACTGTCTCCTTAATAATGGACTCCAAAATTTTACCTACCACAGATGTTAGGCTAACCGGTCTATAGTTTCCAGCCTTCTGTCTACTGCCCTTTTTAAATAAGGGTGTTACATTAGCAGTTTTCCAGTCTGCCCGGACCTTTGCCGAGTCCAGGGAGTTTTGGAAAATTATTACCAATGCATCCACAATCCCTACCGCCACTTCCCTCAAGACCCTAGGATGTAAGCCATCGGGTCCAGGTGATTTATCCGCCTTGAGTCCCATTATTTTACTGAGTACCACTTCCTTAGTAATTTTGATCGTGTTTAGCTCCTCCCCCCCTTTAGCCCCCTGTTTGTCCAGTGTTGGGATATTCTTAGTGTCTTCTACTGTAAAGACTGATGTAAAATATTCAGTGTTTTTGCCATCTCCATATTTCCCACCATTAATTTCCCAGTCTCATCCTCTAAGGGACCAACATTTACTTTAGCCACCCTTTTTCTTTTTATATAACTATAAAAACTCTTACTATCTGTTTTTATATTTTTTGCTAATTTACTTTCATAATCTATCTTCCCTTTCTTAAATCAATCTTTTTGTTATTTTTTGCTGTCTTTTAAAGTTTTCCCAATCCTCTATCCTCCTACTAGATTTGGCTACCTTATATGCCCTTGTTTTTAGTCGAATACTATCCTTAATTTCTTTACTTAGCCACGGATGGCTGTCTTTTCTTTTACACCCTTTTCTTCTCAGGGGAATATATTTTTTTTGGAAGTTGTAAAATAACTCCTTAAATGTACACCACTGATCATGTATCGTCTTACCCTTTAATCTATTTTCCCAATCCACTCTACTCAATTCCGCTCTCATACCTTCATAGTCTCCTTTATTCAAGCTTCGCACGCTTGTTTGAGATCCAACCTTCTCACCCTCTAATTGAATATGGAATTCAACCATGTTATGGTCACTCATTCCAAGGGGATCCTTTACTAGGACATTTTTAATTAATCCTGTCTCGTTACACAGGACCAGATCTAAGGTTGCTTGCCCCCTGGTCGGTTCAGTTACATACTGCTCAAGAAAACCATCCCTAATACACTCAATGAACTCATCCTCAAGGCAGCCCTGGCCAATTTGATTTGTCCAATTAATATGATAGTTAAAATCCCCCATAATTATAGATGCTCCCTTATTACAAGCCTCAACTATTTCCTGATTGATACTCCGTCCAACAGAGTTGCCACTGTTCGGAGGCCTATAGACTACGCCCACTAGTGTTTTTTTCCCCTTATTATTCCTTACCTCCACCCAAACTGTTTCATTATCCTGATCTTTTGACCCAATATCATTTCTCTGTATTAGTGATTCCTTCCTTTATTAACATAGCCACCCCACCTCCCCTTCCTTCCTGCCTGTCCTTCCTGATCGTTAAATAACCTGGTATGTTTAATTCCCAGGCATTGTCACCCTGCAGCCATGTTTCTGTAATGGCCACAAGATCATACCCATATGTAGTTATTTGTGCCATTAACTCGTCTATTTTGTTACGAATGCTACGTGCATTCAGATAGAGAACTTTCAAAGATGTTTTGTGACACTTAGTTCCTGCTTTTGCCCTTTTTATTACTTTACCTTTTACTCCATACCTTCTGTCCCTTCCTGACACGCTCTGGTTTTTAATTTCCCCATTGCTATCTAAGTCTATGACCTTCTCTGTTATCATTTTTGTTATTTGCTCTCTAGGAACCTCCCCCCCACTAGTTAGTTTAAAGCCCTCTCTACAGCCCTAGTTATATGACCCGCCAGGACTCTAGTCCCAGCACTGGCCAAGTGAAGCCCGTCCCAACGGAACAGCTCCCTCCTGCCCCAGTACTGGTGCCATTGTCCCAGGAAGCAAAACCCATTTCTCCCACACCAGTCTTTGAGCCACGCATTTAACTCTCTAATTTTATTTGTCCTAGCCAAATTCGCTCGTGGCTCAGGTAATAAGATTATTACCCTTGTGGTTCTGCTTTTTAATTTGGCCCCGAGCTGCTCAAACTCCCTCAGCAGAACCTCCTTCCTTGTCCTATCTATGTCGTTGGTACCAACATGGACCACGACAACTGGATCCTCCCCCTCCCACTCCAAGTTTCTCTCCAGTCCAGAGGAGATGTCCTTCACCCTGGCACCGGGCAGGCAACACAGCCTTCGGGAATCTCGCTCTCAGCTGCAAAGAACTCTATCTATCCCCCTAACGATACTATCCCCTACCACTACAACATTTCTTTTAACTCCCCCCACTTGAATGGCGCCCCGCTCCACGGTGCTGTGGCCAGGTTGCTCATCCTCCCCGCAGTCCCTGTTCCCATCCTCACAGGGAGTAAGAGCCTTGAACCTGTTGGACAAGTGCAAGGGCTGCGGCTCCTCCAACACTACCTCCTGGATCCCCGTACCTGCCTCACTTCTAGTCACACCATCCTGACCCTGGCCACGGACTACATCTGAATTAATTAATCTAATTGGTGTGAATACCTCGTGATAGAGTCCAGGTAACTCTCCCCCTCCCTGATGTGTCTCAGTGTTTGAAGCTCGGACTCCAGCTCTTCAACACGGAGCCGGAATTCCTCGAGCAGCCAACACTTACTGCAAATATGATCACCGTGAGCATCAATGGTGTCCACCAGCTCCCACATATTGCAGCAGCAACACATCACCTGATCTCCCATTCTATGTAATTAATTAAATTTATTAATATTATTCTTAAATACCCTCTGCCCCAATTCTAGATGGTGAATATCACACCTTAGAAACTATAAACCAAAGAGATTTAAGCTTAAAAAGGGAGAAATACTTACCAACCAATCACTTACCCGCTTTCTGGTGACGTCACACTTGGATTACTTTTTACCTCTCTCCTTCCCTCTGAGGTTCGAAACTGGGGATTGGTAGGCCGTACCTGGGTCTCGGGAGCCTTTATACAGCCGCTCAGCCCACGATTCCCGCCGATTCTCGCACTGAGGCCGTACCTGGGCCTCGGGAGCCTTTATACAGCCGCTCAGCCCGCGATTCCCGCCGATTCTCGCACTGAGGCCTTACCTGGGTCTCGGGAGCCTTTATACAGCCGCTCAGCCCGCGATTCCTGCCGATTCTCGCACTGAGGCCTTACCTGGGTCTCGGGAGCCTTTATACAGCCGCTCAGCCCAGATTAGATTACAACAGTCAAATTCGTCCAGGGTGCATTTAAAAAAAATGTATGCATACATTTCATTAATTCCACGGGATGGACTGGCAGTGAGTCCAAAGGAAGAATACAGAAGGAAAGAAATGAGGAAGTGCGAGAAACAAAGGAAGCAAAAATTCATTAAAAAACAGAAACTGAAGCAAAGATACGAGTGATATTTGAATCTTTAATGCCCTGGTTGGAAGCCAGGTAGCCACCCTTTGGGGAAGGATCAGGACTGTTTTGTTGGGACAGTATGGTCCCAATGGAAACTGTTTCTTTGTCCAGTTGGTTAACCTCCTCCAATTAGTCGCCTCGTTTATTTGTCTGCTTTCCTTCAGCCCTTTTCCAACTGTTTCTAAAACATTACTTAATAGCATTGAAGCTAGGCTGAAAAAGCAGTGTTTCTCAGTGTATAGGGACAGCTATTTTGTACATATTTTAAGTGCTGCCTAGTTTTTATGATCAGGACAGTGCCTCTTTAGAAATGCACACCTCGCGCACTCCAGGTTATTACTATTCATTAGCATAACAGACACATCCAAAGCAAGCAACTGTTACCTTGTTGTCGCCTCCGGAGACTGCCAAGATATTCCCAGTGATAGACCAGCTGACATGCCACACTACGTCATTGAACTTGTGCAACAGTTTGTGCGTCCATGCGTTCCCAGCAGGGTCGTCGCAAATCCAGATAAAAACTCTGCCATCCTGTGGGGACCAGAGGAGAATCATAGAATCATACAGCATAGGAGGCGGCTATTCGGCCCATCGTGCCAAAATAAGTGCATGCGGCTAATCAGCAATTTCTATTGGACAACACTGCACTAACCTCCCTGCATCACACCACTTCACAAGCCCAGACAGCATGCGCAGGCCTCCTGCTCCCAAAACACTACCAGTTCTGCTGCGTAGGGCTCCTTACCTTTGATTTGCTTCCAGTGTATGGAAGCACCCAACTTCTGCCGAGAAACACCCCAGAGGCGTGACCCCTTAGCCCCAACACTTCTAATGTTGGCAGTGATTTGGGGCCTACTGCAGTATCTCAGAGGGCTAGTACATGGAACCATCGCTGCTCTCGGTCCAGTTCCCTTTTGAAGAGAGGATACAGCTTATAGCCACTGCTGTTACCCAGATCACAGAGCATGCAGAAGATTAGTAAGAGGCGGGTCCTACCAGCTAACAGCTCCACAGAACTGCAAATTTCTCCAAGAGATGCAATGTGATCAGTTTGGTTATTACCCTCACCCCCGAACAAAAAGCATTAACTGCAGTAGACCCCAAATCTCTGCAAACATTATAAGTCCCTCATCAGACTGCTTTGTCCTTTGCTGACTGTCCAGGTGGCACTGACTCACCATAGTCTGCTCATACATCCCTATTGCCCAGTGCTTACCTGGGAGCAACTGGCAATGGTGCTCGTGGGAAGCCCAATAGACGGAGCCCAGGCGACATCTCGAACCCAGTCACTATGGGCTTCAAGCTTTTGATCCTCTTTCCACTGACCGTCCTCCTCTCTGCAACAGGCAAAAAGGATCAAGTAGGACAAAACATATCTTAAAATTACCATCCAAGACAAAGCAGCCCGCTTGATTGGCACCCCACTTACCACCTTCCTCCACCACTGGCGTACCATGGCTGCAGTGTGTACCCTCTACAAGATGCACTGCAGCAACTTGCCAAGGCTTCTTTGGCAGCACCTCCCAAACCCGCGACCTCTACCACCTAGAAGGACAAGGGCAGCAGGCACATGGGAACATCATCACCTGCAAGTTCCCCTCCAAGTCACACACCATCCTGACTTGGAAATATATTGCCATTCCTTCATCGCCGCTGGGTCAAAATTCTGGAACTCCCTACCTAACAGCACTGTTGGAGTACCTTCACCCCACGGACTGTAGCGGTTCAAGGCGGCGGCTCACCACCGCCTTCAAGGGCAATTAGGGGATGGACAACAAATGCTGGCCTTGCCAGCGATGCCCATATCCCAGGAACTAATTTTTTAAAAAAAGGTGAAAGTTCAAATCAAACGTGCAAAATATTTTTGAATGTAATTTTCTGAGTACATTCTTGGGATGTTTGAGATAAACTTCTTGTACAACATCTTACATTTATATAGCACCTTTAACATAGTAAAATGTACCAAGGTGATTCACAGAAGTGTAATCAGACAAAATTTGACAATGAGCCCAAGGAGGAGACATTAGGACAGGAGACCTATTAAAGTGAGCTGGATTGAAGTGTCATTTTCCTTTGTATAACCGGTACCAATATGGTTAATGCGGCTAGTGACAACCTTTTCTCATGGTGCAGTTCAGCTATGATGTTGGGCACCGGAGATGGAGCTTTGAATTGGGTCCAGTTTTTACCAACTTCACATGCCCACCATTGCTGAAGTCTACTGACACTTGAATTTATTGAAATTTCTGACAGTAACAGACCCGCAAAAATAACAATGAAGCAACAGAAACACTTTAAACTACAAGGTGCAACAATCAGATTTATTAACCACTGGCGGCCAATCAGTGGAGCATCACATTGAGAGATTCAAGAGCAGCCAAGAGTGTTCTAGTAGGCCAGGTGCAAAGAGGGGTGCAAGGGGCAAATGGAGAGGCATAAAGAGATACAACAACGCCGCAGAGAGAGAGTGTGGAAGCAAAACCTTTGCCATCTCGCATGTCAGTCCCGCATGGAATCATACGGGTCTGATGATACTGAACCGAACCAGCACTCCCTGCCATGTGACTCCTGCACTTGTACGGCTTTACACCAGAGTAACACCACACCTAGCAGTGCAGAACCAAACCAGCAACCATTTCGTGGATAGAAAAATAAGTGTTTTTATTTTGTTTTTGCCCGGAGTGTCAGGGAGTGAAACACTGACACTGGCTGTACAACTCATTGGTGGCAGTACTATTTCGGGCTGGGGAAATCGGTAGATATAACTCCTCACACTTCTGAAGTGGCAGCCAGTCACATCTTTCATAATCACTAAAAATATCAACTGCAATTTTAAAAAGTTTGCACACTTTCTTAACATGGCTCAGCATATAACTGCACAGCCTGGTGTGGTACTGAACCACAGGGACCAGAGATTCTCAGGTTTGATCCCTGCTCTGTGCCGAGTTAGATGGCTTCAGGTGGGCCACAGTTACAAGGGTCTCCATACCCCTGTGCTAGGGAGAGGAAGATTAAGCAGGAGTTCCTACTCTTGATCACTATCCAGCAATCCCTGCTGGAAAGTCCACACAAGACACAAAAATCACACTCTACCATGGCCTGCCACCCCACCCTCCCAAACACAGTCACAGCCTCACTGTGCGGGTTGACCATCTGGCTCAGTTACTGGAGGACAACCTATCCCCGAGTAGATAGGGAAAACAATAATTGCATTTATTTAACATATATATATAATAAATCACACATCAGGAAACGGAACAGCCACCCATGAAGAGCACCTCCATGACTAATTCGAAGTAGTACAAGACAGATCACAGCCAGAAGTGATGCACCCAGGAAGGAACTGCATGGGAGGGAATACACCAGACGATGCTCTCAGACCCGTCAAACCTCACTCACAGAATTGATGAAAAATAAATACTACTCCATAGGCCCATACCTTCATCTTTTTTGATCTTAAATCTTATTCCTAATACAGTAATTGCCCAATGTTGGCGGCTCAGTACTGTAGTATGATCTCTTCCAATCACTTATTTTTCTTTCATTCCTCTTCCGCCACCACCGCTCCTCCCTGCCCCCCCACCTCACAGATGGAATGCCCCATTCTTGCAATGCTCCATCTAGTGATCCAGGAAGGAAACCACCTCCCAGTTTAAGCAGATTGACCAAAACTTACTTCCAAATTTTGACCAGATTGTCGCAGCCTCCTGACACAAATCGCTTGACATAGTTCGGCTTCTGACCCGAGGGCTGGTCTACAAGGCTTCCTGGTAAAACTGCAGGAGCCCAACTGACGGCATTGCAACCGATCTACAGAGAGAGAGAAACAAAGAGAGCTGCTTGTGAACTCGAGCCTCCTCCCGCTGTCCGTAAGTCAGGACCCAACATTGACAAGCTGTACAAAAAAAGACGGCTACATATAGTGACACCACAAGTCCCGGCCAGAATGGAGAAGATTGGGTAATTCTCCCGTCAATCACGTCTGTAGACCTCACTGCTATAAATGACTGGGATTGATTTTACACACACAATTTATATTATGTAACTATCTTCCACTCACTGCATTGTGCTGGAGAAATAATCCTGCATTTATCGGGAGACTCCGCTGTAGCTTCACTCACAAGTTTTGTTTGCTGTAGTTCATAGAGACTCTGTTTAAATAGACTCCATTTGCTGAGTAAATAGACTCTATTTACTGTAGTGTGTAGAGATTGAGTAAATAGATTCTGTTTGCTATAAGTCCCGCCCTGTCTCCAACTTATTGACTGACACAGTAGTGTCAATACTCACTCCAAATAAAAGCATAGTTTCTTACCGTGTGCGCATTGCTAATTTTCTTCATTTCCCACTGACCATCACCTGTGTACGAAAGCACCGAGATTGCACCGTCCGAGCTACCACAGGCAAGGATCAACCCAAATTCGTGGGGCGCCCAGCATAAAGAGTTGACTGCAACAAGAAAACCCAGAGTGTCTCAGTTCTAGCTCATGCTCCTTTTCAATGCCCTTTACATCTTATAACATTGGTTTCTGTACACTGGCTACAGGGAGGCAAGAACAAGACATTCAGGCAGTAACCATGGGGAAACAGCTACTTGTGCCAGGGACTAACAAAAGAATGCGGAAGTTATTAACATTACCAGTTAGTTCCAGGACCCAATTCCTATCCCAATCCACACTCTTTTCCGCCATGCTGCATCAGTAATCGATCCAATTCATAGCAACAGGAGTAGGCTACTTAGCCCCTCAAACCTGTTGAGCTAGTCAGTTAGATCATGGCCGATCTGTTCCTTAACTCCATTTACCTGCCTTGGTTTCGTAACCCTTACCTAACAAAAATCTATCAATTCCTCAGTCTTGCTGATGTTAATTGTCCCAGCATCCACAGCCTGTGTGTGTGTGGGGGGGGGGGGGGTAATTCCAGATTTCCACTATCCTTTGTGTGGATGTGCTTCCTGATTTCACTCCTATATGGCCGAGCTCAAATTTAAAATTGCGTCCCCTTGTTTTGGACTCTACCACCAGAGGAAATAGTTTCATAGGATCATAGCAAGGAGTAAGAATTTTCCACCATAACCCAGCTGAACATTATTTTTTGGAACTAATTTGAACAAGATCACATTTACAGTGGTGGGGGAAGGGGGGTTCATGACCCGCCCCTTCGAGGCCAGCCAATTTTGTATGTCAGGAATCCGCCCAAAACTAACTGCAAATAATTTACTTACTTAACTTTTAAATTGTTGATTGTGACGGCATTGGAGGATGTCGTCGTGGCCAATTTGTGCACGCAGCCTTGAAGCATCAGCTCTCCGGCCCCCAGACCCCTCACCTAAATTTTGGCCTCTGGACAAAATCTGGGCTTCAAACCCCCACGCCCCCTTCCTTCAACCTCACCTCTGGCCCTGCTGAGCTCTGTAGTTCAAGTCAGACAGTCGGGGCTGGAGGTTGCTTTGATTTTACCTTGTTCACACAGAATCATAAAAACACAGAAGGGGGCCATTCGGCTGGTCATGTCTGTGCTTGCTCATTGAAAGAGCAGTCGTGTTTAGTCGCACACACTCACTTTTTATCCGTAACCCTATAAGTTCCTCATCCTCAAGTACTTGTCCAACTCAGTTTTAAAATTATTTATGGAATCAGCTTCCACCACCTTTTCAGGTAGAGCATTCCAGATCCTGACAACTGAGTGAAAGAATTTCTCCTCACCTCCCCTCTAGATCTTTTGCCAATGATTTTAAATCTCTGACCTTTGTTTATTGACCCACTCACCAGAGGGAATAGTATTTCCTCCAAAAAAAAAACTCTCATCTTCTTGAAAACCTCGATTAGGTCACCTCTTAACCTTCTCTGTTCCAAGGAGAACAGTCCTAACTTTTCCAACCTCCCCTCATAACTGAAGTCCCTCATCCCTGGTAACATCCTGGTAAACCTCCTCTGTACACTTTCTAAGACCTTCAGGCCAAAACGCAAGTGTGTGGGACTAAACACGACTTCTCTTTCAAAGAGCCAGCACAGGCACAATGGGTCAAATAGCCTCCTTCTGTGCTGTAAGTTTCTATGATACAGAAGAGCCATACAACCTTCAGTGTCATGCTTCACAGCGACTCTCAAGATGGCACGTGACTCCACCTCAAGAAGGAATTACTTTGCTGCATTTAGCCGATAGTTTCTTTAATTTGAAACAAAAAGCCCCTCGACAGCTAAAATCAATGTTGCTCTTGTAATTACTTTTCCAAAGAGAATAGGTTTAGTTTATTATGCTTCTTTCATAAGGCAGTGCATCTGTCTTTGACAAACCTTCTCTCAATCCTTTTCACTGCTGTCAAGGTTTTTCAGAACGTATGGGGTGACAACCAGACAATGTACTTTGCATATAGTCACACTAATACTCTATAAAGCGATCATTTCCCATGGGGCAATATTCTATAGAAATACAAACACCCTAAACATGTAGCTGCCTTTGGACCTGCGCTGTCTAACACTACGATAGAAGTATCTATGTATGGTCAAGCATGCACCTATAAAAGGAACTAATAAAATGATCCAGACCGACGCTTCACTACGGTGAATGGTTCAAATACCAGAGGGCATTGGTCAAAAATTAGTGTTAGGAATAAGAAAGGAAATCGGAGGGAGGTTTTCCCCACTGGAAAAGGTAATCGAGCTGTTGAATTAAATTACCAAGATAGATCACTGAAGTGGACAGTAGAAATGGGTTAGAGAAAATTGGATGGCTTTTTGGATGGAGAAAGGGTTGTGGAATGTTTAAGGCGGGTAGGCAGGGTTATTCTCCAAAAGGAACATGCTTGTTGAGCCTAATGGTCTTTTCTCGTTCCTAAAAACTTTTGTGATGTATTACACCATGTCCTTCCCAAATCACATTGGTTAATAATCATTGACCATCTTTTGTACCTGTATATGCATTACCGTCCACTTCCATGCCATGCTGTGCCACAACCTACATAAACAGGCTCCTCTGGGCTTATTTCTACTAGCATAGTCTGGCGAGAAGTTATTTTAAGATGGACAGGTCACAGCAACTTCCCTCCTGGCACAGAATGAATGGTTGGGTGAAGTCTCATGCCTCAGCTATTGTGTGTGTGTTTTTTTTTTTAAAAAGAACACTTTTTTTTGGTAAGTTTTGTGCTTAGCAAGGTGAGGATGTCTGTGCTGGAGAATAGACTGTTCTCCTTTTGAGCAGAGTTAGCATCAAGCACTCAGGTCAGCTAAATAGTTAGATGCAGAATACCTCTTATGGGCTGGGCTGCAAGGGGCTACTTTTACTAGCTTTATTACAGAACAAGACGGACTCCTCACTCCAGAACAAGACGACAAAATAAATATGATTTTGGGACATGCCTAATTTTCATACCCTGGTTTATAAGCCACAACAACTTGTATTTAATATAGTGCCTTTAACGTAGTGAAACATCCTAAGGCACTTCACAGGAGCATTATAAAATGACCAAAAGCTTGATCAAAGAGGTAGGTTTTAAGGAGCATCTTAAAGGAGGAAAGAGAGGTGGAGAAGTTTAGGGAGGGAATTCCAGAGCTTAGGGCCTTGGCGGCTGAAGGCACAGCCACCAATGGTGAAGCGATTAAAATTGGGGATGCTCAAGAGGCCAGAGTTAGAATGTACAGTCTTGCAGTAAGTTAGCACACCATATGTTCATCCAAGTTCAAGACTGGCCTCCGCTGATGGGGTCATGGGTCTCCTTTTGTTCTTCTAGATATAAATGTCCCAAGTGAAATGAGCTTGACAAGCTGGAGCCAACTTGCAAACTTTTAGCAAAAACTGGAACTACCTCAGCAGTTTCACACAGAACAGAGTAGAGAATATGCCCAGCATTTCCCTATACTATTTTTAACCTACATTCAGCAACAACTAAGTAGTAGTGTGCGGAAAACCTGGTAAAATGAATGGATAATTTGTTTGACTGCCCAGACAGCCAAAAATCCATCTTTCTGAATGGATATTTGAATCTAAAGTGAAGTCTCTCTTTGCCAGATACACAATGCTAATCCGGAAAAAGAAAACAAAAAATCAATTCCGTAATAGAGTACTGTGATCCGTAACCTGCACGTAGCAAAGCAGAATCCTTACCAGAAGAGTCGTGGCCTGTGTATTCGTACATCTTGTCCCAAGTTCCATTTTCCTCCTTCCAGATGATGATCTTCCGGTCGTAGGAACAAGACGCCAAGATGTTGCCGTACATTGGGTGAGCCCAGCCCACCTGCCACACGGGGCCCTCATGGCTGAACAAAGAACAAGGATTTGTTCATTTAGATACGCAATTGATATTTATTCTCATAAATAAGGAGGAGCGATTGCGCAACACGTCAGTCACTGGCCGTGGGCTGAAGAGCTGTCATTTGGGGTCTCTCAGTTGGAAGACACCCACTCCACTTGCATGTTTGTCGGGTCCATCAGCAAGCCGCTCACATTGGAAAGATGCTGCCACGACGAGAGCCAAATGACAACTGCATCAGATGGCATGCTGGTTTATGCTACATTGCTCCACCTGACATTTAAGCCGAATCGAGCCAATGCAGGTATTGCTGGAGGCTTGCATGCTAGTCTGGCTCAATTTGACTCCTTTTGCAGAAGGACTGTTTGTCGCTGTCCAAAAGTCTCACTGTAGGACTGCTAGGCAAAGCTGTGGCAGTTTATATTTTGAAAAAGAGGATTATATCCTCCAGTGGAGGGCATACAGCGGGAAGAGGAAAGGGGGATTGCAAGAATGCTCTACCCTCGCAAGCGAACCAGACAATGTGAACCAAGCAATGCTCATCGCTCACTCTTCTTAATGATACTAAAGCCATAAAAGGTGGATGGTTTCTTGTACTTATCTCATGTCAAGTTACTAGCTTGAAATCACCACACTAGTCCTGGGGGTAGGGGAAGGGTCTTGGGATGTGGGCAATGCTGGCAAAGCCACAGTGATTGCCCATCCTTGTTGCCCTGAGAAGGCAATGGTGGACTTTCTTGACAGCAATTGTTTTTACAATTGAGTGGCTTGCTAGCCTACTTCAGAGGGCATTAAGAGTCAACCACACAATGTACAAAAAAAGCTGGGCCTTTGAGTTTAGCAATGGACAAATGTGTCCTGGATAAAGGGAAGTTAATGGAATTTTCTTCTTTCAGAAAGCTGGTGTACTATTAAACACTCTCAATAAAGTGGAACACATGTTAATACTTCTAAGTGAGGAACACCGTGCTCACCAACCAAAACTTTCCACTTACCCCCTCAGGTCAGCAACAAGGATCTGGCCTCCATTCTTGACATCAAATATCTTCACGGATCGGTCGGAGGAGCAGGTTGCAAGACGGGTGCCGTAGTAATCCATCTGCGCATCATGCTGCATGTAAACAGGGGGGGGGGGGGGGGGAGGGAGGAAAGCTTTCAGTAAACTTGCACCGCATGCTGCAATTGCTCAAATTATTCCAGTAGCTGTTGTCGAAACAAACACATCCATTAGGACTAGCCCAATGAACCATTGATGCCTTGTAGTGATATTTAGAGTTATCTGGATAGAGCCACATCATAAATACAAAGCAGCTATGTTCAAGCCCCAGTTCTGGAGACTGGAGACTGGAGCAGGCAGGTGAGCACATCACCATTTCCTTGGCTGCATTTGCAATATCAAAACCTTTAAAAGACTGGTCATTGACAGTAACTATACATGCTATAAATAGATGAAGAGCTAGGCATTTGTTGTCCACTTCCTCACTGGCTCAGGTTGTGGATACAGTTGCACAGCACCATCAGGCTGGTCTTCAATACCTCAGCAAATGGCCAACCTTCACGTGTGAGCCTAGACAGTGGCAACAGAGAATTCAACTGCAGAAGGCGGCGCAGCTGAGCCTGATCCTACCCGACCTCCCCCACCCATCCCCTCCCCCGCCACAGCATTTCCTAGCAATGGCTATTCAATGGAGACTGTCACTTTTTTTCACCCCCCTTCTATACCTCAGAGTGGCCAAGACCGATTGTAGCACCCTAAACAGTGCCCTGGGGATCTCTTGCTCAGCAAAGACCAGGATCAAATCAGGGACCTTGTGATACATCTGGCTTAGTACAAGACCGGATGATGCTTTTACCAACTCGGCCATGGTGCAGGGAGGGGGGCATGAAGGTACAAATATTCCACGTAGCAAGTTACTCGCACGGATAAGGAGATGCAACTTCAACAGGGAATCACTTAATGAAGCCTTTGAAGCTTGACGATTAAAAGAAAAGGGATGTCTCTGGTGGGACAGAGGAGCAAGCAGTTGATGCAGCATGGTACAGGTGACCAAAGCAGGAATCCTTATTTAGGTGCAGCAGACCCTGCACACCAATTTAGTGAAACTGCAGGTAATTAGCTAACCGGGAACACTATTACATAGAAACATAGAAGATAGGAGTAGGAGTAGGCCATTCGGCCCCTCAAGCCTGCTCCGCCATTTAATGTGATCATGGCTGATCATCCAAATTCAGTACCCTGTCCCTGCTTTCTCCCCATATCCCTTTAGCCTTAAAAAATATATCCAACTCCTTCTTGAATATATTTAATGAATTGGCCTCAACTGCCTTTTGTGGCAGAGAATTCCACAGGTTCACCACTCTCTGGGAGAAGAAATTCCTCCTCATCTCTGTCCTAAATGGCTTACCCCTTATCCTTAGACTGTGACCCCTGGTTCTGGACTCCCCCGCCATCGGGAACATCCTTCCTGCATCTAGTCTGTCTAGTCCCGTTAGAATTTTATAAGTTTCAATGAGATCCCCTCTCATTCTTCTAAACTCCAGTGAGTATAAGCCCAATCGACCCAATCTCTCCTCATATGTCATTCCTGCCATCCCAGGTATCAGTCTGGTGAATCTTCGCTGCACTCCCTCCATGGCAAGAACATCCTTCCTCAGATAAGACGACCAAAACTGCACACAATACTCAAGATGTGGTCTCACCAAGGCCCTGTATAACTGCAGCAAGACATCTTTGCTCCTGTTGTCGAATCCTCTCGCTATGAAGGCCAACATACCATTTGCCTTCTTAACCACCTGCTGCACCTTCATGCTTACCTTCAGCGACTGGTGCACAAGGACACCCAGGTCTCGTTGCACTTCCCCTTCTCCCAATCTATTGCCATTCAGATAATAATCTGCCTTCCTGTTTTTGCCACCAAAGTGGATAACCTCGCATTTATCCACATTATACTGCATCTGCCCAATCACCCGACCTGTCCAAATCATACTGGAGTTTCTCGGCATCCTCCTCACAGCACACACGCCCACCCAGCTTTGTGTCGTCTGCAAACTTGGAGATATTACATCTAGTTCCCTCGTCTAGATCATCATTAATATATATTATGAATAGCTGGGGTCCTAGCACCGATCCCTGCGGTACCCTACTAGTCACTGCCAGCCACTCAGAAAAAGACCCGGTTATTCCAAGTCTTTGCTTCCTGTCTGCCAACCAGTTCTCTATCCAAGTCAGTACCTTACCCCCAAATCCCATGTGCTTTAATTTTACACGCTAATCTCTTATGCGGGACCTTATCGAAAGCCTTCTGAAAGTCCAAATACACCACATCCACTGGTTCTCCCTTATCTATTCTACCAGTTACATCCTCAAAAAATTCCAGTAGATTAGTCAAGCACGATTTACCTTTTGTAAGTCCATGTTGACTTTGTCCGATCCTGTCACTGTTTTCCAAGTGCTCTGCTATTCCATCTTTTATAATGGACTCTAGCATTTTCCCCACTACCGATATCAGGCTTACCGGTCTATAATTCCCCATTTTCTCTCTACCACCTTTTTTGAATAGTGGGGTTACATTAGCTACCCTCCAATCCATGGGAACTGTTCCAGAGTCTATAGAATTTTGGAAGATGACCAGCAATGCATCTACTATTTCTAGGGCTATTGAGGATTGATGGGTCTGAATCCTCGCTGCATTTCACAATAGCCTTTGATTTGAAGTTGAATTGAATGAATCAATTTTATTTGAAGTGTAAATAACCATTACCGATCAACAGTGATAAAGCACAAGTTAAATTTCTACTCTTATGCAATTTTGATACATATAGTAAACAAACAGTTAAGTAGTGCAGATTTCTCTGCTATTGATGGTTTAACAGACATATACACACACAGGAGGAAGTACGCGATACAGAAAGCATTGGAGCTCCCAACCCTGGTGTTCACCCTGATCAACACTGCCATCCTCTGGTCTCTTTATTACATAGCCAAAGGGGCTCCAAGTTGCTCCTGCACCTACGTAAGGATTCCCACTTTGACTGGTCTCCAGCTAAACAATGGGAAGACCAAAACCATCATCTCTGGCCTCCATCACAAACTCCACCTCCCTCCCTGGCCATTCTCTCAAGCTGAACTAGACTGTTCACAACCTCACCATCTTGTTCAACCCCGAGCTGATTCCGACCCCATATCCTCTCTGGCACAAAGACCAGCTACTTCCACCTCCGTAACACTGCCCACCTCTGTCCATGCCTCAGCCCATCTACCGCTGAAACTCTCACCCATGCCTTGGTCACCTCCAGACTCGACAATGCTCTCCTCGCCGGTCTTCCATCTCCACCCTCTGTATACGTTAGTTCATCCAAAGCTCTGCTGCCCTTGCCCTATCCTGCACCAAGTTCCACTCATCCATCACCCCTGTCCTCACCGACTACAATGGATCTTGGACCTCAATGCCTCAAATTTAAAATTCTCATCCTTGTGTTTAAAGCCCTCCATGGCCTTGCCCCTCCCACATTTCTAACTCCTCCAGCCATACAGCTCCCCATAGCTCTCCATTCCTTTGACTGCATCCTCTTGGGAATCCCCACCCCCTCACTCCATTGGTCACCTAGGTCCCATGAAACGGGACTCACTCCCTCCACCTCCCTCGAGACCCTCCTTAAAACCCATTACTTTGACCAATCTTTTGGTCATATTCCTAATATCGCCTCCTCTGGCTCAGCATTCTCTTTTTCTTATTCCTCCCTGAACTGCCTTGTTTTTTTTCCACATTAAACAGTGCTACAAATATGCAAGTTGCTGTTGTAGGACTATGTAACAAAAACATTTATGGCAGTGTTGCACACAATGCAGTCCAACTTATTGTCACTACCTCTCCTTCACCTCTAGCCCTCAGTAGACTTGCTGGTACACCTCTCTCTGGGCCTCCATTCATGGCCTGCCCAACTCTAAAAGGTTAACCAAGCTAGGGTTCAGTGTAGTTTCCTCTCCTTTTCTTAGTATTCCTTCCAAAGAAAGACAAGGGCATGCTGTTAGCCCAGTTTCCAACGAGCAAATGAAAGGGGCCCTATAAAAAAATAGAAGTACTTTGTAGGACAACTGACCTTTATAGCCCTTTCCCTTAGGGAAGTGATTGGACTCAACAGAAAATGATTTATATTAGCAAAAGAGGCCAACATTCACTTCACCACAAGGGGCCCGAGCTCTCAATGTAAACTTAGAATATTCAGCTTTACTTGTATCCTGATCAGTGGCTCGGTGTGTGATGTATTGTAGGCGCAAACCAGTGTCCCGTCACTCTGTGATGCAACAGCATTCCTGAGAATGATTCTCAAGCAAGATACTGGTTGGGATTATAGCCCCGATTAAAAAAGTCAGCAACACTGGACGCTCGATAAATCTGAATTACAGCATAGGTTCATGTGGACGTAAAAGATCCCACAGCACTATTCAAAGAGCAGGGGAGTTTTCCCCGGTGCCCTGGCCAATAGTTATCCCTCAGCCAAAACCGCTAAAACAGATTATCTGGTGGTTTATCGCACTGCTGTTTGCGGGACCTTGCTGTGCGCAATTTAGCTGCTGCATTTTCTACAACAGCGACTACACTTACAAAAGTACTTCATTGGTTGTAAAGCGCTTTGGGATCTCTTGAGGTTGTGAAAGGCGCTATAGAAATGCAAGCTATTTTTTAAGTCTTTCTTTTTTTTGGTATGTAGCAAAAGACAGACAAGGGAATGCTATCTGGAAGCAGGCGCAAAGCATTCCTCCAGAGAAAGATGTGATCTATACATTTTTCATTTATAATGGAAGAGTCAAGCGTAGTGTCGCATTTAATGGAGGGAGCGAGAGAAGGCAGGGAACAGACTGCCTGCCAGCACCGTCTGGAGAACCCACAGAATCAGCGACAAGGGAGAGACATGGCTTCAAAGAAAATGGCAATTAAAAAAAAAATGCCCTGCTGTGTTTGCATTAAAAAATCAGGGCTAATTTACTGCCGATGAAAGCAGTTTGAGTAGGAAGGTCGTGCTCACCGAGATACAAGCTCCACAGTCGGTATACGAAATATATCCAACTATCTCCCTTTTCTGGAAAACGGTTTTCCTCAAAGCCTTAGCCTAAAACTTTTGATGTCATTTTAATATCTTGCTGCATTGGAGTGAGGCCTAAAGCAACAGACCAGAAACATAGAAGATAGGAGGAGTAGGCCATTCGGCCCCTCGAGCCTGCTCCGCCATTCAATGAGATCATGGCTGATCATCCAAATTCAGTACCCTGTCCCTGCCTTCTCCCCATATCCCTTGATCCCTTTAGCCTTAAGAAATATATCTAACTCCTTCTTGAATATATTTAATGAATTGGCCTCTACTGCCTTCTGTGGTAGAGAATTCCACAGGTTCACCACTCTCTGGGTGAAGAAATTCCTCCTCATCTCTGTCCTAAATGGCTTACCCCTTATCCTTAGACTGTGACCCCTGGTTCTGGACTCCCCGGCCATCGGGAACATCCTTCCTGCATCTAGTCTGTCTAGTCCTGTTAGAATTTTATAAGTTTCAATGAGATCCCCTCTCATTTTTCTAAACTCCAGCGAGTATAAGCCCAATCGACCCAATCTCTCCTCATACGTCATTCCTGCCATCCCAGGTATCAGTCTGGTGAATCTTTGCTGCACTCGCTCCATGGCAAGAACATCCTTCCTCAGATAAGGCGACCAAAACTGCATACAATACTCAAGATGTGGTCTCACCAAGGCCCTGTACAACTGCAGCAAGACATCCTTGCTCCTGTACTCGAATCCTCTCGCTATGAAGGCCAACATACCATTTGCCTTCTTAACCGCCTGCTGCACCTGCATGCTTACCTTCAGCGACTGGTGCACAAGGACACCCAGGTCTCGTTGCACTTCCCCTTCTCCCAATCGATTACATTCAGATAATAATCTGCCTTCCTGTTTTTGCCACCAAAGTGGATAACCTCGCATTTATCCATATTATACTACATCTGCCATGCATCTGCCCAATCACCCAACCTGTCCAAATCATACTGGAGTTTCTCGGCATCCTCCACACTGCATCCTCCTCACAAAACACATGCCCACCCAGTTTTGTGTCGTCTGCAAACTTGGAGATATTACATCTAGCTCCCTCGTCTAGATCATTAATATATATTGTGAATAGCTGGCGTCCTAGGACCGATCCCTGTGGTACCCCACTAGTCACTGCCCGCCACTCGGAAAAAGACCCGTTTATTCCAACTCTTTGCTTCCTGTCTGCCAACTAGTTCTCTATCCAAGTCAGTACCTTGCCCCCAATCCCACGTGCCTTAACTTTACACGCTAATCTCTTATGCGGGACCTTATCGAAAGCCTTCTGAAAGTCCAAATACACCACATCCACTGGTTCTCCCTTATCTATTTTACCAGTTACACCCTCAAAAAGTTCCAATAGATTAGTCAAGCATGATTTACCTTTTGTAAATCCATGTTGACTTTGTCCGATCCTGTCACTGTTTTCCAAGTGCTCTGCTATTACATCTTTTATAATGAACTCTAGCATTTTCCCCACTACCGATGTCAGGCTTACCAGTCTATAATTCCCCGTTTTCTCTCTACCACCTTTTTTGAATAGTGGGGTAACATTAGCTACCTTCCATTCCATGGGAACTGTTCCAGAGTCTATAGAATTTTGGAAGATGACCAGCAATGCATCTACTATTTCTCGGGCCACTTCCTTAAATACCCTAGGATGTAGATCATCAGGCCCTGAGGATTTATCGGCCTTCAATCCCGTCAATTTCCCTAACACCATTTCCCTACAAATACTGATTTCTTTCAGTTCCTCCCTCTCATTAGACCCTATGTTCCCCGACATCTCTGGGAGGTTATTTGTGTCCTCCTTTGTGAAGACAGAACCAAAGTATGTATTTAATTGGTCTGCCATTTCTTTGTTCCCCATTATAAATTCCCCTGATTCTGACTGCAAGGGACCTACGCTTGACTTCACCAATCTTTTTCTCTTCACATATCTATAGAAGCTTTTAGTCAGTTTTTACGTTCCTTGCAAGCTTACTCTCATACTCTATTTTCCCCCTCTTAATTAATCCCTTTGTCCTCCTTTGTTGAATCCTCAACTGCTCCCAATCCTCAGGTTTGCTGCTTTTTCTGGCCAATTTATATGTCCTCTCCTTGGATCTTATGCTATCCCTAATTTCCCTTGTTAGCCATGGTTGATTCACTTTTTTTTGTTTTATTTTTATGCCAAACTGGGATGAACAAATTCTGTAGTTCATCCATGCGATCTTTAAATGTTTGCCATTGCCTATCCACCATCAACACTTTGAGTAACATTCCCCAATCAATCCTACCCAACTCGCGCCTCATACCATTGTAGTTTCCTTTATTTAAATTCAGGAGCCTAGTCGCTGAGTCAAATACTTCACTCTCCATCTTAATGAAGAATTCTATCATATTATGATCGCTCCGCCCCAAGGGGCCTCGCACAACAAGATTGTGAATTATTCCTTTCTCATCATTACATAATACCCAGTCTAAGATGGCCTGATCTCTAGTTGGTTCCTCGACATATTGGTCCAGGAAACCATCCCGTAAACACTCCAGGAATTCCTCCTCCACAGTATTGTTACTAATTTGGTTAGCCCAATCTATATGTAGATTAAAGTCACCCATGATAACTGCTGTGCCCTTATAGCACGCGTCTCTAATTTCCCATTTACTGCCATCCCCAACCTCCACATTACTGTTTGGGGGTCTGTATACAACTCCCACTAATGTTTTCTGTCCCATGGTATTTCTCAGCTCCACCCATACAGATTCTACATCAGGGCTAATATCCTTCCTTACAATTGTGTTAATCTCCTCTTTAACCAGCAATGCTACCCCACCTCCTTTTCGCCTTCTTTCCTGAATATTGAATACCCCTGGATGTTGAGTTCCCAGCCTTGGTCACCCTGGAGCCATGTTTCCGTAATCCCAATCATATCATATCCGTTTACATCTATTTGCGCAGCTAATTCATCCACCTTATTACGAATGCTCCTCGCATTAAGACACAAAGCCTTCAGGCTTCTTTTTTTAACACTCTTAGACCTTTTAGAATTATTATTTATTGTGGCCATGTTTGATTTAAACCCTTGATTACTCTGACTGCCACTTTTGCTTTTCTGCTTTCTGTCTTTTGCTTCTATCCTTGTTTTCCTTTCCTCTGTCTCCCTGCACAGGTTCCCAACTCCCTGCCATTTTAGTTGAAACCTTCCCCCACAGCACTAGCAAACACTCCCCCTAGGACCTCGGTCCCAGTCCTGCCCAGGTGCAAACCGTCCGTTTTGTACTGGTCCCACCTCCCCCAGAACCGGTTTCAATGTCCCAGGAATTTGAATCCCTCCCTCTTGCAGCATTCCTCTAGCCACGTATTCATCTGAAATACCCTTCTATTTCTACTCTGACTAGCACGTGGCACTGGTAGCAATCCTGAGATTACAACTTTGAGGTCCTATTTTTTAATTTACCTCCTAACTCCCTATATTCAGCTTTTAGGACCTCATCCTGTTTTTTACCTAAATCGTTGGTGCCTATATGCACCACAACAACTGGCTGTTCACCCTCCCCTTCCAAAATGCTCTGTAGCCGCTCCGAGACATCCTTGACCCTTGCACCAGGGAGGCAACATACCATCCTGGAGTCTCGTTTGCGGCCGCAGAAACGCCTAGCTATTCCCTTTACAATAGAATCCCCTATTACTATTGCTTTTCTCAGCTAATATCCAATGCATGGCAGGGGTGGTAGCACGAGGAGGGGCACCAGGAAGGGGTTGAGCCCCAAGGCCTTAAGAATCAACAGGCTGCAGGAGCTAGGACTGGAAGGAGGAGTGAGCCAAAGGCGCTGAGGGCAGGGCTCAGACCGGGAGCAGTGGATAGGGAGTGGGAGGAGGCAATAGAGCTAGGATCATGAACTTTAAAAAAATTCTGGCTCGGACTGGGGGGGCAGAAGAATGCGAGCAGGAGGAGCTGCATACTGGGAGTGCAAGGAGACCTCAGGGGTTTGGGCCTGAAGTGGAAGGAGACCACAGGGCTGAGGTTTGGGCCTGGAGTGGGAGGAGACCACAGGGCTGAGACTGAGGCTTGGGCCTGGAGTGGGAGGATGCCACAGGGGTTGAAGCGGAGGCTGGGGTTTGGGCCTGAGTGGGACAATGGCATCGGGGTTGAGGCTGGTGTTTGGGCCTGGAGTGGGAGCAGACCACAGGGCTGAGGCTGGTGTTTGGGCCTGGATGGGAGCAGACCACAGGGCTGAGGCTTGGGCCTGGAGTGGGAGGAGACCACAGGGCTGAGACTGAGGTTTGGGCTTGGAGTGGGAGGAGACCACAGGGCTGAGGCTGAGGTTTGGGCTTGGAGTGGGAGCAGACCACAGGGCTGAGGCTGGTGTTTGGGCCTGGATGGGAGCAGACCACAGGGCTGAGGCTTGGGCCTGGAGTGGGAGGAGACCACAGGGCTGAGACTGAGGTTTGGGCCTGGAGTGGGAGGAGACCACAGGGCTGAGGCTGAGGTTTGGGCCTGGAGTGGGAGGAGACCACAGGGCTGAGGCTGAGGTTTGGGCCTGGAGTGGGAGGAGACCACAGGGCTGAGACTGAGGTTTGGGCCTGGAGTGGGAGGAGACCACAGGGCTGAGGCTGGTGTTTGGGCCTGGAGTGGGAGGAGACCACAGGGCTGAGGCGGAGGTTTGGGCCTGGAGTGGGAGGAGACCACAGGGCTGAGGCGGAGGTTTGGGCCTGGAGTGGGAGCAGACCACAGGGCTGAGGCTGAGGTTTGGGCCTGGAGTGGGAGGAGACCACAGGGTTGAGGCTGGTGTTTGGGCCTGGAGTGGGAGGAGACCACAGGGCTGAGGCTGAGGTTTGAGCCTGGAGTGGGAGGAGACCACAGGGCTGAGGTTTGGGCCTGGAGTGGGAGGAGACCACAGGGCTGAGGTTTGGGCCTGGAGTGGGAGGAGACCACAGGGCTGAGACTGAGGCTTGGGCCTGGAGTGGGAGGAGACCACAGGGCTGAGGTTTGGGCCTGGAGTGGGAGGAGACCACAGGGCTGAGGCTGAGGTTTGGGCCTGGAGTGGGAGGAGACCACAGGGCTGAGGTTGAGGTTTGGGCCTGGAGTGGGAGGAGACCACAGGGCTGAGGCTGAGGCTTGGGCCTGGAGTGGGAGGAGACCACAGGGCTGAGGCTGAGGTTTGGGCCTGGAGTGGGAGGAGACCACAGGGCTGAGGCTGGTGTTTGGGCCTGGAGTGGGAGGAGACCACAGGGCTGAGGCTGGTGTTTGGGCCTGGAGTGGGAGGAGACCACAGGGCTGAGACTGGTGTTTGGGTCTGGAGTGGGAGGAGACCACAGGGCTGAGGCTTGGGCCTGGAGTGGGAGGAGACCACAGGGCTGAGGTTTGGGCCTGGAGTGGGAGGAGACCACAGGGCTGAGACTGAGGCTTGGGCCTGGAGTGGGAGGAGACCACAGGGCTGAGGCTGAGGTTTGGGCCTGGAGTGGGAGGAGACCACAGGGCTGAGGCTGAGGTTTGGGCCTGGAGTGGGAAGAGACCACAGGGCTGAGGCTGAGGTTTGGGCCTGGAGTGGGAGGAGACCACAGGACTGAGGCTTGGGCCTGGAGTGGGAGGAGACCACAGGGCTGAGGCTGAGGTTTGGGCCTGGAGTGGGAGGAGACCACAGGGCTGAGACTGAGGTTTGGGCCTGGAGTGGGAGGAGACCACACGGCTGAGGCTGAGGTTTGGGCCTGGAGTGGGAGGAGACCACAGGGCTGAGGCTGAGGTTTGGGCCTGGAGTGGGAGGAGACCACAGGGCTGAGACTGAGGTTTGGGCCTGGAGTGGGAGGAGACCACAGGGCTGAGACTGAGGTTTGGGCCTGGAGTGGGAGGAGACCCCAGGGCTGAGACTGAGGTTTGGGCCTGGAGTGGGAGGAGACCACAGGGCTGAGGCTTGGGCCTGGAGTGGGAGGAGACCACAGGGCTGAGACTGAGGTTTGGGCTTGGAGTGGGAGGAGACCACAGGGCTGAGGTTTGGGCCTGGAGTGGGAGGAGACCACAGGGCTGAGACTGAGGTTTGGGCCTGGAGTGGGAGGAGACCACAGGGCTGAGGCTTGGGCCTGGAGTGGGAGGAGACCACAGGGCTGAGGTTTGGGCCTGGAGTGGGAGGAGACCACAGGGCTGAGACTGAGGTTTGGGCCTGGAGTGGGAGGAGACCACAGGGCTGAGGTTTGGGCCTGGAGTGGGAGGAGACCACAGGGCTGAGACTGAGGTTTGGGCCTGGAGTGGGAGGAGACCACAGGGCTGAGGCTTGGGCCTGGAGTGGGAGGAGACCACAGGGCTGAGGTTTGGGCCTGGAGTGGGAGGAGACCACAGGGCTGAGACTGAGGTTTGGGCCTGGAGTGGGAGGAGACCACAGGGCTGAGACTGAGGTTTGGGCCTGGAGTGGGAGGAGACCACAGGGCTGAGGTTTGGGCCTGGAGTGGGAGGAGACCACAGGGCTGAGGTTGAGGTTTGGGCCTGGAGTGGGAGAATAGCACAGGGTTTGAGGCTGGTGCTGGAGTGGGGCTGGCAATTAAAAAAAAAAATTGGCCAAGATAGCACTAACTAATGGCGGTTGAGGGAAGAGGCCAAAATAAGAGCAGTGCGGTGCCAGAAAAGAATCAAAAAAAAGAATTAGAACAAGATAAATGTTCAAAAACAAGCCCCCGTCCCCTACCAGTCTCACCCCTATGATCTCTGGATTGTGAAGCAAGATATAGGCACTGCATCAAACTGGAATGCTACAATATACACCAAGGTACCAGAAGTCTGTACCTCAGCATAAAATCACTCCAATTCTCCACAGCCACTGGCGTCGAATGCGCGAGCCACACATCCTTATGACAGCTGCCTCTGCCAGGACCAAATCTGCTCCTGTACAGAGTGCCCTTGGGTAGAACTCCCTTCCCCTTACTTAATATGAACGTTCATATTCATTCACGGAATGCGGTTTTATGAGCCACAGCATGGCAACTGCGTATGAGTAATGAACTGCTCTGCAGGACAGCAGTGATGCACGGCAGTCCAGAATATGCCTGAATCATCAGTCGAGGCTCTGGCCCAACAATAAACCAAACCGCTCAGTCTAGGCGTAAAGCTGCAGCTACTTTACTTGCATTCACGATCAGAAACACCTGCAAGTTATAAAGAAAGAACTTGCATTCATATAGTGCCTCATGGGCCCTTCACACTCGTCGTTTTGGGGGGGCGGAGAGGTGGTGGTGGTACAGGAATAGGCCATTCAGCCCCTCAGGCATGTTCAATTAGATCATGGCTGATCTGCATCTTAACTCCATTTACCCGCCTTGGTTCCATAACCCTTAATGCCCTTGTCCATGGATCCCTGTTTTGAAATTTTCAATTGACCTAGTCTCAACAGCTTTATCTATCTTTCTTAGGTCCTTTCACTTCCACATGTTGAACTCCATCTGCCAGTTTTCCAAATCAGCAAAAACCATAAGATGACCCAAAAAAGGCAAACTGCTGGGAAACCAGAACTTAGTGCTGCAGCAGTAGCTCTGCATAAACATGACACACCAGTGAAGAAGTTTTACTTTCTGGAAAAATGTTTGATCTTTAACCCAGAGTTTTTCTTCCAATACAGTCTGTCCTGTCCTTGCTGCTCTACCAACAGGATAGATTACAAGCAAGAAAATCCCAGTTCTATGACCTGTCTGACAAGCGTAGTGTCGCTATTACGTCAGAATCCATGTGACTGAGAAACAGGCATCAAAAGCAGCCAGGTCGGTTTCCGACATCGATATCCATCTAAAAATGGCCAAAAGGGCAAGGCAAGGCCCTTCATCCCATTCAATACGGTTTCTATTTTTAACAGCAACGCACGATTTTATTAAAGGAACAAGTTTTCTAATGAGTCAAAAAGAAATCCAACATTATTTCTACCAAAATCCCTGCACTGCTCTCATCACTACCAATGACAGACCTATAACCGCAGCCCAAGTTTGAAAGGACAGACCTGCAATTGTACTGCAGGATGTTTCTCCACAGTTCAAGTATGAAAAGCTCACACACCCACTGTTCCACTTTACTGAACTCCCTGTGACCACACTGCCATCAACGTGCTTTTCATTCAAAGGTAGCCTGCTTCTCCCAGTGGCTCCATTAGTAAGGTGTGGTACTGAGTCGTATAGATCTGGAGCATCCCAGGTTCGATCTGTAGTCTGTGCTGACCTCAGTAGGTGGTAGTGGGGCACTACAATCAGTGTCACTGGGTTAAAGGGGTGGAGAGGTGCAGAATTAATCAGCCAGGGGACCTGCAACTGGTCGCCATCCAGTGACATTTCCTCTAAAGTGCTTCAGTGTGGATGTCGGGCGAGATTGTGATCTGGCTGGGCTCGCACATGGAGAATGGCCATTTGGACTAGGTACAAAAAGGCTGCCAGTGTCTGTGGAACCATTTCTCAGCACAGGCTGTAACCCTCCAGGAAAGGAGGTGGTAAGGCAAGAAAATTAAAGATCAATGCAACAAAATGCCGCTTTATTTTCACTTCCCTACCTCCCACTAACCTTGGAGCAACAAGGGATGAGCAATAAATGCAACGGTGCCAGCATTTCCCAATGCCAAGACCAAGGGGGGAAAAGAGTTGTTTATTTTATACCTTTGATCCAAAATGGATTTCATGTGAGAGTCACAATCAACAGCATTTTTAGCCACTAAATCTTACATTTAGTACCAATCGTAGGATGATACCAGGGATGAAAGGATAGAGGTTCTGATGACAGACTTGGAAACCAAAGGCTATGCTTACTGGAGCAGAGGTGGTCAAGGGAAGATCTTAAAGAAATGTTCAATAGAATTTGAAAACGTTTATCTGACTCTCTGACTGGGGAATTGATAACAAGGGGTCATGAATTTGGATTAATACTAGAATCATAGATAGATTTTTGGACTCTAGGGAAATCAAGGGATATGGAGATCGGGCGGGAAAGTGAAGTTGAGGTCGATGATCAGCCATGATCTTATTGAATGGCGGAGCAGGCTCGAGGGGCTGTATGGCCTACTCTTGCTCTTATTTCTTCTTCTTCTTTCTTATAAAGGAAGATTCATTTTCATGGAAAAAAAGTTATTAGAATATGGAATATGTTACCACAAGTGGGTCAATAAATAGAGGCCATAGATTTAAAATCACTGGCAAACGATCTAGAGGGGTGATGAGGAGAAATGTTTTCACTCAAAGACTTGTTGGGATCTGGAACGCTCAATCTGAAATGGTGGTGGAAGCTGATTGCATATAAATAATTTAAAGGGAGTTGGGACAGGTTCTTGAGGATGAGGAATTTACAGGGTTACGGACAAAAAGCGGGATGTTGGACTAAGCACGACTGCTCTTTCAAAGAGCCAGCACAGGCACGCGGGCCGAATGGCCTCCTTCCATGAAGTAGCTACTGAAGGTGATTCAATATCAACAAAAGAGGGAGTTGGGTAAACATTCAGGAAAATGTTAAAGGTTACAGGGAAAGAGAAGGAAAATGGCACCAGGAGGTTGCAGTGTGGAGCTAGCAGTAGTACAGGCATGAAGGGGAAAATAGGGTTGCCAACCCGGAGTCTCCAGTAGGGTTGCAAAATTCTGGGAATTTTTAAAAGAGGAAACTTTCCATGGGAATTTAGAGTTTTTTTGCACACTGATGGTTTTTGTCTCTGACCCTTATATTATCTTTGTCGTCAAAATAGACATACTGTTCCATACAAATAAAAACAGGCTTTCAAAACTTTGTTTAGGTAATAATTTTGAACTTTACTGAACCCCCACAAAAAAGACCCATCTAAAATAAAATAAAAAGAGCGTCAGCTTATTTAGCCTGTAATTTGTCCTTATTTTGTCCCTTTGAGTCTTCTACTCATGAGTCTTCTGAGTCTTCTACTCCTCATTGCTCCTCCTGATTCTCTGACTCTGGCTCTGACGTGTCCATTTCCTCCTCTGTGTCAGTGTCTAGCTGTGTGGTGGACACTTCTGTATCTGGCTCAATAAGTTGTAGGTTCGCCCGGATAGCCACCAGTTTCTCCACTCTCTTGTTAGTCAGCCTGTTGCGCACCTTTGTATGCGTATTCCCAAAAAGTGACCAGTTTCGTTCAGAGGCCGCTGATGAAGGTGGGATTTGGAGTATCACCGATGCAATAGGTGACAGGGCCTCAGATGCACAAAGTCCTTTCCACCAGGTATGTGCACTGATATGCTTGCATGATTCCCATATCCCATCCCCATTCCAAAGACCTTGCTTGGTAGAGAACTTTGCCAGACTTCCCAGAACTTTGCCCACATCCAGATTGAGATGGTGTGAGAGGGTAGAAATCACACTGTAAGCGCTGTTGATCTGTTCTCCAGAAAGTATTGGTCTCCCAACATGCTTTGGGTCCAGCATGTATGCTGCAGCATGAATCGGCTTGACACAAAATTCTTGACGCGTCTGTATGAATTGAACAATTGCCTTCTCCTCTGCTTTGAGCAGCAGGGATGTGGGTAGGGCAATGCTGATTTGTTCTTTTAAATCAGTAAAAAGCCAGAGAACATCTGACAAGGCAGCGTCATCTCCTTCAATCTGAGCAATTGCAGATGCTACTGGTGAGAGTAGTTTAAGGCTGCTAACCACTCTCTCCCAAAACACATCATCCAGCAGTATTTTCTTGATGGTGGTTTCCATATCCCCAGACTGGGATATTGCCATTTCTTGCAGCGACTCCTTACCCTCCAGAAGGCTGTTGTACATTATGACAACACCACCCCATCTAGTGTTGTTGGGCAGCTTCAGTGTGGTGTTCTTGTTCTTTGTCATTTGCTTGGAGTTGTAGGTTGCTGCGACTACCTGTTTTCCCCTGACATACTTAACAACTTGCTTGGCTCTCTTGTACAGTGCTTCCATGGTTCTCAAACCCATGATGTCCTTGAGGAGCAGGTTAAGCCCATGAGCTGCGCACCCAATAGGCGTAATATGAGGGTAGGCCTCCTCCACTTGAGCCCAAGCAGCCTTCATATTCGCAGCATTGTCAGTAACTACTGCAAAGACCTTTTGTGATCCAAGATCGTTGGATAAATGCTGCTGCATCTTTGTGGCATTCTTTACATATGGCTTTCTACAGTGTTTGCACATGTACACAGTCTTTCCATCTTTAATGCCTGGGGTAAAATGCTTCCACACATCCGACGGTAAACGTGGCATTGTTCTATGCAGAGAAATAAAGGGCATTCATCTCTGTGTCGAACTGCGGTCGATCAGCACGATTGCAACAGGGTGAGTACATTTTTGCTGATGCTCCATGTGATGGAAGCATGACCTGTACACACAGGACGCTACATCACCAAGAGTGTATTATTTTGTATATTTTAAATTGAAGGACAACAGAGTTCAACAAGTAACTGGTTTATTTGGTATAAAGTCTGATTTACTTACTGCATCATCACAACATCAGCAGAAAACAAAATGACTTCCCTCAGGACCCCTAACCTGGATCTTAAAAAAACTATAGCAGTCTTACAGATGCCTGCAGGCCAATCACAATTCGATATGCAAATATTACAAATAGAGGGAGCTAATCGCTCATCCACTCATCCAACCAATCAGGACACATTTGTTCACAGTCACACACAAAACTTGTAATTATTAAAACAAGCCAAGTAAGAAGATAAACATATATTGATTAAGAAATTCCTTAATAATTAAGATTCCATCTCTGTTAGTAATTTTAAGAGAGGACCTGTGGAAAAAAAAGAAATACAAAAAAAACAATATTATGCTAGCATGTGCTTTTTTGGGCAAAATTCCCAAAATAAACTTCCCGTGGAAAATTTCCGGAAATTTACCGGAAACTTTCCACCCCTTTGCAACCCTAGTCTCCAGGAATCAAAGATTAATCTCCAGATACTGCTGCAAGCAACACCCGGGACAGAAATCATTGGGGCATTAAAAAGTGTTTTTTTCTCTTTTCTTTGAATACATTTGTTTTAGATATAAAAATACTGGAGATGGCTGCTCCACTGACAGTTGAGAATCATCCAATCGGTAACGAAGAAAGAGTCTGTTTGCTTTCCAACTCGTGTGGGTAGGTGGTGTGCCGCAAGGATGGATGCGTTGGGCGACCAATGGCGGGAACATGGGGACGGGTTGGTTGGAGGCCACGTGATGAAACTTCCAGAAATACGTCCAACCAGAGGTGGCGACCCTAGACAAAAAATGGCCTCCTTCTGTGCTCAAATTTCTATTAGTATTTCTACGATTGTGCCCAACAAGCACATGTGGGTTATGATGTTGAGTGCACTGCCTGTGTAAATATTATATCTGATGAATCATATGGAAAGTGAAAGTATTGAAGCTGAGGAGAACCTCACTTGGATGAAGGCAATTAGCGCGCACTGCTATGAATGTCAGTGTTTGAGAGACTATTTTCATCGGTTCATTTAGATCTCTCCTGGTTAGCGTCTGCATAGTACGATCACAAAGTAGTGTTCACTTCATGAATGAAGAGAAGTAGCAGCTTTCTGGTTAAAATACAGCAAATAACTCCAGTGTGGTATTGAGCCAGGTAGATGACAGGTTCAATCCCTGGTCAATGCAGAGTTACCTGACCTTAGCAGGAATAGCAGTAGGGGGTGTTACAGCTGGTCTTAGCACCTCTGGAATAGGCAGGGAAGGTTAAAAATAAATCTATAAACATTTCCATTCCCGTTGCTAAGCAGCGACTCCTGCTGGAATTGCGCATGCGATGGCCTTCAGAGTCTAATACCCTGCCAGCACTCAGTGGGATTGTACCTCAAATTGTTCCACTGCTTTTAGAAGTGGAGAGAAAAGACCTTTTTCGTGTCGCTGAAACCCCAGTACAGGAAACTTTCTGGTATCCGGCACGGACGGGACCGACGTGTTGCCGGTCCATCAACAATTCCAGATAACCGAATGCTATAGTAAAAGATACGGAGCTCAGAGCTCCGTATAAAGCAACAAACCCAACAGCTTCAAAGCAATCGGCACAAGTTGCAAGCATCTCTGTAGCTTAGCAACAGCTTCAGCTACACCCTTGCACAGCAACAAATGGAGTAAAAAAAGAAATAAAAGTTATCTGAACTGACTCCTGAATTTTGCCGGTGGATAGAGCGTTCCGGTTATTTAGGGGCCGGTTAATCGAAAGTTTCCTGTATTGGCATAGACAGATAATCCTTGCTCAGTATGGTGCCAGGGTTAGACTGGCCTTTATGGGGAGGAGTACAGCAGGTGGTACAATGGAGGGGATCAGTTAGGTTTGTGTCCACAATCCCCCATTCACTGAACTCTCAAACTTAACGGCCATGCTACAAGGAGTCACCAGGTAGACAATAGACATCTCCTACATGGAACAAAGTAAAGAGACACCAGACAGCTAGTTTCAATAAAATGAAAGATGGTAAATGAATACAAATTAATCCAACAATTTTTACCCCTCCAAAAAACAAATGAGTCATGTCAATAAGGGCTTTCTACAAATGTAATTAGCCTCACAAAAAGCAGCAGGTTAACCCCATCTTTTATAGGAGCGGGGTCAGGCTGGTTTCTGATGGCTGTGGCACACAGCTCATGTCACTTTGGTCTTCTCTATTCAACATACTCATGAGGGTGAAAGGTATTCCACTTTATAATCAGGAGTTTGTCTCTAGATGTGGCTGACACCAGTTTGTTTTTAATTCTCAAGGCGAGGATTAAGTATTAAATCACAGAGCCACCGATGCCATTGGTTAGATCGCAACCTTCAACTCACTCCTGAGCATCCAGTATTCTTTGGATAAACCATTGCAAAAATTTCCAATAAATTCCAGCATGTACCTTATACATGGACATCTGTTCTCTATTATACAACTTGCATGAGTGCACTGGTAATTGTGGACATTTTTACTTTAAATGATTCAAAATTACATGTTTGTCTCTATCTCTCTCTCCCCCGCCAAAAGATTACTGAATTAATCTGTGCTCATTTTCTTTCCCTCGTTGTAGCACTGTTCTGGCTACCTGATGTCCCTTCTAATACGCTGGAACAAAAAATAATTACTCTATTGATTTCCTCTTGCAAAGTGAGAGCCTGTACTGCGATGCACAGAAATGAGACAAACTGCATTGCAGTGCCTGGGATGTGCAGGGGACATCCTGCTGTTAGAAATAATTGCAGTGCAGGCTTGCGTATTTGGGAATAAACGAGTTTGTGCGACAGAAACAAGCCTCTTTCTGTCAGCTCTCAATTCCTTCTTTCCCTTATCTCCAGGTGCCAGTCACGATGTGCACCAGTGAGAACCCAGGCCTCCCCCAGGAATGCTCAGTATTGTCCATTGGGTGGTGGCAAGCACTGCCTGAGATGCAGATGGTTTATATATATTTAATAAAGTAAAGGACACCTCAGGGTGTCTGCACTGAAGCATTAATGACAGGGGCATAACCACAGCAAGTTCAAATTGAACAATGATCAGTTCATTAAGGTGCAATGAAATAGTCAATGTATGCAAGATACATTGACCCAACTCTCTCCAGAGATGTATCTAGTTACCACTTCACTAGCAAATGATATCAACCTTTGGGGGGGGGGGGGGGGGGGGGGCGTAGAATAGTGGCTGACTTCCTTCCTACTCCTAATTTTCAGATTACAAATTACCAAACAAAAAATATGAATCTGCAACTAAATGCCCACCCCTGATGTTTGAATTGTAAAGTGATAATCACTTTGAGGTGTGCTGCTCTGGGCACTCGAACACCTGACGTGGTGAGTGGGTGCAAGGTGCAATGTAGAAAATTGAACCATAGCACCTTCATTCCTCAGTTTAACAAGTACACATATACACACACGCAAGGTATTACAGCAAGCAAACAAAGCTAAAGAAGTTTATAGCAAGCTGAAACCCGATTAGATTGCAGTCTCATGAATCACTCTAAAACATCTATTTATTATTTGTGATACATGTCCTTTTTGGGTTTTTTCCAAATTAGGGAATTTTTGTGATCTTCTAGGTGAGGGTAATCTGGTAAAATTGGACCCATTTTCCACTTATATCAGTATCAAGCATTCCTCAGGTAAGGTACAGTATGGATTAGATACAAAGTAGATACACTGTACCTTTAAACATTCCCAGGGCAGATACAGCACGGGTTAGATACAGAGTAAAGCTCCCTCTACACTGTCCCATCAAACACTCCCAGGGCAGGTACAGCATGGGTTAGATACAGAGTAACACTCCCTCTACACTGTCCCACCCATCACTCCTCAAGTCTGATATAGCTTCAATTGGCTGCTGCGTGCAACTCCCTCTACACAGTTCCATCAAGCTTTCTCAGAATGGGTAACAGCATGGATTAGAGACTAGGATAAAGTATAGATAGATACAGAGTAAAGCTCCCTCTACAGCATCTGGAAAACACAAGTACTCAAGAATGGTTTTACTGCTGAAGGACTTTGCTCTGAAGGGTAGGATCAGAACCATTAGGGAATTTCCTATATTATCGAGCTCCTTACCCCTCACATACCTAGATTCAAGCATCCACACAGACATACAAATGTATCTGACAAGAAACCTCAGTACTCAGACTGAACTACATTCCCCATAAAGTTAATCAATCACTAAATGTTTTTGGCAGTAGCGATTAACCAAATTGCAGTCCTTTGAGAGTTCACACTGTAATAAGAATGAGCGATCCACTTACAATCATATCCTCGTGGGACGTATCCACTGTGTTGATTACAGAAACCTATGAAAAAAACAGATTAAGTGAAATTACCAGAACAACTGTTTTATGTTTATGCCAATTAAGACGAGGGATGTTTGGCTCATTCCCAGCACTCTTCCCATACAAGGCACCCAGTCCCAGTATTGATCACTTCCAGTTTAAGCCTCAGCCCCAACCTCAGAAGGGTGCTTCCTACGCACCAATATGACTTTTCATTGTTTGCACGCCACCGATCCCGCGCCTCTCCGATAAGGCTGGCAATTACTGCTGAATTTTTTGCTGAGGGCCTCTTTTCATTTTCAGGGGGAAAACGGAGAGGAAGTAAGGTCCGGTGGGCTGGGGGGGGGGGGAGGGAGAGATTTGAATGCAGAAGCAGTTGAATGGATGTTGTCAATCTTTTAACAAAGAAGTCCACGAGCTCCTCACATTTATTGTAACAAGCAAACAACGCTCACAGATTCTTCACCGACAACAATCAATAATTAATTTAGATGACCCATTTACAATCATCAAAGAAATTGCAAGTGAACCGTCTGGATTTAGTAGAAACAAAACCACCTATGTACATTTTGTGTTTTATTTTAAAGTTTCTGTGTTTTAGATACATTTTCAATTAAATCAAATAAAGGTTGAACAAACCACGTGTAAGCATAACTACTATTTTACTGAAAATGAAAAACAGTGGTTGCCCTGTGTTATCAACTGCAAAAAACAAATTTGCACATGCTCGCCTCTTTAAGGGGCACAACTACAGTAACAAAAAGAACATAAATGATTAAATAAGCCACTAATGAGGTTTATAAACTATCAATCTGTATTGGTTTGTGTTTCAAAAAAAATAGCAACTCATGATTTTTATACCAAATCTCTTGATTTTTAAGAGTTTGTCTCTTGATTTATAAGACAATGAGATTTGTGAGTGTCCTGGCCAATTTTTATCCCTCAATCAACATCACTAAATCAGATTATCTGGTCATTATCACATTGCTGTTTGTGGGAGCTTGCTGTGCTGTGGGAGCTTGCTGTGCACAAATTGGCTGCCGCGTTTCCTACATTACAACAGTGACTACACTTCCAAAAGTACTTCATTGGCTGTAAAGTACTTTGGGACGTCCAGTGGTCATGAATGAAAGGTGCTATATAAAAGCAAGTCTGGCTTTTTTAAATGGGGTTGGCATTACTGTTAGAATACAATCAAGAATGGGGGACCTTCTACATTGGACATAACTGTACAACAACAACTTGTATTTATATAGCGCCTTTAACGTAGTAAAACGTCCCAAGGCGCTGCACAGGAGTATTTTAAGACAAAAATTTGACACCGATTCACATAAGGATAAATTAGAGCAGGTGGCCAAAAGCTTGGTCAAAGAGGTAGGTTTTAAGGAGCGTCTTAAAGGAGGAAAGAGAGGTAGCGAGGTGGACAGGTTTAGGCAGGGAATTCCAGAGCTTAGGGCCTAGGCAACAGAAGGCACGGCCACCAAAGGTTGAGCGATTATAATCAGGGATGCTCAAGAGGGCAGAATTAGAGGAGCGCAGATATCTCGGTGGGGGCGGTGGGGTTTGTGCGGCTGAAGGAGATTACAGAGATAGGAAAGGGCGAAGCCATGGAGGGAATTGAAAACAAGGATGAGAATTGTGAAATCGAAGCACTGCTTAACTGGGAGCCAATGTAGGTCAGCGAGCACAAGGGTGATGGGTGAACGGGACTTGGTACAAATTAGGACAAGGGCAGCCGAGTTTTGGATGACCTTAAGTTTACGTAGGGTGGAATGTGGGAGGCCAGCCAGGGGTGCATTGGAATAGTCAAGTCTAGAGGTAACAAAGGCATGGATGAGGGTTTCAGCAGCGGATGAGCTGAGGCAAGGGCGGAGACGGTCGATGTTACGGAGGTGGAAGTAGGCGGTCTTTGTTATGCTGCGGATATGTGGTTGGAAGCTCATTTCACGGGTCAAATATGACACCAAGGTTGTGAACAGTGTGGTTGAGCCTCAGATACAGGAAACTCTCGTTTAAACGGCACCTAAATATCCGGAATTCTCTATTAACCAGCAAAATTCTCGCTCTGAAAACAACACCTCAATAACCGGCAATGTTGCCGAGTCTCCCGCGGTGGCCAAGTTAGTCAGTGGGGGTAGTTCTCCAAACTGTCACTACTCAGCTTCTTGGCGCTGTCGGAAGTCAGAACATCTTAATAACAGGAGTCTGACTCTCCCGCGCTGCTGGTAGTCTCTTCGGATCCGCCATTTTACAGGGGTACTGTGTGTCTCCCACGCTGCTGGTAGTCATTGCATTGCATTACCCTCAACTGGCAGTACTGTACTTAATCAAGCATCTTCCACCATCCATTTAACACAACATTCTGTAGGCGAGTACCTAATTACTGTATACTGCACATTTCTTGATTTTTTTATTTTTCTTTGTTAAAAATAGCCTCGGTAGATAACCCTCTCCGTCATCCGGAAATTTTGATAAACCGGCAACACGCCGGTCCCGTCGGTGCCGCATAAAAAAGTTTCCTGTATATATCCAATTCCCTTCAGAAAGTTACTATTGAATCTGCTTTCACCCCCACTTTTGTGTTCACCTGAACAGGCAGGCAGAGCCTTGGTTTGACATCTCTTCTGAAAGATGGCACCTTCAACAGTGCAACACTCCCTTAGTACTGCACTGAAGTGTCAGCCTAGATTCTGTGCTCAAGTCATGGACTGTACTTGAACCCACAACCTTTTGAAAGTGCTACCACTCAAGAATTTCATAGACAGTGGAAGACACTTTGGGACGTCCTGAGGTTATGAAATGCAAGCGCTTCCCCCCTCTCTCCCCCCCCAATAGCAACACCATGGTGGAGGTGTCACTGGATAGCAATCAGGAGTAGGAGCCTGGGCAGATACTCCCGAGTCCAATGAGCACTTATAGCATCCCTGCTGCCACAGGACAGAGCCAGAGGTTGAACCCGGAGCCATCCTGGCTTGTACCGGTCAGAACATTAACAAACAGCCATCAGGATGGTCCACCGGAGGTTCCTGTTGGCAGTCATGTCAGTGATTTTGAGTCCTATAGTTTATATGAGACCTGTCTGGAATGGGATTGATGTACAGGAAGGAATGTTCAATGAAGGAGTAAAAGGAATGGGGTGGAAGGACAGATAAATGGGGGAGTTGGAGGGATTTAGATGCAGGTCGGAGAGGGAGAAGCTGGGCAAAGGCAGAGAGCAGATGAAGGTTTAATGTGAACAAGCTGTGCCTGTTGGCACTCGGAGGGGGATGATGTGTCGGGTGGCCCACTGCTGCTTAAACAGGTAAATGACTCAAAACCCCGAATTGTACAAAACAGGCGATAATTATATCTCCTTCATTCACCAAAAACTCTTGTCCTCCTGCCACATACTTCATCAACACAAAATAAAACATTCCCTGCTGGGGCTCTCCTCCAATCCACACAGGGCAGAGTGCCCACCCAGCCCTCCCGCCCGGAGCAGAGTGCCCAGCCAGCCCTCCCGCCCGGGGCAGAGTGCCCAGCCAGCCCTCCCGCCCGGGGCAGAGTGCCCACCCAGCCCTCCCGCCCGGGGCAGAGTGCCCACCCAAGGGCGGAGGCCGATGCCGACCCTCATCCTCCAGGGGAAGAGCACTCACCTCGAGCCTCCAAACCCCCACCACCCAGGGCGGCACTGGGACGGACAGACCGGCCTGCTCTGACCGCACTGCCCCCAGCTCCAGAGGCCGAATACCTGGACACCCCGGCCCACTCACCATGGCTCCACCACTCGCACTCCCACACCCGCTTCCGCTCCGCTCAGACGTGGCAAGTCTCAAACCTGCGCCGCGCTATAACCTGACCGACTCCCTCCAGGGTCCAGCAACAAAGGTTCCGCAGCAGCTGAGTGCGAGATCACAGCGCACTGACCTCCAACGGCACTCTGTGCTTCAGCAGCACCCCTACACACAGCACCCTGAACATCAACATCACCCCCACACACAGCACCCTGAACATCAACAGCACCCACTCACACACAGCACCCTGAGAATCTGAAGCACCCACACACACAGCACCCTGAGAATCTGCAGCACCCACTTTCACACAACACCCTGTGCCTCAGCAGCACTGACAGACACAGCACCCAGAGAATCAGCAGTACCCACACACACAGCACCCTGAGAATCTGCAGCACTGACACACACAGCACCCTGAGAATCAGCAGCAGCACACATACATACAGAGATACAAGGGGTAGGACGGGAAGAGGTCATTGGAATGGGTGGAGGCTTGTATGGAGTATAAACTTTGGCATAGACCAGTAGATGCTATGCAATTCTATGTAACATTTTTTATAAATAAACAGAAGCTATGAGAGTATTTTGAATGCTCCTTCCCTTGAAACTGGTTGCAAGTTTTTTTTCAATCTGAGTTCTGCGGTTGCTCAGGCTATTTATCTGAATGTAAGTTGTAAGTCTTACTGCAATCTATTTAAGGATATGCAAGTCTTAGTAAATGCTGATAGTCTGGATATATTTGTGAGGTGATGCTGATTTAAATGTACGTTTCAATAGTAATATAATACAATAGCCAAAACTATAGCTGAATATAGTAAGAATATAGAGAAGTGCAGGTTTTTTCTTTAGTTTAATAACATAGTTTTTGCATTTAAGTTTAAGTGGGTGTGGGCCAGCTGTCTTGCAATGACACTATTTGACTGACATGCTGTCACTGATTGTGCTGTTGGGTTAATGATGCTCTCCCCTTTTGGGTCATTCCCAGTACATAGCTTTGTTGCGTGATATTCTGTCTCTTTTTGGATCATTCCATGTAGATGGTTCTGTTGGACTAATATGCTCTTGGAATATTCCGGGTAGATAGTTCTGCAGGATTGATATTATCTCTCTCTCAGATGGAATTGTCTTTGTTCCCTGCCACTGACTCCATCACGCTCCCAAGCCACTGAGGCTGAACCAGATCGTTCGCAACCTTGGTGTCCCATTTGACCATGAGCTGAGCTTCTGATCCCATATCCTCTCCATCACCAAGACCGCCTACTTAATAACATCACCCGTCTCCACCCCGCCTCAGCTCATCTACTGCTGAAACCCTCATCCATGCCTTTGTGACCTCCATACTCGATTATTCCAATGCTCTCCTGGCCCGCCTCCCACATTGCACCTTGTGTAAGCTTGAGCTCATCCAAAACTCTGCTGGCAGTATCCTAACTCACACCAATTTCCGTTCATCCATCACTCCTATGCTCGCTGATCTGCATTGGCTCTTGGTCCGACAAAGCCTCAATTTAAAAATTCTTATCCTTGTTTTCAAATCCCTTCATGGCTTCGCTGCTCCCTATTTCTGTAACCTCCTCCTGCACCACAACCCTCCGAGATCTCTGCGCTTTTCTGGCCTGTTGCGCATCCCCAATTTTCTTTGCTCCACCATTGGCAGCCGTGCCTTCAGCTGCCTAAGCCCTAAGGTCTGGAATTCCCTCCCTAAATCTTTCTGCTTCTCTACATCTCTCTCTTCCTGTAAGATGCTCCTTAAAACCTACCTCTTTGACCAAGCTTTTGATCACCTGTCCTAATATCTCTTTATATAGCTCAGTGTCAAATTTTGTTTGATAATTGCTCCTGTGAAGTGCTGTGGGACATTTTACTACATTAAAGGTGCTACATAAATGCAAGTTGTTGTTGTAGTTGTGGATGGGTCTGCTGGGTTGATATTATCATTCTTTTGGAAGTTCGGATATATTGTCTCTTGAATCGTTCCCAGTAGATGGTTCTGTAAGGCTGATATCTCTCTCTCTCGGATCATTTCCAGTAGATTGTTTATGTTGGGTTGATATTATCTCGCTCGGATCATTCCCAGTAGATGGTTCTGTTGGGTTGATATTATCTCTCTGTGATAATTCCCAGTAGATGGCTCTGTTGGGTTGATTTTACCTCTCTGTGATAATTCTCAGTAGACGGCTCTGTTGGGTTGGTATTACCTCGCTCGGATCATTCCCAGTAGATGGTTCTGTTGGGTTGATATTATCTCTCTGTGATAATTCTCAGTAGACGGCTCTGTTGGGTTGGTATTACCTCTCTCTCTGTGATAATTCTCAGTAGAAGGCTCTGTTGGCTTGATATTACGTCTCTGTGATAATTCCCAGTAGATGGCTCTGTTGGGTTGGTATTACCTCTCTCTCTGTGATCATTCCCAGTAGACAGCTCTGTTGGCTTGATATTACCTCTCTGTGATAATTCCCAGTAGATGGCTCTGTTGGGTTGATTTTACCTCTCTGTGATAATTCTCAGTAGACGGCTCTGTTGGGTTGGTATTACCTCTCTCTCTGTGATAATTCTCAGTAGACGGCTCTGTTGGCTTGATATTACGTCTCTGTGATAATTCCCAGTAGACGGCTCTGTTGGGTTGGTATTACCTCTCTGTGATAATTCTCAGTAGACGGCTCTGTTGGCTTGATATTACGTCTCTGTGATAATTCCCAGTAGACGGCTCTGTTGGGTTGGTATTACCTCTCTCTCTGTGATCATTCCCAGTAGACAGCTCTGTTGGCTTGATATTACCTCTCTGTGATAATTCCCAGTAGATGGCTCTGTTGGGTTGATATTACCTCTCTCTCTCTGTGATCATTCCCAGTAGACGGCTCTCTTGGGTTGATATTACCTCTCTGTGATAATTCCCAGTAGAAGGCTCTGTTGGGTTGATATTACCTCTTTGTGATAATTCCCAGTAGAAGGCTCTGTTGGGTTGATATTACCTCTTTCTCTGATAATTCCCAGTAGAAGGCTCTGTTAGGTTGATATTACCTCTCTGTGATAATTCCCAGTAGACGGCTCTGTTGGGTTGATATTATCTCGCTCCCTGTGATAATTCCCAGTAGAAGGCGCTGTTGGGTTGATATTACTTCTCTGTGATAATTCCCAGTAGATGGCTCTGTTGGGTTGATATTATCTCCCTGTGATAATTGCCAGCAGACGGCTCTGTTGGGTTGATATTATCTCGCTCCCTGTGATAATTCCCAGTAGAAGGCTCTGTTGGGTTGATATTACCTCTCTGTGATAATTCCCAGTAGAAGGCTCTGTTGGGTTGATATTACCTCTGCGATAATTCCCAGTAGAAGGCTCTGTTGGGTTGATATTACTTCTCTGTGATAATTCCCAGTAGATGGCTCTGTTGGGTTGATATTATCTCCCTGTGATAATTGCCAGCAGACGGCTCTGTTGGGTTGATATTATCTCGCTCCCTGTGATAATTCCCAGTAGAAGGCTCTGTTGGGTTGATATTACCTCTCTGTGATAATTCCCAGTAGAAGGCTCTGTTGGGTTGATATTACCTCTGCGATAATTCCCAGTAGAAGGCTCTGTTGGGTTGATATTACCTCTCTGTGATAATTCCCAGCAGACGGCTCTGTTGGGTTGATATTATCTCGCTCCCTGTGATAATTCCCAGTAGAAGGCTCTGTTGGGTTGATATTACCTCTCTGTGATAATTCCCAGTAGAAGGCTCTGTTGGGTTGATATTACCTCTGCGATAATTCCCAGTAGAAGGCTCTGTTGGGTTGATATTACCTCTCTGTGATAATTCCCAGTAGACGGCTCTGTTGGGTTGATATGATCTCTCTCTGATCATTCCCAGTAGACGGCTCTGTTGGGTTGACTCTGTTTCCCTGGCTCTGTGGTTTTTTTTGCCGGCTGTGGGCTGAAGCCTCGGCAGCTGCCACTAGATGTCGCGGCGAGGCGAGGCCGCCCTCCACGCTGCCGACGATGGGTTTTTCCAGTGACTTCTAACCCGAGACAACGTCACTTTGGGGGGGGGGCCAGTTTGATCGCCATCTTTTCCCATGGAAGAGCAGCGAGCGGCAGCAATCTTAGTCTCAGCCGCTCGGAGCCAGCCCCCACACACGCTTCAACATGACCAACGTGTCCTACCACATCTCTAACCTGCTGGAGAAGATGACATCCAGCGACAAAGACTTCAGGTGAGCGGGGCCTGCACAAAAAAAAACAAGCCCATTGCCTCCCGCCTCCAGGCTGCGGCGAGGACCTTTCCTAAACAGGGATTATTGTCCTGCTCCACATGAATATTAAAATCGTGCAAACATATCGCAATTCTAACACAAAACTCTTGGTAATTCTAACATAAAACTCTTGGTTGCAGTTCTAAACACTTAAGACTTTTTTAAAAAATTGTGTGTGTGGGCCCCACTCGCACAGTTTCTTGATCCTCTTGACTGGTCTCAATGTCAGTGCTCTGGGAGGGTGGGTGTCTGGTTGCTTTCTTGTTTAACTCCTGCATTGCATCATCCTGAACTTCAGAATCTGCGCAAAAATATCATGGGGTGTTGTAAAAAAAAAAGCATTTGCACCATTCTGCAGTTGCAGACTGGAGTGTGAAACTAGCCAGCTTGTGAATGGAGCCTATACAGTAATATAAAGGACCACCCACAATATATTCAGGCCACTCACCTCTGCATTAATTTAGTTCAGTGTCCCTGTTGCAGATATAAGTCATCAGCTTGTTTCTGACAAAGAGGGGGGCGGTTGGTTTACGTTCTGGGTCGCAGTGTACATGAGATATCAAAGTACTTTTTTTTTAATGCACCCAAGTCAGCTGTACATGCTATCTAGTGCTTCTCTCAAGGGCAGCACAGTAGTATCTCGTGTGCCTGAACTCTCAGCCAAGCCAATAGTGCAGAGAGAAAAAAAATCATAAAATTATTGCTTAGCATTATAGGCCCAGGATCTGCTGTTTGTGATCAACTTAAAGGAGCTATGCACCATAAAAGTGGCCTAATTAAGGCTTTTATAGGCAAAGGAACTAAAAGCGTCCGTATGGCCTCTTAGAGGTCTGTTGAACCTCTTGTGATTCCTGGATAGAATTGCTGAACTTCACATCATTTCCTTCCCATTCCCATCAAGAATTTTGTTAGGATTTGTGCAATTTTTATGTCTCACTTTACTTGAAATTATGCTTTACAACAAAGAACTTTTATTTAAGTGAAGAAAGAATGAACTTGCATTTATATGGCGCCTTTCAGGGCAGGTGGGGCTTTGGTTTAATGTATCATCCGATAGACGTCACCTATGACAGTGTAGCACTCCCTCAGTGCTGCACTGAAGTATCAGCCGGGATTATCTGCTCAAGTCTCTGGAGTGGGATGTGCACCCAGAACCTTCTGACTCGGAGGCAAGAGTGTTACCAGCTGAGGCACAGCTGACTCCTTATCACCTCTCTCTGAACGTTCAAAGTGCTTCCCGGGCAGTCAGCTACTGAGGATGCAGTGACTTGTGTAGGGTGTGACAGCCATTTTGCTCACTGAACAAGCCTTCAAACAGCAACTGTTGGTTGAGGGAGGAATGTTGACTAGGGCACAGAGAGTAACTCCCTGCTCCTCTTCAGATAGTGCCATGAGATCTTTTCGGTCCACCTGAGAGGGCAGTACAGACTCGGTTTAATGTCTCACCTGATAGGTACAGTAGTTATGATACTGGACTGGTAATCCAGAGGTTTAGACTAATAATCCAGAGAACAGGAGTTCAGATCCCACCATGGCAGTTTATAAAATCTGGAAATAAAAACCTGGTGTCAGTAAAAGTGCCCTTGAAGCTGTTGGGTTGTAGTAAAAACTCAGCTGGTTCACTAATGTCCTTTAGGGAAGGAAACCTGGCGTCTTAACCTGGTCTGGCCTATATGTGACTCCAGTCCCACACCAATGTGGTTGACTCTAAACTACCCAGCAAGCCACTCAGTTCTATCAAACCACAACTCAGGGCAACTAGGGATGGGCAGTAAAGTTCTGGTCTTGCCAGTGACGCCCACATCCGAGAATGAATTAAAAAAGATGTGTGATTTGCCAACTCTTGCAGCTAGCTGTACAAATGCCAGGATTAAGTTTACAGCTGGTCTTCACTGAGACTGGCTGCGCTGTATGAAGCTAAATGTGGGACAGCACTGCACTTACACCACTGTCCCACAACATGGCCTCCACACATGTTACTGGTGTGCTCTTGACTTGGGCACAGGGTTTCACACTATTAACGGGACTCTAGTGTAAACAACCCATCCTCCCCATCGCAGATGACAGTGGAGACTCACTTTTTTGCTAGTCTCCCAATCAGCCAAAGGACTGGTGTAAGTGTGTGATATTTTCTGTCATCTGAAAGAGTGGGAATAATGGAATCTTACAGCACAGAAGGAGGCCATTCAGCTCATCGTGTCTGTGGCGGCTCTTTGAAAGAGCTGCCCAATTAGTCCCACTCCCCCTGCTGCACGTAATGCCAATTCCGCTGTTTGTTTTTTGAAGATCTATACTAATGTCTGTTGTTGTCTAGGTTCATGGCCACTAATGACCTGATGGTAGAGTTGCAGAAAGACTCCATCAAGTTGGACGACGACAGTGAGAAGAAGGTGGTGAAGATGCTGCTCCGATTGCTGGAGGATAAAAACGGAGAGGTGCAGAACTTAGCCGTGAAGTGGTAAGTGAGAGTCGTTGAACCCAAACGTCACGGTGTACAGCTTTAGGCTGGTGGTGCTGATTATGTGGCCCGGTGCCCATTTGCTGCCAGTCTCTGCTCCACTGGTGACTCTGGACGTACTTTGTCCCATGTGCCCCTGAGCCTCAGGCCTACCTGGATGTTGACGGGAGTTGGCATTCAATGCTTGACTATACAGCAGGGAATCAACGCAAGGTTATTGTAACAATGTGAGTGTTTCCTGCACGTTTACACATAACGTAGCAGAGTGAATCCATTATATCACAGTCGTCACTGATGTGCCACCAGTGACATTATGGCTCTCCATCTGGTTATGTGATGTGTGAGAGAACATAACATAAGAAATAGGAGCAGGAGTAGGCCAGTCGGCCCCTCGAGCCTGCTCCACCATTCAATAAGATCATGGCTGATCTGATCCTAACCTCAAATCTTCTATCACTCTCCATCCCACCCGAACCCATGTGATCTCCCGGGAGAGGCGAAAAACCAGATAAAAAACCGAGTGGCCATTTGCGTGCTGATTTATTCCTGCCATAGAGGGTATCATTGACTTCTGCCTGGCAGGTGACCCTGATGTCGGGGTCTTGTGGTGTGCGCTCATGTGCCAATTTGCCTCGAATGTAATCCTGATGGGTTGTTCAGTGTTGGCGCAGTAGTGTTCATGCAGCTTGTTGGAGGAGAGGCAGAGAAAGGGGAAGAGTGACGGTGTCGCAATGCCAGGGTCACGGTATTTAATTTGTTCACTCCCTCAGCTTGGGCCCGCTGGTCAGCAAAGTTAAAGAGTACCAGGTGGAGACGATCGTGGACACATTGTGTACCAACATGCTGTCTGACAAAGAGCAACTACGCGACATATCCAGCATCGGCCTGAAGACCGTCATTGCAGAGCTGCCTCCTGCTTCTAGTGGTAAGATGGTCCTTCATACTTGGTAACCTCTGGATGTCCTCTCACCTTACACCCCTACCCCCCATTCTGATACAACCTGCTCCCAGATACCAAATGTGCAAGCCTTTCTGCAACAAAGCGCACGATTAGTGTCAATGGTTTCTGTGGTGAGACCAATTTGGGACGTGAATATGTCTGGTGCAAACAAGCGGCAGCTACTTGTTCCTCGAGTGTTTTGAGGATGGAATTCTCAGTATTTTGTCGTCTTCCTTATTTTTCTGCCCATTTTCTTTCTCTCGTAGCGGTGTTGTGTCTCTGTTGGGTTATGGCTTCATGGCTGCTGAACACATCAGTACCTCACCCAAGTGGCCATTCTTAGTGGGTGAGCCTCGACGCTCGAGTGTCAGCAGGCTATTTGGCCATGAGTGGCATGGGCCTGATCCTACTTCACCTGATAGCCACACGCACGGGTTACTGGCAATGTTTCCCCTAAGGTGCGCAGCTGCGCACCAATTGGGAAGTCCCGCGCAGGCTGCTCGCCAGCTGCTACCGCTGGAAAAAATACCGCGCATGCGCGGCCATGCGGCCAATTTAAAGGGATAGCGCACCCAAAAAAAATGAGAGGGAACGTTGGTTACTGGTCAGTGATCAGGAGCGGCAACCCTGGCTAAATTCTTTTTCTTTAACCTTTGCACTCTCGAGGGGCAGTGAGGCCAATTGTCATGTCCCAACTGCTCCCCCGGTCGAGCTCAGCTAACTTGGCACAACCCCTGGATTAAAGCTGGATCCTCCTGGTCTCTATGTTTCAGGCACTCGGCGCCTCAGTTGAATGAGCCATTTGAGTCAGCCTGATCCCCATTGTTATTTTTAGATTGGCTGAATAAGTGGCCAGCTCAGTCCCAGGCTCCCAGCCATGCCGCTCCCCGAGTAACCATGAGGGGGATGATCCACATTCCCTCCAGACTCGTGCGATAACTTCAGAGTCATTTTGGCTGGGAACATCAGGAACAGGAGTAGGCCATTGAACACCCCGAGCCTGTTCCACCCACCATTCAATTAAATCATGGCTGATCTGTAACTCAAATCCATTTACTTTGCTCCAAATCCCTGGATACCCTTAACTAACAAACCTATCAATCTCAGTCTTGAAAGCTCCAAATGTCCCAGCATTCACAGCCTTTTGGAGAGGAGAGTTCCAGATTTCTACTACCCTTTGTGTGGAAAAAGTGCTTTAATTTTGGGCCCCTGTATCCTACCAGTCCTAGGTTTGGTATGATTCAAGCTTGGGGTCATAAATATTTCTGAATCGTTTAAAGAAAGCCCAAGCTTAAGGCATGAAAAGCGTGTGGGCCTTGGAACCGGTTTTGCTGTGGTGTGAACTTGGCTCAGTGGCTGACGAGCTGTTGAGTGGTGGAGTTGTCAGAGCAGGTGATGTGTGAAGAAATTTATTGCTGTGAAATGTTTTGCAGTTAGGATTTTGTTTCCCAATTTTCTTTCTGCTCCTGAAGCTGTTGACTGGGTTAAGTTCCATGGGCACCAGCCATCCTCTGGTACCTCTACCAAGAGGCCATACGTCATGCAGAGGTAAGGTAGCATAGCGGTTATGTTACTGGACTAGTAATCCAGAGGCCTGGAGTAATGATCCAGAGACATGAGTTCAAAGCCCACCACGGCAGCATTAAATAAACCTGGAATAAAAAGCTAGTATCCGTAAAGGTGACCATGAAACTATCAGAATGTTCACATTAAGGAAGGAAATCTGCTGTCCTTACTCCAGACCCACAGCAATGTGGTTGACTCTTATCTGCCCTCTGAAATGACCTAGCAAGCCACTCAGTTTTATAACGCGGCTCACCACCACCTTCTTGAGGGCAATTAGGGATGGACAATAAATGCTGGCCTTGACATCGACACCCACATCCTGTGAAGGAATTCTAAAAAAAAACGTGAGCCTAGGCATTGAATGTCGGCAATCTACTTGGACATAGAGCTAATTATTGCCAAGTCCAGTTTGTCCTCTCCTGATGTCCAGGTGCCTTTGAGAGCAGGAACCCTGGCTGTTCCGTTCTCCACACCCACCCCCCCCCTCCTCCCCGCCCTTTGTCTGAGATTAACTTGACTGGAGACAGAACCTGGGACCTTTCTGGTTTGTATGACTCCCCATGTGGGACACTTCGCTTTATTTACCTAAGGATCCATTGGAAAACTCCTATAATTGATTTTTTGTACTATTTTTTTTTTAGCGTGCACCCTGTAGTATGTCCCATTAGGGTGTGCATCTGACATTGACTGACAGGACCAGCAGCTGATGTGCTTTCCAATAAAGACGGGAAAATTAACCTGGACTAGTCACTTAGGTTGTTACCGAGTGACACTGGCTGAGGCCGCAAATCTTTTGAACTACTAAGCAACATTGGCCAAGAGCTACTGAGCAACACTGCCTTGCAGCAGCCTAGGGACGTTGGCCGAGGCCTCGGAGCATCTGAATGAGGCTGGCTAAAGATTCAGAGCTACCAAGGGACACTGGCAGAGGGCCCAGAGCTTCCGTGGTCAAGGGATTGTAAGCAGAGAAAGGATAGACAGGCAAAAAGTGGTAATTCACCAATTTTTATTTGGTTACTTTTTTGTTAAGACTATGAGGTGAGAATTTTGAGCACAAAAATCGTAATGTGTTGAAAGAATACCTCTTCCCTGCTTTAGAGCTTGCTGGCTGGGGAAAAGGAGATGCAGAATTTACTAAATTCGGTCATTGCTGCCAATCTGAATAAACCCTCTAGGGATAGGCAGTACCCTGCAGTCAATAAACATTTGCTTTTGTTCTAGGTTTAGCCCTGTCCGCCAACGTGTGCAAGAAGATTACTGGACGTCTGACGAGCGCTATTGCCAAGCAAGAGGATGTGTCTGTCCAGCTGGAGGCCCTGGATATACTGTCTGATATGCTGAGCAGGTAAACTGCAGGGTTTGATGGACAAAAGAGTTCAAATTATTATCACGACTGAATGAGAATATACTCTGTGTATTTTAGTGGTACAGAGGAGTGGTGTTATCAGGAGTAATCTATTCTATAATGGTACACGGGCAGTGTTATCAGGAGTAATCTATTCTATAATGTACACGGGCAGTGTTATCAGGAGTAATCTATTCTATAATGTACACGGGCAGTGTTATCAGGAGTAATCGCATGGATGAACTACAGAAGTTGTTCATCCCAGTTTGGGATAAGAATAAAACAAAAAGGGTGACTCAACCGTGGCTAACAAGGGAAATTAGGGATAGCATAAGATCCAAGGAGAGGGCATATAAATTGGCCAGAAAAAGCGGTAACCCTGAGGATTGGGAGCAGTTTAGGATTCGACAAAGGGATTAATTAAGAAGGGGAAAATAGAATATGAAAGTAAGCTTTCAGGGAACATAAAAACGGACTCTAAGAGCTTTTATAGATAATGTGAAGAGAAAAAGATTAGTGAAATCAAGTGTAGGTCCCTTGCAGTCAGAAGCGGGAAGTTATAATGGGGAACAAAGAAATGGCAGACCAATTAAATGCATATTTTGGTTCTGTCTTCACAAAGGAGGACACAAATAACCTCCCAGAGATGTTGGAGAACATAGGGTCTGATGAGAGGGAGGAACTGAAAGAAATTAGTATTTGTAGGGAAATGGTGTTAGGGAAATTGACGGGATTGAAGGCTGATAAATCCCCAGGGCCTGATAATCTACATCCTAGGGCACTTGAGGTGGCCCTAGAAATAGTAGATGCATTGCTGATCATCTTCCAAAATTCGTTGGAATCTGGAACTGTACCCATGGATTGGAGGGTAGCTAATGTTACCCCACTATTCAAAAAGGGTGGTAGAGAGAAAGCGGGGAATTACAGACCGGTAAGCCTGACATCGGTAGTGGGGAAAATGCTAGAGTCCATTATAAAGGATGTAATAACTGAGCACTTGGAAAACAGTGACAGGATCGGATAAAGTCAACATGGATTGACAAAAGGTAAATCGTGCTTGACTAATTTACTGGAATTTTTTGAGGATGTAACTCGGAAAATAGATAAGGGAGAACCAGTAGATGTGGTGTATTTGGACTTTCAAAAGGCTTTCGATAAGGTCCCGCATAAGAGATTAGCGTGTAAAGTTAAGGCACATGGGATTGGGGGCAAGGTATTGACTTGGATAGAGAACTGGTTGGCGGACAGAAAGCAAAGAGTTGGAATAAACGGGTCTTTTTCCGAGTGGCAGGCAGTGACTAGTGGGGTACCGCAGGGATCGGTCCTTGGACCCCAGCTATTCACAATATACATTAATGATCTAAATAAGGGAACTAGATGTAATATCTCCAAGTTTGCAGACGACACAAAGCTGGGTGGGCGTGTGTGCTGTGAGGAGGATACTGAGAAACTCCAGTATGATTTGGACAGGTTGGGTGATTGGGCAGAAGCGTGGCAGATGCAATATAACGTGGATAAATGCGAGGTTATCCACTTTGGTATCAAAAACAGAAAGGCAGACTATTATCTGAATGGCAATAGATTGGGAGAAGGGGAAGTGCAACGAGACCTGGGTGTCCTTGTGCACCAGTCGCTGAAGGTAAGCATGCAGGTGCAGCAGGCGGTGAAGAAGGCAAATGGTATGTTGGCCTTCATAGCGAAAGGGTTTGAGTACAGGAGCAAGGATGTCCTGCTGCAGTTGTACAGGGCCTTGGTGAGACCACACCTTGAGTACTGTGTGCAGTTTTGGTCGCCTTATCTGAGGAAGGATGTTCTTGCCATGGAAGGAGTTCAGCGAAGATTCACAAGGCTGATCCCTGGGATGGCAGGAATGACGTATGAGGAGAGATTGGGTCGATTGGGCTTATACTCGCTGGAGTTTAGAAGAATGAGAGGGGATCTCATTGAAACTTATAAAATTCTGACAGGTCTGGACAAACTAGATGCAGGTAGAATGTTCCCGATGGTCGGAGAGTCCAGAACCAGGGGTCATAGTCTAAGGATAAGGGGTAAGCCATTTGGACAGAGATGAGGAAGAATTTCTTCACCCAGAGAGTGGTGAACCTGTGGAATTCTCTACCACAGAAGGTGGTTGAGGCCAAGTCTTTAAATATATTCAAGAAGGAGTTAGATATATTCCTTAGAGCTAAAGGTATTAAGGGATATGGGGAAAAGGCAGGTACGGTGTACTGAGTTTGGATGATCAGCCATGATCTCATCAAATGGCGGAGCAGGCTCGAGGGGCCGAATGGCCTACTCCTGCTCCTATCTTCTATGTTTCTATAGTGATACACGGGCAGTGTTATCAGGAGTAATCTATGCTATAGTGGTACACGGGCAGTGTTATCAGGAGTAATCTATTCTATAATGGTACACGGGCAGTGTTACCAGGAGTAATCTATGCTGTAGTGGTACACGGGCAGTGTTATCAGGAGTAATCTATGCTATAGTGGTACACAGGCAGTGTTATCAGGAGTAATCTATTCTATAATGGTACACGGGCAGTGTTATCAGGAGTAATCTATGCTATAGTGGTACACGGGCAGTGTTATCAGGAGTAATCTATTCTATAATGGTACACGGGCAGTGTTACCAGGAGTAATCTATTCTATAGTGGTACACGGGCAGTGTTATCAGGAGTAATCTATTCTATAGTGGTACACGGGCAGTGTTATCAGGAGTAATCTATTCTATAGTGATACACGTGCAGTGTTATCAGGAGTAATCTATTCTATGGTGGTACACAGGCAGTGTTATCAGGAGTAATCTATTCTATAGTGGTACACGGGCAGTGTTATCAGGAGTAATCTATTCTATATAGTGACTAGCTGGGGGGGGCCCGGCTTTGCCAGGGCTGTTTTGGGCTGGGCGGTTTAAATCGAGTGCCAGGCTTTGGGCCCTGTCTGTGTCCCTCTGTGAATCTGCTGGCGGGCAACATTTCTACCTTTTAATACCTTGAAAGATGAAAGTGAAAGTACTTATAAAACGTTTTTGGTAAATCTTATGTTATTTTTAAAAGAGATACTAACTTTCAAAGTAGTTTGAGCTGGAAGCTGAAGTCATGGCACTGAAACAATGGCTGCCAGATCCCCGAGATGAAAACGATTAGTCCCGCCCACACACACACACACACCGATTGGCCAACCATCAGGGGACCGTACTGTAGGATTGGTCAATCGTGACGGCACAGGATTGGTCGAACCTTGACGTCAGTCAATCAATGCTAGCAGATAATGAGTTTAATTTTGAAGGTTTTTTGCATAAGGCGCGAACAATTTTCGTCCGACCGAAAAGTAAATACGCTTATCAGCGTCCCGGAAGCGTAAGCTTTCTTCGGAGGTAACGCGCGCGTAGGTACGCCGTATAACTTTCGAGCGCATAGCCGGACAGACGCACACCCGAGGACAGACAGAAGGACAGACAGACAGAACAATTCCTTTATATATAGATAGATAGATACACGGGCAGTGTTATCAGGAGTAATCTATTCTATAGTGATACATGGGCAGTGTTATCAGGAGTAATCTATTCTTATAGTGATACACAGGCAGTGTTATCAGGAGTAATCTATTCTATAGTGGTACACGGGCAGTGTTATCAGGAGTAATCTATTCTATAATGGTACACGGGCAGTGTTATCAGGAGTAATCTATTCTATAGTGATACACGGGCAGTGTTATCAGGAGTAATCTATTCTATAGTGATATACACGGGCAGTGTTATCAGGAGTAATCTATTCTATAGTGATACACGGGCAGTGTTAGGAGTAATCTATTCTATAGTGATACACGGGCAGTGTTAGGAGTAATCTATTCTATAGTGATACACGGGCAGTGTTATCAGGAGTAATCTATTCTATAGTGATACATGGGCAGTGTTATCAGGAGTAATCTATTCTATAGTGATACATGGGCAGTGTTATCAGGAGTAATCTATTCTTATAGTGATACACAGGCAGTGTTATCAGGAGTAATCTATTCTATAGTGGTACACGGGCAGTGTTATCAGGAGTAATCTATTCTATAATGGTACACGGGCAGTGTTATCAGGAGTAATTATTCTATAGTGATACACGGGCAGTGTTATCAGGAGTAATCTATTCTATAGTGATATACACGGGCAGTGTTATCAGGAGTAATCTATTCTATAGTGATACACGGGCAGTGTTAGGAGTAATCTATTCTATAGTGATACACGGGCAGTGTTAGGAGTAATCTATTCTATAGTGATACACGGGCAGTGTTATCAGGAGTAATCTATTCTATAGTGATACATGGGCAGTGTTATCAGGAGTAATCTATTCTTATAGTGATACACAGGCTGTGTTATCAGGAGTAATCTATTCTATAGTGGTACACGGGCAGTGTTATCAGGAGTAATCTATTCTATAATGGTACACGGGCAGTGTTATCAGGAGTAATCTATTCTATGGTTGTACACGGGCAGTGTTATCAGGAGTAATCTATTCTATAATGGTACACGGGCAGTGTTATCAGGAGTAATCTATTCTATGGTTGTACACGGGCAGTGTTATCAGGAGTAATCTATTCTATGGTGGTACACAGGCAGTGTTATCAGGAGATTTTGCGGCGCTGAGAATGGAACTTGGGAAAATAAAATGGGCAACAATATTGGCAAACAATGATGTAGAACAGCAGTGGGAAATATTGAAAACGGTATTCAACAGAGTCCGTGAAAAATATATTCCGCTAAAAAACAAGAACAAGCTAAACACTATTGGGACACCGTAGATGAATAAAGACAAAAGGGAAAAATTGAGGGCAAGGAAAGAGGTACGGTCAGGATGGGAATAGGGCCACTAAGGGATGGACAGGATAATACCACAGGCAGCGATAGAGATGGCAGAAATATTAAATAATTACTTTGCTTCTGTATTTACCAGGGAGACAGAACAGGTGGACATGACATCTGATGATGAGATTAGAAATGAGATAACTGCATTTAAAATAAAGAGGAGAAATATTAAATATACTAATCAAACTCAAAGAGGATAAATCCCCTGGTCCAGACGGATTACATCCGCGCATTTTAAAAGAATCTAGGAAAGAGATAGCAGGGCATTACTACACATATTTAATAATTCGCTAGAACAAGGTGTAGTGCCAGAGGACTGGCGGATAGCTAATGTAATACCTTTATTTAAGAATGGAGATAGAACAAATCCAGGAAACTACAGACCGGTCAGCTTAACATCGCTGATAGGAAAAATAATAGAATCCTTACTAAAGGAGAAAATAGAAGAACATCTAGAAACCAAAAATATAATAATGAATAGTCAGCGTGGATTCAAAAGGCCTTCGATAAGGTACCACATAATAGACTAATGAATAAGGTCAGAACATGCGGAGTCAGGGGACAAGTAGCAGAATGGATAGCTAGCTGGCTTCAGGACAGAAATCGGAGAGTAGGGGTAAAGGGTAGCTATTCAGAGTGGCAGAAGGTGGGTAGTGGTGTTCCACAAGGATCAGTGCTGGGACCACTGTTGTTCACAACTTATATTAACGATTTAGACTTTGGAATCAAAAACACAATTTCTAAATTTACGGATGACATCAAATTGGGGGGGGATAGTCAATACTGAGGACTGCAACAAATTACAAGAAGACATCAATAAACTTGAAGAATGGGCATATAATTGGCAAATTAAATTCAACACAGATAAATAAGGTATTACATTTTGGTAAGAAAAATAGAGAGGTCACATATTACTTTGAAAATATGAATTTAAGTGGGGTAGAGGAGCAAAGGGATCTCGGAGTATATATACACAAATCACTGAAAGTAGCGACACAGGTTAACAAGGCCATAAAAGAAGCAAACCAAGCACTAGGGTTTATTTCTAGAGGGATGGAATTGAAAAGTAGAGAAGTTATGCTAAACCTGTATCGAACTTTGGTTAGACCACACTTGGAGTACTGTGTACAATTCTGGTCACCATATTATAAAAAGGATATAGAGGCACTGGAGAGGGTGCAAAAATGATTTACAAGGATGATACCAGAAATGATATCAGGAAAGGATGAACAGGCTGGGTCTCTTTTTTTTATCTTGAAAAGAGAAGGCTGAGGGGTGACCTAATAGAGGTCTTTAAAATTATAAAAGGTTTTCATAGAGTAGACACAGAGAGCGTGCTTCCACTTGTGAGGAAGAGCAAAACTAGAGACCATCAATATAGGATAGTCACAAAGAAATCAAATAGGGAATTCAGAAGGAACTTCTTTACCCAGCGTGGTGAGAATGTGGAACTCACTACCACAGGGAGTGGTTAAGCAAATAGTATAGATGCATTTAAGGGGAGGCTAGATAAGCATATGAGGGAGAAGGGAATTGAAGGTTATGCTAATGGAGTTAGATGAGGAAAGATGGGAGGAGGCTCGAGTGGAGCATAAACGCCAGCATGGACTGGTTGGGCCGAATGGCCTGTTTCTGTGCTGTATATCCTATGAGTAATATATTCCACTGTGGTATACGGGCAGTGTAATCAGGGTAATATATTCCAAAGTGGCATATGACATAGTCACCCACCTTTTTAAACCCATAGCTCCTGCTAGAAATCTGATTCAAAACAAGAACAACTTGCATTTATATAGCGCCCTTAACGTAGTAAAATTTCCTATGGCGCTTCACAGAAGTATAATCAGACAAAAAAAAATTGACACCGAGCCAAAGAAGGAGACATTAGGACAGGTGACCAAAAGCTTGGTCAAAGAAGTAGGTTTTTTTAAGAAGCATCTGAAAGGAGGAGAGGGAGCGGGAGGTAGAGAGGTTTAGGGAGGGAATTCCAGTACTTTGACCTAGGTGGCTGAAGGTACGGGCGCCAGTGGCGGAGCTAAGAAAATTGGGGATACGCAAGAGGCCAGAATTGGAGGAGAACAGAGTTCTTGGAAGGTTGTAGGCCTGGAGGAGGTTACATAGATAGGTAGGGGCGAAGGCCACAGAGGGATTTGAACATGAGGATGACAATTTAAAAATGGAGGCGTTTGGAGACTGGAAGCCAGTGTAGGTCAGCAAGCACAGGGGTGATGGGTGAACGAGACTTGGTGCAAAATAGGATACAGGCAGCAGAGGTTTGGATGTGCTCAAGTTTATTGAGGGTGAAAGATGGGAGGCCGACCAGGAGAGCATTGGAATAGTTGAGTCTGGATGTAACAAAGGCATGGCTGAGGGTTTCAGCAGGATCTGAAGTAGGTGCGGAGATGGGGCGATGTGGAGGAGGTGAAAGTAGGCGTCTTGGTGATGGAGAGGATACGGGGTTAGAAGCTCAGCTCAGGGTCCAATAGGATGCCAAGATTGCATACAGTCTGGTTCAGCATCAAGACAGTGGCCAGGGAGGGAGCTGGAAACGGAGTTTGTGGCGGGACATTGGCTTCGGTCTTCCCAATGTTTAATTGGAGGAAATGTCTGCTCAACCAGTACTGAATGTCGGACAAACATTAGTACACTAATTATGCTGCTGTTCTACCACGTTTCTGACCGGTGCAGTACCCTCTTGGGCACGGATCCGACAAAATGCAGCATGACACAAGTAAGTGCGTATTGATGCGTTGTTCGTGAAGTGGCCTACAACAGCTGGCCTCGCAAGCAGAGGTATCGGCTGTAATACAAAAGCAGCTGGTGAGAAGACTCCACAAAGGTTCTACTTTGGGCCCACTATTTACGAGGCCACAGGAGAGCACGGCCCACTTCCTATGATTGGCAAATGTGCCACCGGTGCTTTGCCCACATGGTGGTGGTTTGTGGGGAGGGAGGTGGGGGTTGCTGAGATCCATGCAGGCTTGTGAATGTCGCAGAGTCCTTGTCCTGTTGACAGCAGGAAGTGTACGAGGTTGGGATTGAGTCCGAGGGGTGGGATTGAGTCCGAGGGGTCAGCTTGAATCGTCATGGGTCCAGTGGTCTCGGAAGTCCTTCCAGAAGGTTTAGAGGTTGTGGCAGGACCAACATGTGTACAGGAGTGTGCCCTTGTGGCCACCGTTCCGCCAGCGCTGGTCTGCCAGGGCAAGGTGGAACTGTCGTAGGTTTGTGCTGGGTGCGATCTATGCAGTGAAGGATTCTGAGGTGACCCTCTCTCATTCTGCTGCAGGTGGAAGTTGTGAGGGTCAGTCTTAGAGCCTCCTTCCAATCTTCCCCGGAGAGTGGGTGGCCCAGGTCACACTCCCAGGAGACACGTAAGTTTTCCATGTCGTCTGGTGCTGAGGAAGGTAACAGTGACTGGAGAGCAGAGACGTACCTGCAGGGCAGCTCTTACTTATTTATTCTCAGGAAGTGGGCAACGCTGGCAAGGCTACCCATATCTAGTTGCCCTGAGAAGGTGGTGGCAACATCTCCTAATGGCGATTGTTTTTAAAACTGAGTGGCTCGTTGGGCCTCTTCAGAGGGCATTAAGAGTCAATTACTCACTGTGGGTCCGCAGTCACATGTAGGCCAGACCAGGTAGGAGTGGCAGGTTCTCTTCCCTGAGGGACATTAGTGAACCAGTTGAGTTTTTAACAACAATCTGGCAGCTGTCGTGGTCAGTTTATTTCTACTGCTGATATCTCCTCAGTTCTAACAGATGAAAAGTCACACTAGTGAAAGGCAGATTCACTACTGTGTGATTGAGCAGGGAAAACCTGGCTCCCATTCCCTTCACTCCTCTGCCTTTTACTCTGCTATTTTTCTTTTGTGTCTCTTGTCTCCTTCCTTTCTCTCCCTCCCCCCATCCTCCGCCACTCCACACGCTCAGTCTGGGGTCTGCTGGTGCCACTGTTCAGTGCTGTTTTTCTTTTTTTCACTATATTGTGAGAGAATGCTATAAGAAAGACTTGCGTCTATATAGTGCATTTCACGACCTCTGGACGTCGCAAAGCGCTTTACAGCCAATGAAGTACTTTTAAATTGTAGTCATTTAAAATACAGGAAATGTAACAGCCAATTTATGCATAGCAAGGTCCCACAAACTTTTCTTCTTAGGCAGTCCCTCGGCAATGAGATAAATGACTGTTTTACTGACGTTTTAGTGATGTTGGTTGAGGGATAAATATTGGCTAGGACACAGGCATGATTGTACGACACTGCGGGAGAACTCCCTGCTCTTCTTTGAAATAGTGCCATGGGATCTTTTGCATTCACTTGGGAGAGCAGACTGGACCTCGGTTTAACGTCTCATCTGAAAGATGGCACCTCCGACAGTGTAGCACTCCCTCGGTACTGCCTTGGAATGTCAGTCTTGATTTTGTGCACAACCTTCTGACTCGGAGGCGAGAGTGCTACCAACGAGCCACGGCATATTGTAATCAGAATACAATGGAGGTAGGGCTAGCCCAGCATCCACAACACAAGTGGAGGAGCTATATTGAAACAATAGAGCCTCTAATATTAATAGAGCATTTTCAGTTGCACTGTGGATGTTGGGCTAGTCCCACGTCCATAGTATTCTCTTGCTGGAAAATGAAGAGGGTAAGAAGAAAGTGTTTGTGAACGTGGGAATTGTTGGTGCAACCCGTATGAGGGGTTTTGATAGAATAAATAAGGAGACACTGTTTGCACTGGCAGGCGGATCAGTAACCAGAGGACACGAATTTAAGGTAATTGGCAAAAGAACCAGAGGGGAGATGAGGTGATTTAACTTTTTTTACACAGTGAGTTGTTATGATCTGGAATGCACTGGCTGAAAGGGTGGAGGAATCAGATTCAATAGTAACTTTCAACAGGGAATGGGATATATATTTGAAAAGGAAAAATTTGCCGGGCTATGGGGAAAGAGCAAGGGAGTCGGACTAATTGGATAGCTCTTTGAGAGCAGGCCGAATGGCCTCCTGTGCTGTGTGATTTTCTATATATAAGCAGGTTTATAAACCACTAGAATAGGGTCATTCTGGACTATTGAGGACACGAGAGGTATGTAATAGGTTAGACACTGTCCTTTCATCTCCGAAATCTGGTTGCGATTCCAAGCTGGACTGATCTTGATGTAGATCGCTTTCTGCCAATTTAAGGCAGTTTGGCATGCAATTTAACTCTGGTTGGCACTAAATGGGCTATCCTACTGTGGGCGGGTAAGGTGGGAGATGGAAATGTCACTGAGTTTAGGGGTTAAGACTTGTCACAGGTAGAGCAGAGGGAGCTTGAACGAGATGGAGGCGGGTGAACCCATAACTGTGGGGGTGCTGTGTTCTGAACGTGTCTTCGCATCTGTCATTGCAGGTTGGGTGGGACTCTGATCACATTTCACTCCTCCATCCTGAGCTGCCTGCTGCCCCAGCTGTCGAGCCCGAGGCTGGCTGTTCGCAAGAGAGCCATCATCGCTCTGGGGCACCTGGTCATGAGCTGCAGCAGCTGTCTCTTCTCTGAGCTGATGGATCACCTACTGGTTGAACTGTCGAAGAATGACTCTACCTCCATGACCAGAACCTATATCCAGTGTATTGGTGCCATCAGCCGGCAGGCTGGTCACAGAGTTGGTGAGTAACTGGCTGCGAGTCTTTCCTCAGTTGTTTCAGCAAATCAGTGGGATTGGGTTAGCTTTTTCCCTGTTATTTGGTACAAACAGGCTCGTGGAGGAAAATAAAATAGTGGGTTCCATTTCTGCCAGCGACAAGTCAGACTGTTGAAGGGGATCCCATCAAGGGGGACGTGATGGTGCCATGTGCTGGAGTACTATGCACAGCGGCAGAATGATATTGCATGGGTTGGCAAACCGTGGACCTCTGCTCACAGAGCTTGCTGGAACAGTGTAGAGGAAGCTTTACTCTGTAACCCGTGTTGTACCTGCACTGGGAGCATTCGATGCGGCAGTGTAGATGGAGCTTTACTCTGTATCTAACCCGTGTTGTATCTGCACTGGGAGTGTTTGGTAAGACAGTGTAGATTGAGCTGTACACTGCATCTAACCCATGCTGTACATAGGAACAGGAGTAGGCCATTCAGCCCCTCTAGCCTGTTCCATTAGATCATGGCTGATCTGTATCTTAACTCCATGTTGGTTCCGTAACCCTTAATACCCTTGCTTAACAAAAATGTATTCATCTCAGTTTTGACATTTTCAATTGACACCCCCCCCCGGCCTCAACAGTTTTTGAGGTAGAGTTCCAGATTTCCACTATCCTTGTGTGAAGGAAGTGCTTCCTGACCTCACCCCTGAACAGCCTAGCTGTTTTAAGGTTATGCCCCCTTGTTCTGGACATACCAACCAGAGGACATAGTTTCTCTCTCAACCCTATCAACTCTTTTAATCAACACCTGAATTAGATCACGCCTTAATCTTCTATACTCCAGGGAATCCAAGTCTAGCCTATGCATCCTGTCCTCCTAATTTAACCCTTTTAGCCCTGGTATTCTAGTGAATCTGTGCTGCACCCCCTCCAAGGCTATATACCCTTGCTGTGGTTTGGTGCACAGAACTGAACGCAGTGCTGTAAATGGGCTCTAACCAGAGCTTTATATCACTTCCATCACTCTCCTCACTTTGTATTCCAGCCCGCTTGAGGTAACGGCCAACATTCCATTTGCTTTTTGAATTATTTTTTGTACCTGTCCACTAGCGATTCCTGTAGTTGGACCCCTAAACATCTCTGCTCATCCACAGTTCCCAGCTTCTCACCATTTAGGAATTACTGTAATATATCTTTCTTGGGTCCAAAGTGGATGACCTCGCACTTTCCCACATTGCGCAAAACTGGCAGATGGGAGTTCAGTGACTTAACCTGACCTGGAAGTGCTTTGATGCTAATGAATTTTGAATTTACAACAATTACATGCCTCACTTTGAGAAGCATATAAAAACCCAAAATATTTGAACGGCTCTCTATTGGAGAAACCATATAAAGAAAGACGTGCATTTCTGTAGCACCTTTCACAACCTCAGGATGTCATAAAGCGCTTCACAGCCAAAATTCTTAACACACTGTGTGGTTTCAACCTACTAGAGATTAGAAGCAATATTCCCTCCTATTATTGATTAGAAGCAAGATAGTGTGTGTGGAACAGAGTCCTAGGAAAAGTAGCTAATTCCAGGTTAATTGACACCTTTAAAAAGGAACTGGATGAACACCTAAAGAGAAAGATGATCAAGGGATTTAGCAAAATTAGTGGATCCCTTTGATTTACACGAGAGTTGGGTATCAATGTACAGAGATCTTGGGTAGTGGGGAAGTTTTGATGTTTGAGGTAGCCATGGATGGTATGCGGAAGGAACGAGCTTGATGGGCTGAAAGGCCTTTTCTCATTCCAAGTTTCTTATGTTCTTACATGTGTCGATTTGAGTTCTATGTATAAATAGATTCTACCAACCTCCGCAGTCCCGCTAACGCAGTGTCCCATGTGTTTTTTTTCCAGGAGAACATTTGGAGAAGATTATTCCACTGGTTGTAAAATACTGCAATGTGGATGATGACGAGCTGCGAGAGTACTGCTTCCAGGCGTTCGAGTCCTTCGTGAGAAGGTGTGTTAATGTGTGACTGTTACTAGGCTTGCATTCCATTCCCTTTCCTTTCCCCACTTCACCTTGATCGATGCACCTGGCTCAGCCAGCTGACCTGTTTCTGGACCAATATTCTGTAATCAAGCACCTGGAAGCAGCCCCATATTTTGTCCTCCAACTTTTTCTCACTTTCCTTGTTTGGAACTCTCTTCCGCAAACAGCAATTGATGCTAGATCAATTGTTCATTTTAAATTGGAGTATATGGAGTTGGGTCAAAGATTAGCCATGACCTCATTGAATGGCGGAACAGGCTCGAGGGGCTAAATGGCCTACTCCTGTTCCTATGTTCTGTCCCTTCCCTCATGTTGTGCTATCAGACTGATTAATAGATTTAGGTAGGGCTTGCACTGCCACAGTATCTCAAAACCTCCTGTTATTGCCACAGATCAATGTAACGGATGCGGTGGGGGGGGGGGGGGGTGGGGTGGTGATTAGCCAGTGGGACTTGAACAATTTAAAAATGACATTTTCTATCGACTTAATACTCAATGCTTCATGAGTCTTGCGAGTCAGTGCCGTAACTGTTCTATGACACTTCTGTGCGTTTCACCATTGCTATTTACTCACTTTCCTTTCTGATCTTCTCTATCTTTCCCCCTGAGATGCCCCTGACTGGCAAAATGCTGCATTATCGGGGGCTGTTGTGCCATTCTATCTCTCTAGTTCTCTCCCTGACACTCGTAGGAGCAGGAGGAGGCCATTCAGCCCCTCGAGCCTGTTCCGCCATTCAATTAGATCATGGCTGATCTGTATTTTACCTCCATTTACCCACCTTGGTTCTACTCCACACTCCTCCGTTTTGCCAGAAAGGGTTGTAGTTGCAGGGCAAACTCCCGATGTCATGACATCGCACATCATAGTACAGGAAGCTCTCGTTTAAACGGCACCTAAATATCCGGAATTCTCTATTAACCGGCAAAATTCTCACTCCGAAAACAACTGGCAATGTTGCCAAGTTTGAGTCAGAGTCTCCCGCGGTGGCCGAGTTAGTCAGTGGGGGTAGTTCTCCAAACTGCCACTACTCGGCTTCTTGGCGCTGTCGGAAGTCTGAACACCTCAATACCCCTGTAACAGGAGTCTTGACTCCCCCGCGTTGCTGGTAGTCTCTTCTGATCCACCATTTTACAGGTGTACTGTGTGTCTCCCACGTTGCTGGTAGTCATTGCATTGCATTACCCTCAACTGGCAGTACTGTACTTAATCAAGCATCTTCCACCATCCATTTAACACAACATTCTTTAGGTGAGTACCCAATTACTGTATACTGCACATTTCTTGATTTTTTAATTTTTCTTTGTTTAAAAATAACCTCGGTAGATAACCCTCTCCGTCATCCGGAATTTTTGATCAACCGGCAACACACCGGCCCCATCGGTGCCAGATACCAAAGAGTTTCCTGTATAATTTTGTCAACTGCATGATCCCCATACAACACAGTACATCCCAAGAAAATCTAAAAACACAGCCAGCAGAGACGGTCGCAGTTTCAGAGCATCGATAGAAGATAGGAGCAGGAGTAGGCCATTCGACCCTTCGAGCCTGCTCCGCCATTCAATGAGATCATGGCTGATCATTCAAATTCAGTACCCTGTCCCTGCCTTCTCCCCATATCCCTTGATCCCTTTAGCCTTAAGAAATATATCCAACTCTTTCTTGAATATATTTAATGAACTGGCCTCCACCGCCCTCTGTGGCAGAGAATTCCACAGGTTCACCACTCTTTGGGTGAAGAAATTCCTCCTCATTTCAGTCCTAAATGTCCTACCCCTTATCCTTAGACTATGACCCCTGGTTCTGGACTCCCCGACCATCGGGAACATCCTTCCAGCATCTAGTCTGTCCAGGCCTGACAGAATTTTATAGGTTTCGATGAGATCCCCTCTCAATCTTCTAAACTCCTGTGAGTATAAGCCCAATTGACGCAATCTCTCCTCATACGTCATTTCTGCCATCCCAGGTATCAGCCTGGTGAATCTTCGCTGCACTCCTTCCATGGCAAGAATGTCCTTCCTCAGATAAGGCGACCAAAACTGCACACAATACTCAAGGTGCGGTCTCACCAAGGCCCTGTATAACTGTAGCAAGACATCCTTGTTCCTGTACTCGAACCCTCTTGCTACGAAGGCCAACATACCATTTGCCTTCTTAACCGCCTGCTGTACCTGCATGCTTACCTTCAGCAACTGGTGCACAAGAACACCCAGGTCTCTTTGCACTTCCCCTTCTCCCAATCTATTGCCATTCAAATAATAATCTGCCTTCCTGTTTTTGCCACCAAAGTGGATAACCTTACATTTATCCACATTATAGTGCATTTGCCATGTTTCTGCCCAATCACCTAACCTGTCCAAATCGTACTGGAGTTTCATGACATCCTCCTCACAGCATACCCTCCCACCCAGCTTTGTGTCATCTGCAAATTTGGAGATATTACATCCAATTCCCTCATCCAGATCATTAATATATATTGTGAACAGCTGGGGTCCTAGGACCGATCCTTGCGGTACCCCACTAGTCACTGCCTGCCACTCGGAAAACGACCCGTTTATTCCAACTCTTTGCTTTCTGTCCGCCAACCAGTTCTCTATCCAAGTCAATACCTTGCCCCCAATCCCATGTGCCTTAATTTTGCACGCTAATCTCTTATGCGGGACCTTATCGAAAGCCTTCTGAAAGTCCAAATGCACCACATCCACTGGTTCTCCCTCATCTATTTTACCAGTTACATCCTCAAAAAATTCCAGTAGATTAGTCAAGCATGATTTACCTTTTGTAAATCCATGTTGACTTTGTTCGATCCTGTCACTGCTTTCCAAGTGCTCTGCTATTACATCTTTTATAATAGACTCTAGCATTTTCCCCACTACCGATAGTGGGGAAATTGAAGAGAAAATCTATTTTATATGAAAGATACACTGTTTAAAGCTTGAGGACATCCAGTATACATGAACCCATTCCCATGGAATCCTGTGTTTTCTCTGTATATTGTTCCTAGGAATCAGTTTTACTGTTTGTAACTCTGCCACGTAGCTGCTATGTTCCATGTAACTCAACCTCGTCCATTCAACCTCCACGTACAGATCGGAATTGCCGTCTCTGTGACTGTGTACATCTATGAAAAAGGGACTGGTTTGTTGGGCATAATGGAATCTTGTTTCAAAGATATTGCAGCTTTAGAGAGGGTACAACGCCAATTCACTAGGATGCTGCCTGGTATGAGAAAAGATAAATATGAAGACAGACTTGAAAATTGAGTCTTTTTGTATTAGAGTAACTCAGATTATGGGCAACATAATTGAAGTGTTTAAAATTATGGAAGGATGGGACAGGGTAGATAGAAGCACACGGCTTCCAGTAATTTGAGGGGCTAAAAACGAGTGGCCATGGATACAACATTAAATGCAAGAGATCTAGAACAGAGGGCAGGAGAAACATCTTCACACAGAAGGGTAGTTTTGACTTCGGGCGATAGTCTAAAACGGATTCAGCCACCCATTTTACACGTTCTCGATTTTCATTTCCGTTGAAGTCAAAATCACCCCCAGAGAGTTGTGAGGCTGTGGAAGGGTTAGTGAATGAGGCAGAAACTATGTCAGAATTGAAGATTAGATTGGATAGGTGGCTGAAGGAAAAAGGGTTACGGGAACAAGATGTGTAAATGTGATTAGATCTATTTGCTCGTGCTTGCGTAGAGGGTTGAGCGCCGACACAGATTGGTTGGGCCGACTGGCCCCTTGCCATGTTGTAACTTCTGTGTATTTTGATGTAATTGGTGATATATTCAGGCCAATTCTAGTAGCCAACCTCAACTGAGATGAGTTAGAGACCAGAGATAAAATCTGGAGCCTTCAGGATCTGTATAAATCACGCAGGGAGGTGTGTTTACTTCCTGGGGCGTTAGGCGTAGTTCTTATGAAGCTTGTGATCTTCTATTTTTGGCTTGGCCATTTTGTGCCATTTACCTTGTCTCACTATTGGCCTATCGAAGCCTACCATGGTCAGTTCTGAAGTCCTGACTGATGACCTTTCAACTCTGATGGTGGATTCTGATTTGGGATGTACTGGGCTTTGACAGACAACAAACCATCCTGATGTGGACAAAAAGCACTTGACACCAGGGAGCATGGTGAAACAGTTAAATCCAAAACCAGCAGCTGCTACACAAGACTTTTGTACAGGGAGAAACAACATAATGTTTTGTTTTTGTGCTTACTCTTAAGATGTCCAAAGGAAATGTCCCTTCACATCCCTGCTATGATTGGACTGTGCCTAAAATACATCACGTATGATCCGAATTACAACTACGACCAAGATGAGGATGATGAGGACGCCATGGAAACGGACAAGGGCGATGAAGAGGAGGATCAAGGTCCGTGCTTCAGATTGTTGGGCGTGAGGCTTTTGTATTTTTATGACGCGCAGAGGGAAATGCAATAATGCAGATGATGGCTGGACCTGTGTCACAAATGAGAGGGAAGGGGGGGTGGTGGTAGGAAGAGGTGGTAAAGCCACGTTGAATGTCCTGCACTAGTCGCAGATCATAGCGATGTCAGCTCCTCCAGTGGCTGAGCAGGTTTATACAATGAATAGGTAACCAGGAAGGCCCTACATTTGATTACTGGTCTAAGCTGAGTTGGCTGATCTAACTGGGGGTTGACTTCAGTGTTCCCAGCTGGGGAGAGAAAAATCAGCCAGGGTTAATGATCCTGATGGCTAACCAGCTGGAAGTACGTACGTGTGGATGCCATGTGAGGACAGGATTGGGATCAGCCGTGATGTGCCCCCGTTCCCCCGGGCTCTCACATGAATAAATGGCACTTTGAGTTCTCAGAAAGCAATAGTGCCCATGGAACTATATGCCAGGAAAGAGTCAACACCTTTGGGGAACATGGGAAGAGGAGTAGGCCATTCATGTTTTGGCTGATCTGTACCTGAACTCCATTTACCTGCCTTTGATCCATAGCCCTTGATACCCTTACCGAACACAAATCTATTGATCTCAGTTTTGAAAAGTTCAGTTAACACAGCATCCATAGCCTTTCGGGGGAGTGAATTCCAAATTTATCTGGAAAAAGTGCTTCCTGATTTTCTCACCTAAAGTAGCCCAGCTCTAATTTTATGATTGTTCCCCCTTGTTCTGGATTCCCCCACCAAAGGAAACGGGGAGAACAAATGATGTCTTTAGGGTGGAACTGAGTTTTGCGGTTTGTTAAAACCAGTGCTGTTGTAATTGAGGAAAAGAGTAATTGACTAAAGTTATTGTATTTTCATCACTAAATTAAAATTAGAATTACATTTCATGTGGAGACAAAAACTAAACTTAAGATCAAAATTTGAGACCAGTGTAAATTAAACTTATTTGTCGGATTTAACCAAATCTACTTAGTAACACACGACTTTTGGAAATGAAAACAGGCAAATAAAGTGTGCTGCTAGACAGTACAGCCCCAGTTTATTATTTCCCAATAATTGTGTGCTGTGTGAGAAGCAAAAGAATTAGTATTTTATTTTTAAATTATAAATGTTGATAAAAGTTCCTGAAACAACTAGAATGAACATGTGGAAAGAAAAGCAAAATAGGGATTCAATTTTTTTCTCCCAAGACAAACTAAAATATGGTCAAAAATTTGAGAGCAAACTAAATTTAGGATCCTATTTTTTCCTGAAAAACAAACAAAATAAGACAAAGACTCGTGGCTTAGTGGTGGAAATAAAATTGAAGTAATCACTGGGTAGAATATAACCCTTTCAACTCTGGGACCAGGGTTCAAATGTAGCTCAAACTGTCTGGGTTCAAAAGTCATCCAGACTAATGTGGACAAAAGTCTCTCTTCTCTGCAGGCTGTACAGATGCTAGATGATACAATTTTTGGAAATCTCAACTTAGTTCTGAGCAAGATTAGGCCTACAAAACTGACAACCATTTGGGTTTAAATGGTAATTTCCATCAAAGAAGCCATAAGGATGTTTGGTGGTTTTGGGAAACGGCTGTAGTAGGGAACGATTTTCCAACGTTGAGGTTAAAGTACATTTTGGGGCATGGTAGAACTTTTCTCTGTATTTCACCCATATAATACCTGACCTGGGATTGCTTGATAGAGTAACGTAGAGTGTACTCACTCTGTATCTATCCTCTGCTGTGCCTGGTCTGGGAATGCTTGATGATGCTGCGTAGGGGAAGCTTTACTTTGCCTCTTACTGTGTTGTACTTAACCTGGGAGTTCTTGATGCTTACAATGTGGGGAAAATGCTCCATTTCCTTTGTACCGACATCCTGCACCTTGATCACAACAAAAATTAAACAGAAGTGGGGAACAGAGGGAAGCAAACCACAGGTCTGTACTGGCGGGCTGTGCTTCTTTAGCTGGTTAAACACCAAGCAGTACCCCGTGCACACTTGAGAGGTCCCTAAGCTGTGCTTCCTGCCAACCTGCACCTCGGCTCTCTGGACTTGGGTAAGTGGGGTGGGTCCACCCGTGTGGATTCTCACTGGCCCAGAACTTCGGGTCTCCACGGGTGAGTAAGCACAGGGTACTCACCCGTAGGCCCAATGGAAGTGCCGGTTTCCTGCATGCACTGTGCATGCGCGGGAAACCGGCACTTCCGTTCCCCTGAACAAAGGGGTTCAGAGTTCGAACGCGTGCGCGGGAGAGGCTGCACGTGCGCATCGAACTTAGGTTTTTTTTATAGGTTTTCCCGGGAGGGTAAGTCTCCAGAAGTTACACATTTTAAAAAGCAGGCATAAGGCCTGCTTTTTACAAGGTGAATGGCGAATTAATTAAAATTAAAACATTTTTTCCACAGGTTTATTATTTTTAAATACTTTAAAGAAAGGTAAGTTTATTTTTTAGCCCCGTTAGAAAATAAAATTATTTTTTTCAAAAACTTAAATTGTTTAAAATAGTTATTTCATGTAATTTATAGTTTATTTAAAAAATGTGATGGTTTTTTAAAAAATTATTTGAAAATTTAGTGATGTTTTGGGGCCCGTAGTATTTCTAAGTTTTGACAGCTCTTCCTGTCAAACTTATGAATGGGCATTTCCCTGCTCTGATTGGCTCCCCATGGCCCACGTGATCCCAGGGGACGCATCGAACTAACTGCGCCCCTGGGATACGTAAGCACTGCGCGCCGGCAGTTGGAGCAGGGCCAGGATCGGAATTCCACGGGGGCTCACAGCTCAACGGCCGGCACACTAGGTAAGTGCAGGTCGGGGGCTTACACCCGCGGGAAGCCCCCGACCCAAATTTCTGGGCCACTGACTTGGCTTGGCGCTCTTTAGCAAATTGATGCACTTCACAAACCCAGCTGACAAAGAAAAAATGCAAAGGCCAAGCTCATTATGGATTGCTAGATTTTCCGTGTGATGGGGACCATGACCTTTAGCACCCCTCCCCCCCCCAACAACACGGCAGCCAATTTACACACAGCAAGCTGCAGAAACAGCAATGAGATAATGACCAGACCATCTATTTTAATGATGTTGATTGAGGGATTAATATTGGCCAGGACATTGGGAAGAACTCGCAAGCTTCCTTTCCCCTAAAAGGAAAAACAAACATCTTGCCTATTTCACTGCAGGGCTGCTCTTCAGATCATTTGCTTTCAAACTCCCCAGAAATGTTTTGAGGAAGTCAGGCTTGGCCAGGCACCGTAGAAAGGGGTTTGATGCCTTCATGGGCCATGGGCTGTGGTCCTCATTGTGTTTCTTGTGCTCGCCCCACTCAGACAGTGAAGAGGAGTATACGGACGATGACGACATGAGCTGGAAAGTGCGCCGAGCCTCCACCAAGTGCTTGGATGCCATCGTGAGCACCAGGCATGAAATGCTGCAGGAGTTTTACAAGACAGTCTCGCCAGCCCTGATTGGTCGATTCAAGGAGCGGGAGGAGAACGTGAAGGCCGACATATTTCATGCTTACGTGTCCCTCCTGAAGCAGACCAAACCAGTCCAGAGCTGGTTGCAGACTTCAGATGCCCTAGAACAGGGAGACATGCCCCTTATGATGCTTCAAAACCAAGTGAGTATTTTCTGCAGGTTGGTATTCTCCAGTTTTCCCTCCTTCCCTTAGCCTTAGCCTGCCTTCAAAAATACTTTCACATCGGGGCTGCTTGAGAGTGGCGAGAACCTTATCTCATTCTTTCCTTCCCAATCCCAGGGAGACTGAGACCAATCGTAGTGGTCTGTCCCTTACTGAGATCAACTAACTCAACTCAAACTGTGGATCATCCTGGTTAGTCACACAAAGGGCAATAGCAGGCTGGCAGTGAGTGGCATACATGGTAATAGCAGCCTGTCAGTATGTTATAGACATGGTAATAGGGTGAGTTATGCACAGGGCAGTAGTGGGTGGCACAAATGGTACATAGGGTAGTAACAAGATAGCAGGGGTCATACATAGTACAATAGTGGCTGAGCAGCAGATTAGCATCCAGGTAATAATGAGCTAATACCTGCAGTGTAATAGCAGGCTAGCAATGATGGGTAATAATGGATTGGCATTGAGTTACACACACGGCAATGGCAGTTTGGGAATCCTTTGCACACACAGGGTAATAGCAGGTTGGGTATCAGTTACACACACAGGGTAATAGCAGGTTGGGAATCAGTTACACACACAGGGTAATAGCAGGTTGGGAATCAGTTACACACACAGGGTAATAGCAGGTTGGGAATCAGTTACACACACAGGGTAATAGCAGGTTGGGAATCAGTTACACACACAGGGTAATAGCAGGTTGGGAATCAGTTACACACACACGGTAATAGCAGGTTGGGAATCAGTTACACACACAGGGTAATAGCAGGTTGGGAATCAGTTACACACACAGGGTAATAGCAGGTTGGGAATCAGTTACACACACACAGGGTAATAGCAGGTTGGGAATCAGTTACACACAGGGTAATAGCAGGTTGGGTATCAGTTACACACACAGGGTAATAGCAGGTTGGGAATCAGTTACACACACACGGTAATAGCAGGTTGGGAATCAGTTACACACACACGGTAATAGCAGGTTGGGAATCAGTTACACACAGGGTAATAGCAGGTTGGGAATCAGTTACACACACAGGGTAATAGCAGGTTGGGAATCAGTTACACACACAGGGTAATAGCAGGTTGGGAATCAGTTACACACACACAGGGTAATAGCAGGTTGGGAATCAGTTACACACACAGGGTAATAGCAGGTTGGGTATCAGTTACACACACACAGGGTAATAGCAGGTTGGGAATCAGTTACACACACAGGGTAATAGCAGGTTGGGAATCAGTTACACACACACGGTAATAGCAGGTTGGGAATCAGTTACACACACAGGGTAATAGCAGGTTGGGAATCAGTTACACACACAGGGTAATAGCAGGTTGGGAATCAGTTACACACACAGGGTAATAGCAGGTTGGGAATCAGTTACACACACAGGGTAATAGCAGGTTGGGTATCAGTTACACACACACGGGGTAATAGCAGGTTGGGAATCAGTTACACACACAGTAATAGCAGGTTGGGAATCAGTTACACACACAGTAATAGCAGGTTGGGAATCAGTTACACACACAGGGTAATAGCAGGTTGGGAATCAGTTACACACACAGGGTAATAGCAGGTTGGGAATCAGTTACACACACGGTAATAGCAGGTTGGGAATCAGTTACACACACAGGGTAATAGCAGGTTGGGAATCAGTTACACACACGGTAATAGCAGGTTGGGAATCAGTTACACACACAGGGTAATAGCAGGTTGGGAATCAGTTACACACAGGGTAATAGCAGGTTGGGAATCAGTTACACACACAGGGTAATAGCAGGTTGGGAATCAGTTACACACACAGGGTAATAGCAGGTTGGGAATCAGTTACACACACAGGGTAATAGCAGGTTGGGAATCAGTTACACACACACGGTAATAGCAGGTTGGGAATCAGTTACACACACAGGGTAATAGCAGGTTGGGAATCAGTTACACACACAGGGTAATAGCAGGTTGGGAATCAGTTACACACACACAGGGTAATAGCAGGTTGGGAATCAGTTACACACAGGGTAATAGCAGGTTGGGTATCAGTTACACACACAGGGTAATAGCAGGTTGGGAATCAGTTACACACACACGGTAATAGCAGGTTGGGAATCAGTTACACACACACGGTAATAGCAGGTTGGGAATCAGTTACACACAGGGTAATAGCAGGTTGGGAATCAGTTACACACACAGGGTAATAGCAGGTTGGGAATCAGTTACACACACAGGGTAATAGCAGGTTGGGAATCAGTTACACACACACAGGGTAATAGCAGGTTGGGAATCAGTTACACACACAGGGTAATAGCAGGTTGGGTATCAGTTACACACACACAGGGTAATAGCAGGTTGGGAATCAGTTACACACACAGGGTAATAGCAGGTTGGGAATCAGTTACACACACACGGTAATAGCAGGTTGGGAATCAGTTACACACACAGGGTAATAGCAGGTTGGGAATCAGTTACACACACAGGGTAATAGCAGGTTGGGAATCAGTTACACACACAGGGTAATAGCAGGTTGGGAATCAGTTACACACACAGGGTAATAGCAGGTTGGGTATCAGTTACACACACACGGGGTAATAGCAGGTTGGGAATCAGTTACACACACAGTAATAGCAGGTTGGGAATCAGTTACACACACAGTAATAGCAGGTTGGGAATCAGTTACACACACAGGGTAATAGCAGGTTGGGAATCAGTTACACACACAGGGTAATAGCAGGTTGGGAATCAGTTACACACACGGTAATAGCAGGTTGGGAATCAGTTACACACACAGGGTAATAGCAGGTTGGGAATCAGTTACACACACGGTAATAGCAGGTTGGGAATCAGTTACACACACAGGGTAATAGCAGGTTGGGAATCAGTTACACACAGGGTAATAGCAGGTTGGGAATCAGTTACACACACAGGGTAATAGCAGGTTGGGAATCAGTTACACACACAGGGTAATAGCAGGTTGGGAATCAGTTACACACACGGTAATAGCAGGTTGGGAATCAGTTACACACACAGGGTAATAGCAGGTTGGGAATCAGTTACACACACGGGGTAATAGCAGGTTGGGAATCAGTTACACACACACGGTAATAGCAGGTTGGGAATCAGTTACACACAGGGTAATAGCAGGTTGGGAATCAGTTACACACACAGGGTAATAGCAGGTTGGGAATCAGTTACACACAGGGTAATAGCAGGTTGGGAATCAGTTACACACACAGGGTAATAGCAGGTTGGGAATCAGTTACACACAGGGTAATAGCAGGTTGGGAATCAGTTACACACACAGGGCAATGGCAGGTTGGGAATCAGTTACACACACGGGGTAATAGCAGGTTGGGAATCAGTTACACACACACGGTAATAGCAGGTTGGGAATCAGTTACACACACAGGGTAATAGCAGGTTGGGAATCAGTTACACACACACGGTAATAGCAGGTTGGGAATCAGTTACACACAGGGTAATAGCAGGTTGGGAATCAGTTACACACACGGCAATGGCAGGTTGGGAATCAGTTACACACACAGGGCAATGGCAGTTTGGGAATCCTTTGCACACACAGGGTAATAGCAGGTTGGGTATCAGTTACACACACAGGGTAATAGCAGGTTGGGAATCAGTTACACACAGGGTAATAGCAGGTTGGGAATCAGTTACACACACAGGGTAATAGCAGGTTGGGAATCAGTTACACACACAGGGTAATAGCAGGTTGGGAATCAGTTACACACACAGGGTAATAGCAGGTTGGGAATCAGTTACACACACAGGGTAATAACAGGTTGGGAATCAGTTACACACACAGGGTAATAGCAGGTTGGGAATCAGTTACACACACAGGGTAATAGCAGGTTGGGAATCAGTTACACACACAGGGTAATAGCAGGTTGGGAATCAGTTACACACACAGGGTAATAGCAGGTTGGGAATCAGTTACACACACAGGGTAATAGCAGGTTGGGAATCAGTTACACACACAGGGTAATAGCAGGTTGGGAATCAGTTACACACACAGGGTAATAGCAGGTTGGGAATCAGTTACACACACAGGGCAATGGCAGTTTGGGAATCCTTTGCACACACAGGGTAATAGCAGGTTGGGTATCAGTTACACACACAGGGTAATAGCAGGTTGGGAATCAGTTACACACACAGGGTAATAGCAGGTTGGGAATCAGTTACACACACAGGGTAATAGCAGGTTGGGTATCAGTTACACACACAGGGTAATAGCAGGTTGGGAATCAGTTACACACACAGGGTAATAGCAGGTTGGGAATCAGTTACACACACAGGGTAATAGCAGGTTGGGAATCAGTTACACACACAGGGTAATAGCAGGTTGGGAATCAGTTACACACACATGGTAATAGCAGGTTGGGAATCAGTTACACACACATGGTAATAGCAGGTTGGGAATCAGTTACACACACAGGGTAATAGCAGGTTGGGAATCAGTTACACACACTAGGTAATAGCAGGTTGGGAATCAGTTACACACACGGGGTAATAGCAGGTTGGGAATCTGTTACACACACAGGGTAATAGCAGGTTGGGAATCAGTTACACACACACGGTAATAGCAGGTTGGGAATCAGTTACACACACAGGGTAATAGCAGGTTGGGAATCAGTTACACACACAGGGTAATAGCAGGTTGGGAATCAGTTACACACACGGGGTAATAGCAGGTTGGGAATCTGTTACACACACAGGGTAATAGCAGGTTGGGAATCAGTTACACACACACGGTAATAGCAGGTTGGGAATCAGTTACACACACACGGTAATAGCAGGTTGGGAATCAGTTACACACACAGGGTAATAGCAGGTTGGGAATCAGTTACACACACAGGGTAATAGCAGGTTGGGAATCAGTTACACATGGTAATAGCAGGTTGGGAATCAGTTACACACACAGGGTAATAGCAGGTTGGGAATCAGTTACACACACGGGGTAATAGCAGGTTGGGTATCAGTTACACACACAGGGTAATAGCAGGTTGGGAATCAGTTACACACACAGGGTAATAGCAGGTTGGGAATCAGTTACACACTCACGGTAATAGCAGGTTGGGAATCAGTTACACACACACGGTAATAGCAGGTTGGGAATCAGTTACACACACGGGGTAATAGCAGGTTGGGAATCAGTTACACACACAGGGTAATAGCAGGTTGGGAATCAGTTACACACACAGGGTAATAGCAGGTTGGGAATCAGTTACACACACGGTAATAGCAGGTTGGGAATCAGTTACACACACAGGGTAATAGCAGGTTGGGAATCAGTTACACACACACGGTAATAGCAGGTTGGGAATCAGTTACACACACAGGGTAATAGCAGGTTGGGAATCAGTTACACACACGGGGTAATAGCAGGTTGGGAATCAGTTACACACACAGGGTAATAGCAGGTTGGGAATCAGTTACACACACAGGGTAATAGCAGGTTGGGAATCAGTTACACACACAGGGTAATGGCAGGTTGGGAATCAGTTACACACACAGGGTAATAGCAGGTTGGGAATCAGTTACACACACGGGGTAATAGCAGGTTGGGAATCAGTTACACACACACGGGGTAATAGCAGGTTGGGAATCAGTTACACACACAGGGTAATAGCAGGTTGGGAATCAGTTACACACACACGGTAATAGCAGGTTGGGAATCAGTTACACACAGGGTAATAGCAGGTTGGGAATCAGTTACACACACGGTAATAGCAGGTTGGGAATCAGTTACACACACAGGGTAATAGCAGGTTGGGAATCAGTTACACACACATGGTAATAGCAGGTTGGGAATCAGTTACACACACAGGGTAATAGCAGGTTGGGAATCAGTTACACACACGGTAATAGCAGGTTGGGAATCAGTTACACACACAGGGTAATAGCAGGTTGGGAATCAGTTACACACACGGTAATAGCAGGTTGGGAATCAGTTACACACACAGGGTAATAGCAGGTTGGGAATCAGTTACACACACAGGGTAATAGCAGGTTGGGAATCAGTTACACACACAGGGTAATAGCAGGTTGGGAATCAGTTACACACACAGGGTAATAGGTTGGGAATCAGTTACACACACAGGGTAATAGCAGGTTGGGAATCAGTTACACACACAGGGTAATAGCAGGTTGGGAATCAGTTACACACACAGGGTAATAGCAGGTTGGGAATCTGTTACACACACAGGGTAATAGCAGGTTGGGAATCAGTTACACACACAGGGTAATAGCAGGTTGGGAATCAGTTACACACGGGGTAATAGCAGGTTGGGAATCTGTTACACACACACGGTAATAGCAGGTTGGGAATCAGTTACACACACAGGGTAATAGCAGGTTGGGAATCAGTTACACACGGGGTAATAGCAGGTTGGGAATCAGTTACACACACAGGGTAATAGCAGGTTGGGAATCAGTTACACACGGGGTAATAGCAGGTTGGGAATCTGTTACACACACACGGTAATAGCAGGTTGGGAATCAGTTACACACACAGGGTAATAGCAGGTTGGGAATCTGTTACACACACAGGGTAATAGCAGGTTGGGAATCAGTTACACACACAGGGTAATAGCAGGTTGGGAATCAGTTACACACAGGGTAATAGCAGGTTGGGAATCTGTTACACACACAGGGTAATAGCAGGTTGGGAATCAGTTACACACACACGGTAATAGCAGGTTGGGAATCAGTTACACACGGTAATAGCAGGTTGGGAATCAGTTACACACACGGGGTAATAGCAGGTTGGGTATCAGTTACACACACAGGGTAATAGCAGGTTGGGAATCAGTTACACACACAGGGTAATAGCAGGTTGGGAATCAGTTACACACACAGGGTAATAGCAGGTTGGGAATCAGTTACACACACAGGGTAATAGCAGGTTGGGAATCAGTTACACACACAGGGTAATAGCAGGTTGGGAATCAGTTACACACACACGGTAATAGCAGGTTGGGAATCAGTTACACACACAGGGTAATAGCAGGTTGGGAATCAGTTACACACACGGGGTAATAGCAGGTTGGGAATCAGTTACACACAGGGTAATAGCAGGTTGGGAATCAGTTACACACACACGGTAATAGCAGGTTGGGAATCAGTTACACACACGGGGTAATAGCAGGTTGGGAATCAGTTACACACACAGGGTAATAGCAGGTTGGGAATCAGTTACACACACAGGGTAATAGCAGGTTGGGAATCAGTTACACACACTGGGTAATAGCAGGTTGGGAATCAGTTACACACAGGGTAATAGCAGGTTGGGAATCAGTTACACACACAGGGTAATAGCAGGTTGGGAATCAGTTACACACACAGGGTAATAGCAGGTTGGGAATCAGTTACACACAGGGTAATAGCAGGTTGGGAATCAGTTACACACACGGTAATAGCAGGTTGGGAATCAGTTACACACACGGGGTAATAGCAGGTTGGGAATCAGTTACACACACGGGGTAATAGCAGGTTGGGAATCAGTTACACACACGGGGTAATAGCAGGTTGGGAATCTGTTACACACACAGGGTAATAGCAGGTTGGGAATCAGTTACACACACAGGGTAATAGCAGGTTGGGAATCAGTTACACACACAGGGTAATAGCAGGTTGGGAATCAGTTACACACACAGGGTAATAGCAGGTTGGGAATCAGTTACACACACACGGTAATAGCAGGTTGGGAATCAGTTACACACACACGGTAATAGCAGGTTGGGAATCAGTTACACACACGGGGTAATAGCAGGTTGGGAATCAGTTACACACACAGGGTAATAGCAGGTTGGGAATCAGTTACACACACAGGGTAATAGCAGGTTGGGAATCAGTTACACACACAGGGTAATAGCAGGTTGGGAATCAGTTACACACACAGGGTAATAGCAGGTTGGGAATCAGTTACACACACACGGTAATAGCAGGTTGGGAATCAGTTACACACACGGGGTAATAGCAGGTTGGGTATCAGTTACACACACAGGGTAATAGCAGGTTGGGAATCAGTTACACACACACGGGGTAATAGCAGGTTGGGAATCAGTTACACACACAGGGTAATAGCAGGTTGGGAATCAGTTACACACACAGGGTAATAGCAGGTTGGGAATCAGTTACACACACAGGGTAATAGCAGGTTGGGAATCAGTTACACACAGGGTAATAGCAGGTTGGGAATCAGTTACACACACAGGGTAATAGCAGGTTGGGAATCAGTTACACACACAGGGTAATAGCAGGTTGGGAATCAGTTACACACACGGGGTAATAGCAGGTTGGGAATCAGTTACACATGGTAATAGCAGGTTGGGAATCTGTTACACACACAGGGTAATAGCAGGTTGGGAATCAGTTACACACACAGGGTAATAGCAGGTTGGGAATCAGTTACACACACAGGGTAATAGCAGGTTGGGAATCAGTTACACACACAGGGTAATAGCAGGTTGGGAATCAGTTACACACACACGGTAATAGCAGGTTGGGAATCAGTTACACACACAGGGTAATAGCAGGTTGGGAATCAGTTACACACACGGGGTAATAGCAGGTTGGGAATCAGTTACACACACAGGGTAATAGCAGGTTGGGAATCAGTTACACACACAGGGTAATAGCAGGTTGGGAATCAGTTACACACAGGGTAATAGCAGGTTGGGAATCAGTTACACACACAGGGTAATAGCAGGTTGGGAATCAGTTACACACACAGGGTAATAGCAGGTTGGGAATCAGTTACACACACAGGGTAATAGCAGGTTGGGAATCAGTTACACACAGGGTAATAGCAGGTTGGGAATCAGTTACACACACGGTAATAGCAGGTTGGGAATCAGTTACACACACGGGGTAATAGCAGGTTGGGAATCAGTTACACACACAGGGTAATAGCAGGTTGGGAATCAGTTACACACACAGGGTAATAGCAGGTTGGGAATCAGTTACACACACAGGGTAATAGCAGGTTGGGAATCAGTTACACACGGTAATAGCAGGTTGGGAATCAGTTACACACACAGGGTAATAGCAGGTTGGGAATCAGTTACACACACAGGGTAATAGCAGGTTGGGAATCAGTTACACACACAGGATAGTTACATAATGACAGTTGAGAAATAAACAGCAAAACTTGAACATTGACAGAACGGTGATAAATCTAACTTGCAGAACCCTTGCAGCAAAACTGCTTGATGAGGTTGCATATCAGTGTTGCTGTGGCCATGTGCCATCATTTCCTGGTTTACCTTGGACTGGTGTGTGATGACATAGTGTCTGCAGCCTATGCGCAGTGTTTGATAATAGACATTCTCACCACCGTTCATCAGAACACAGCTTTTCTCAAATATCGGTTATTTGCTTGCCGTGGCTTTGGACCCATATGGTGTCTTCTGAAATCAATTTTATCGGATAAGAGAGTAACTAATTCATGTGATTTCTAAATGTTTTCTCTCTCCCTCCTTCTTATTCCCACTCACACATGCGTGTATATGCCCTCTCTTCCCCCTTTTTCTCCCTCTCCCCCTTTTTTCCCCTCTTCCCCTCTCCCTCTTCCCCCTCCTGCAGGTACCTAGTATCGTGAAAGCTTTGCACAAGCAGCTTAAGGAGAAGAGTATGAAGACACGACAAGGCTGTTTCAACCTCCTCACAGAACTGGCTAGTGTCCTACCCGGAGGCTTGTCAGAACATATACCAGCCTTAGTACCAGGTATGAACAAGGAGTGCAGCTGGTAGTGGGGGTGGGATGTGGTTAACACCTTGGTTCTGAAATAGGTGGAGTGAAGAGAAACTCGATGTTTAAATTTCCTGGGGTCGGTGCAGGGGAGCACCAAACGGCCATATCTGCAGAACGGTGGGACACTGCTCCCTCCCCTTCATCGCATTCTGAATTCCTGATCTCATACATGTTGCTATCTGGGAGTCCCAAGCAGGGGCCAGGCACTTCTCACAGGCAGAGCAAGTCACCCAAGCCATCCTTGTGCAGTCGGCATCAGAGTGACCCTCTGGCCTACCCTTTTGGCCTTGGGTTGTGTTTGGTGCTGGGAGGCCTCCAAAAAAGAGGAAGGGGAAAAATACCTTTTTTAAAAGCAGGATTTGCAAACTACTGTAAATAAAAACCCTTCTCCAAACTAGCAATCCTATAGCTAACTGAGCAAAATAAGGATTAAAAAAGCAACAAAGCTTCGAATGAGAAAAGGCCATCCAGTCCACTCCTTCCACTGACATTGTCCAACTGGTACTGTCATGGACTCCAGCCAATCCATTTACTCTTGAGGGGAAGTTCTATATAAATGCTGCAAGATTCGCACAGATAATATTGGAAAAGTGCAGAATATTCATTCATCCTCGCATCTCTATCATTCAGCCATGACCTACGACCCTCCCCAGACAATGTCCACCCTGGCCCAGCAGCACAGGAGCCATTGTGTCTCTTGGAGTATTTAACCATTTTGGTCTGTACCTATATCCCTATAACCATTAATCCCATTCCCAACTGGATATTTATCCAGCTCCTTTTTGGAAATGGGTAATTGACAGCGTCAAAAGCTATCACTGAGTGTCTGTCGCAAAGAGTTGTGTGGTGTCACTCATCTGATGGGTAACTGCATTGTGTGGTGTGAAACTAAGCTGTACAGCCCAGTCAGAACCCAGGTTCTGTTCTTGACATGTGTTGAGTTAACTGCTCTCAGTTGGGGCAATAGTGGAGATGCTGCAATAATCTTGATTTCTTTCAACCAGGGAGGGAGGCAAGAATCAACCAAAGTTCTCTATCCAGTGATACCTGCTGGGAAGTGCACACTCGTTCTTTTCCGAAAGTTGGAAAGAACATAAGGAAGGACATTGGGATATCTAGCAGTAGTTGGGTGAGGCTAAGCTTGGGATGTAGATGATCAGTGGAAGTGAAGACTGAGGAAAGTTTGCGTTCCTGGGAACGAAAGAGTTGGAGTAAGAGATGAGTCTTTATTTCAATGCAATGTGGGTGCAGCTAGCAGGGACAGTGGAGGGCGGGATGTAGGAACAATAGGCCATTCAACCCCTGTTCCGCCATTCAATTAGATCATGGATGATCTGTATCTTAACTCCATTCGCCCACCTTGGTTCCATATCCCTTAATACCCTTGCCTAACAAAAATCTATCAATCTTAGTTTTGAAATTTTCAATTGCCCCACAGCCTCAACAGCTGTTTGGGGGAGAGTTTTCCAGATTTCCACTACCCTTTCTGTGAAGAAGTGATTCCTAACATCACCCCTGAACAGCCTAGCTCTCATTTTAAGGTTATGTCCCGTTGATTTGGATTTCCCCACTAGAGGAAATAGGAACAAAAGACAAAAGTTCAGAGGAACACTAACCATGGCAGTACTAGTAAAATAGAGATGTGAAAGGTTACATTGGCGAAAGCGAGATATGGGGCGAGAAGTGAGAAAGGGATTCTCTGCCAAATGAATTGTTTTTCCTTATATCCTGTCCGGGCATGTGAGACTGGTGTTGTTGGAGCCTTGCCAAGTATGGGAGCAGGATTGAAGTCTTGGATGGACTTGGGCTTTATAGAGAGCTAGACTTGTGGAGAAGTGGTTGGTTAATAGTATTTGAATGTTCAGTTACAATAAACAGATTCCATTTTCTTAATTTTACAGGCATTATTTACTCCCTCACTGACAAATCGAGTACCTCAAACATGAAGATTGATGCACTGACCTTCTTCCATGTCATCCTTTGCAATCATCCACCAGAGGTGTTCCACCCCCACATCAAGACTTTGTTGCCTCCGACAGTGGCGTGCATCAGCGACCCATTCTACAAAATCACCTCCGAGGCATTGCTTGTGACTCAGCAACTTATAGAGGTGATCCGTCCACTGGGCAAGCCTTGTTCGTTTGACGCTAAGCCTTACGTGAAAGATCTGTTCAGTAGCACTTTGAAGAGATTGAAAGCAGCTGATATCGACCAGGAGGTGAAGGAGAGAGCTATAGCCTGTATGGGACAAATCATCTGTAATCTTGGAGACAGCCTAGGTGCTGACCTGAATCCCACATTGCAAATCTTCCTTGAACGACTGAAAAATGAGATCACAAGACTGACCACAGTCAAAACCCTGACCCTGATTGCGAGTTCGCCCTTAAAAATCGATCTGCGGCCAATTCTTGGCGAGGGCGTTCCCATCCTGGCCTCCTTTCTTAGGAAGAACCAGCGTGCATTAAAACTCAGCACCCTAGCCGCTCTGGATATCCTGATTAAGAATTACAGTGACAGCCTTAAGCCAATGATGATTGAGTCAGTCTTAAAGGAGCTTCCATCCTTGATTGGGGAGAGTGACATGCATGTTTCCCAAATGGCCATCACCTTCCTGACATCACTGGCCAAAGTCTACCCATCGTCTGTGTCCAAAATTGGTGGGTCCATATTGATGGAACTGTTCAACTTGGTTCGCTCGCCGCTGCTCCAAGGAGGGGCTCTGAATGCCATTTTGGACTTCTTCCAGGCTTTGGTGGTATCCAAGACTCCCAACATGGGCTACATGGAGCTTCTCAAGCAGCTGACGGGAACCATCTACTCAGCAACTCAATCAGGTGGTTCCGTGGTTTTGCACAAACAGGCCTATTACTCTGTGGCTAAATGTGTGGCCGCACTTACCTCAGCTTGTCCAAAGGATGCCAGTACCGTGGTGAACCAATTTGTCCAAGATGTGAAGAACCCCAAATCCTCTGATTCAGTCCGCTTGCTGGCTCTACTTTCTTTAGGTGAGATAGGCCGCACCATGAATCTGGGCGCACAAAAGGAGCTTAAGGTGGTCATCCTTGAAGCGTTTTCATCACCTAGCGAGGAGGTAAAGTCAGCTGCCTCCTACGCATTAGGGAACATCAGTGTAGGAAACCTCAGTGAATATCTTCCTTTCATACTCAAGGAGATCAGCAGTCAGCCCAAGCGGCAGTACTTGTTGCTGCACTCGCTGAAAGAGGTCATCAGTTCTTCCTCGGCAGACAGTTTGAAACCTCATGTCCAGGACATTTGGGCCTTGCTGTTCAAAAACTGCGAGTGCGCTGAAGAAGGGACTCGGAACGTGGTGGCCGAATGTTTGGGGAAGTTGACCCTCATCGACCCGACCCACTTGCTGCCCAGGCTGAAGAAACAGCTCACGTCAGGTAACTATGGAAACAAGCTTGTGGTGGAAAAGGATCAAACCACTGACTGGCACCAGCACAAGCTAAAAAAGAAAGACTTGCATTTATATAGCGCCTTTCACGACCTCTGGATGTCCCAAAGTGCTTTGAAGTACTTTTTGAAGTGCAGTCACTGTTGTAATGTAGGGAAACGCAGCAGCCAAATTGCACACAGCAAGGTGATAATGTTCAGATAATGTTTTTCTTTTTTGTGGTGGTGCAAATCAGTGGTTTGATTCTGCTTGAGGGATAAATATACACCTGGGAGAACTCACCTACTCTTCAAATAGTGCCATGGGATCTTTCACATCCACTTGGAAAGCAGACCGGGCCTCGGTTTCACGTCTTATTGGAAAGACAATGCCTCCGACAGTGCAGCATCCCATCAGTAACTGCACTGGAGTGTCAGCCTAGATTATGTGCTTAAGTCTGGATTGGGGCTTGAACCCAAAACCTTTGTGACTCGGAGGCGAGAGTCCTACCACCGAGTCCATCCCTCATTTTTGACTTCCTTTGCCTGCATTCCTTTTCTACCACTCAATGCCAAGTGAATATCCCAAATCGGGAAGCCCAGCTTCCATCCTTTAACCAGATGCTCGGAGGTCCATGGGAGTGTCCTTTCTACACACATTTTGGTTAGTTACTGAGCAGCATTGTCACAGCCCCAGGAGCGTTTCTCTCTTTCCCCCCCCCCCCACCCATGGTGTCTGAGCTGGGGAAAATATAGATATATAAATTCTCACTGATGACTCGGTTGATAAGTGAGGCACATGATGTGGCACTGAATCATACCGGTCAGGGAGTTAGCAGATTTGATTCCTGATCTGTCGTAAGTTGACTGCTCTCGGCACTGGAGTTCAGTGTCCCTGGTTTAGGATGAACTCATAATTCAAATCTAGATTATTCTCCAGTAACAACTGCTAGAATCTCATGTATGTCTGGCTCAGATGCGATGGTTCCTAGAGCTGAATAGACTCACTTGTATGTGCTTACAAAATGAAGCATAGCTACTTGGGTAAGGGCAGCCAATGCTCGTGGACCAGTCCCCATCATGGGCAATTACCTTTGGGAAAGAAGGAGTAGGGAGTGAAAAATTGAGATAAAAATCATAGCGATATAAAGCTAAGACTGAGAAAAGGGCCATTTGGCCCATCAAGCCTGTTCCATCCACAGTCCATGTACGATAATTTAATTTGGACTCCGCTTCTCCCAACCCCTCTCCACCAACTATTGAACCCTACTATAAGGAGCACTTCTCCTACCTCAATCAAGTAGTGTTATCAGTATCTCTATGACACTCAATCTCCCTGCTCAATGGATATTGATCCAGCTACTTTTTAAAGATGTCACTTGACCCTGAATCAACTAACTAACTTTTCTGGGAATGAGTCACATGTCCACTATCCTGAGGGAGTTTTTTTTTTCTTATCTCTAACCTTGCTCAAATGCTGCAAATTTTGTCTTTTTTTTTAAAAAAGGTACTGAAATCCTTTGAGCAGATAACTAATCAGTACAAGCCCAAGAGAGCAGAATTTAACTGTGGTCACTATTGATGGAAATGGGCACTGAGTGAGTGTGTATTTAAAAGCTGCTGTCTATTCCAAAGGATATCGATCCCAGGTTAATTGGCGTCACTGAATTTTACAGCACAGAAACAGGCCATTTGTGCTTCAATTCTGTTCTGGTGTTTGTCTCCACATGAACCATCCAGTCTAATCTTGCTCTCCTGCTCACTCTCCATACCCTTTAATATTTTTTCGAAAAGAACGTACAGACTCTGGTTCAGCAAGGATTTGTGGCAGAGAATTCCATCTTCTGCCCACCCTATGTGTGAAGAAATTGGCCCAGATTTTGCGGTGGGTAATGACTGCGAACTGTCAGCATTCGCTGTCATTACCCCTCTGAAACTGACTAACCTCAGGGTGTGGCGCGTGTGCATCTAAACACGGAAATCCTGAAGTTGCGGTCAGTCGTTCACTGCTCCGAAACTGGCCGCGCTGTGGACCCCCCTCTCCAATAGCCGGCAATCAGTGGAACTGACGAAAACTTGAGCTTTTTTACACTAATATCTCTGTTAAATACCCCATTAAATGTTGAGCCTTGTTTGAATAGGTGTAACTGGGGTTTTAACAGCATATTGACTGCTAAACAACCATTCTGGCCCTGAAAAACAAATTTTTATAATTGTGGAATGTCAAATTTTTCCATTATGCTAAAAATTACAATAAAAAAACATTTTTTAAATGTTTGCCCATGATATTTCAGCGTCCATCTTATCCCTATGTGAAAGTCCCAATCTTTATTTTGCTCTCTTAACATTTTTAAAAAGTGAGGGTAAAGGCTGCTTTTTATTTCCTGGTTTGCTGTCTGAGAGAATTCTTCCATGTGATTGGCTACTTGGACAGCTTGATGACGTCACTGCTGCATTACACCAGGAATCCCCTATTCACAGCACTACAATTAATTACACATCGAGAAGCCTCAAGTTTTTGCCACAGAGATTGCAAGATCTCTGTGGACAGCTTTCTTCGAGGTCTGCAGCGAGTGCCTTCGCTTTGCCACTTACTGCAAATTACAGGCCATTATTTCTGACCTCCCCTTTGTTTTTGTTACTTTCTTAAATGTGTGCCTCCTCTCAATCAGTGAAAACAATCTATTACTATTTACCTTATGGGATCTTGGAGACCTCTGTCAAGTCACCCCTTTATCTTTTCAGCTCTAGTGACAAAGCCCTAGCTTCCGAAATTTCTCTTCATACCTGTTAACCCTCATCCCCAGTAACACCCTAAGTGTTGCACCTTTCCCATTGCTTTTTTATTCTTATATAATGGGTGCCCAAACTGTACACAATACTCTTTAACAATGGCCTAAATAAGATCTTCATTGCTAACTCTTTGCTCTGTATTCTGTGCCTTTTGATACAAAAGCAAGGATTCCATTGCCGCCTTTATGGCCTCATCTACTTGCACTGACACTTTTAAATGACCTCTATCTGCACAGCAAGGTCTGCATGCTTCCCTGTCAAACTTAAAATCTTATCGTGTATTTCTATTACTTAATCTTATCAAAAATCTATTTCTTCAGGTTTCTACATTGAACTGCATCTGCCCCCTATCCATCTCCTGCAGTCTTTCACAATTCTTGTCCCAATTTACAATGCCCCCAATTTGGTGTCATCAGCAAGTTTTGATACTGTTCCCACAATGCCCAAGTCCAAATCATTAATGTATATGGTAAATAAGAGCAGCCCCAACATGGACCCATATAGAACACCACTCACCATTGTACCCTAGTACTGGACTAGCGAGGTCATGTGTTCAAATCCCACCATGGCATGTTTGAAATGGAACTCAATAAATCTGGTAATTTTGTGGGCTGGCACCAGAAAAATGACCATGAAAAGTTGCTGGATTGTCATAAAATTCAACTGGTTCACTGCTGTCCCTGACCTGGGAGTGTTTGATGCTGACACTGGGGGAGGGAGGAAAGCTAAGGACGGTGTTCAGAAGGTGATGTAATATCCATTGCCTTGGTGAGCACAACAAAAGATATTTTTTTTTAACTGAAGCAGGAGATCACAATTTAAAAGGTGAGAGATGTCAATGTACAATCCTTTCTAAAACATTTGCAACTCTAAAAAGAAGCAAAAAGAGCCAAACCGCCAATAATTGGATGTGTGCGGCTGAGTCATTGCTAGTTTAGTCCTCAGTGACTCTTTATTCCAATGTCTTTGTATCTTGGGATGACTTGGACAAGTGTCTCTGAGTCAAATACCTGATGTCCTTTCACCCAACTGGTAGGGAGACATGAAGGTTAACCCTTTCAATGCAGAGATGTCACACCTGCCATCCAGTGCAGCTTAGATCAACAATTCAACCTATGACCTTGCCGCTCCATGGCCCTGGACAATATTGTACCTCCCTTGGGCGAGAGTTTTTTTTAAGGTATTTTCCTCCCCCTTGGTCACTCCCAACCCATCTGTGGGGTGACCTGTTGTCAGACAATGCTCCCTCTCTGTACGGAAGTATCTGGACCCCGCTTGGCATTGGCAGAACCAAAATCAGAGCAGGTGGATATCCTGGGGCAAGGGTTTTGAGGGATATGGAGCAAAGGTGGGTAAATGGAGTTGAGATACAGATCAGCTCTGACCTACTTAAATGGTGGAACAGGATCGAGGGGCTGAATGGCCTGTCCTAAACTCACCTCTCTCTGCTCACATCATCCAAATTTACAGTCAAATTGAAAAGAGTTTTTGTGTCTAAAGATGTTTATTTTCTCCTCCTCCCCCCCTCCCCCCCCCCAAAACCCGGCCCAGCAAAGCCATTCCTGTATTGTGAAAAATGATTTGGAAAAAGTTGTTCATTTGAGCGTTTCATACTTTGAATTCCTTCAGGTTCGGCCTATGCTCGAAGCACAGTGGTGACTGCCGTTAAGTTTACAATTTCAGACCATCCGCAGGCGATTGACCCGCTGCTGAAAGGCTGCATAGGTGAGTCTTGCAATGGGGAAGTAGCTTCTGCCCGAAGGTACACTAAGGGGGCAATGCCCAGCTCCCCCCTCCCGATGCCCTGGTGGTGAAGGCACCAGCCAACATACTGCTGATCTATACAGATCATAAGGTCCCAGGTTCAATCCTCAGTCTGTGGTGAGTTACTCGATCTATACCTGGCTCAGTGCCCCAGGGCTAGGGAAGGTTAAAAATCGGCCAGGGTTCTTCTGATGGAATGTGCCCGTGTGTGGTCGTTGGGTGAGGACAGGATGCCCCTCTCCCCTACCCACGTGCACATCCACAATGGTCTTAGCCTCAGTCAACACCAGCCAGCTCAGCACTCTCGTGACGAACGGGAACTTGCAAGCACCAGAGGGTGGCCAGTGCTTTGAGAGTGTGAGGGTGGGCGGGGGAGGGATTTGATAAAGGGGTAGCGTCTTCAGGTAAAAGTGTTCCGAAGCGTATTTTTCCCCCCCTTGTTTCGGGAGTTCATGTTCACTGTAGGACGGCATTTTTACGAGGCAACTTGTGTTATCTCACAGGGTATTACTGAGGGGAAAGTCAGCTGAATACTTCCTCATGTAGACAGTGCCGTTACAACGGAATACTCTAGACAAGTAAAGAAAGAACTTTCATTTATATAGCGCCTTCCACGGCCTCATGCGCCCCGAAGCACTTTACACCCAATTAAATACTTTTAAAGTGCAGTCACTGTTGTAATGTAAGAAACATGACTGCCGATGTGCACACGGCAATCGGATAATCTGTTTTAGATGTTGGTTTTGGAATACATTTTGGCCAGGACACCAAGAGAACTCCCCATCTCTTTGAATAATGTCATGAGATCTTTTACATTTACCTGAGAGCAGATGGGGGCTTTGGTTTAATGTCTCATCTGAAAGACGGCACCTCTGACAGTGCAGCACTCCCTCAGTGCTGCACTGAAGTGCCAGCCTGGATTATGTGCTCAAGTCTCTGGAGTGGGACTCGAACCCACGACGTTCTGATTGAGGCAGGTCGCCACCTGGTGGCAGGTCGCCACCTGATGGCAGGTCCAGGTATGGCTCTGTCCCATGCCAAGCAGTGCAGCAACTCACCAGCCATTGGGAGTTTACTCTTTGATTTTTAAAAGGGAATGTTTGTGCCATGCTGATCTGCAGTCCTTAATTTTTCTCTCTCTATTTCTTTGCAGGAGACTTCTTGCGGACTTTGGAGGACCCAGATCTCAACGTCAGACGCGTTGCCTTGGTGATGTTCAACTGTGCGGCTCACAATAAGCCTTCCTTGATCAGGGACTTGCTGGAGACCGTGCTCCCGCAGCTGTACAACGAAACCAAAGTCAGAAAGGAGCTCATCAGAGAGGTAAGCACATCACACAGGAGGCTCGAACATTGCTTGACAAGATAGCTAGTGTATAGTGCCTTGCATGACCTCGGGACATCCCAAATGTGGCAGCTAAATTGTGCACAGCAAGGTCCCATAAACAGCAATGTGATAATGACCAGATAATATGTTTTAGGTGTTGGTTGAGGGATAAATACTGGCCAGGACACTGGGGAATAACTCCCCTGCTGTTCTTCGAATACTGCCATGGGATCTTTTAAATCCCCCCGAGAGGGCAGATGGGAGCCTTGGTTTTATGTCTCATCAGAAAGACAGTACAGGTAGACTATCCTTGATCCGAAAACCTCGGGACCAGCCGTGTTTCGGTTTTTGGAAAATTTCGGATTTCGGAAGGTATTTTATAAGACTGGGAAATTTGGCGGGGGGTCGACGGGGGGGTCGGCGGGGGTCCGCGGGGGGGGGGGGTCGGCGGGGGGTCGTCGGCGGGGGTCGGGGTCGTGCGCCACTCTGGTCATGTCGTGCGCACAACTTACGCTGAACGAAAAAACCTTCGGTTTTTAGAGGGTTTCGGTTTTCGGAAGTTCGGATAAAAGGTAGTCTACCTGTACCACCAACAGTGCTGCACTCCCTCAGTATTGCACTGGAGAGTCAACCTAGATTATGTGGCTCAAGTGTCTGGAGTGGGACTTTAACCGACAACCTTCTGACTCGGAGGCGAGAGTGCTACCCACTGAGCCACAGGTTCCATTTCTGACTGCTGTCCAGTGACTCCAGGCCTGAGGATGGTATCCTGAAAAGGTAACCTTCTCCCGAGCTCCAGTGAGATCCTCCAATCTGAGAGGAGTGGGCACAGAGTCCACCTTAGTGGGTACCAACGCAGCACTGGGGAGGAAAATGAGGCGGCACAACCAGTTATGCCGTCCCGTCCTCATTAGTATGGCTGTGCCTTCCAGCAGTGTCACCACTCCATTCTTCCCTCGGGGGACCCTAGGAAATCCATGGCACTGTAAAAGAGGTATCACGGGTCTCTGCTGCTGTATACTCTGCTTTGTGCCTGGGAATTATACACCCCATGTTGCGAAAGAGAACACAATCGGCCCAATAGTGTGTGTGGCATTTTTCAAACTTTGGGACTGTGGTCATCTAATTCTGTACATTTTATTATTTTTATTTTTATTATTTCCAAACAACTGAATTAGTAGGAATAATGAACGATGAATACTGGGTTGCTTACAGCTAGGTTACCTCCACTCCCCACTCTAATTTACACACGCCTCGTCAATCCGTGTGTTTTGTGTTATTTCCTTGGGCTTTCTGACTAAACTCTCCATTTCTTTCCAGGTAGAAATGGGCCCTTTCAAACACACGGTGGATGATGGGCTTGATATTAGGAAAGCTGCCTTTGAATGCATGTACACCTTGCTGGACAGCTGCCTCGATAGGCTGGACATCTTTGAGTTTCTCAACCATGTGGAAGATGGGTTAAAGGATCATTACGACATCAAGGTAAATGTGCTTATCTGTAAATGCCAGGCGGCGCGCCCCCGTACAGGCGGATGCCAGGCGGCGCGCCCCCGTACAGGCGAATGCCAGGCGGCGCGCCCCCGTACAGGCAAGTTGCTCAACAGGAACTGATTTGAGACTGCAAGAAACTATTCTTGGAACCCTTCGAACCTAATGCAAGAGAAAGGAGATGTTCATCCCTCTAGTCTGTGTTGGGTTCGAGCTCAGGTACCAGACATGCAAGGACACTTGGCTAACCTTGCTTTCACATGTCGATCTGACTTAAAATAACTACTTTTTGTGCCGTCTTGCAGATGCTGACTTTTATCATGTTAGCACGATTGTCGACTGTCAGCCCCAGTGCAGTGCTTCAGAGGTTAGACAGGCTGGTGGAGCCCCTGCGTGCGACATGCACAACTAAGGTGAGTCCTCCCCAGAGATTGCTGAGCAGAATGGTGTTTCGTGAGGATTAAAATATTGTCTATGTGGATAATTAGCCAGTAACATGCCTGTTGGATTTAGATCTTCATAACCTCTTTCTTCACACCTCTCCTCTTTCCCCCCCCCCCCCCCCCCCCCAAATCACCCCTTTCCCAGGTTAGAGGGGTAAAGGAAGATGAGGTGGAGAGAGTTGAACATGGTGTGCTGGAAGAAGTGGGCTGAATGTCTTTTGGTTGTTCTATATTCCCTTGTCTTACTGTAATGAGCAGGACAGGTGCGTCCTCTCTTCCTCTGGTGTTCTATACACGCCTTCCGCCACTTTACCAGTTTCCTGGTGCTAACATCTCCTTTTCACCATGGACGTCCACTCCCTCTACACCTCGCTTCCCCACCAGGACGGCCTGCGGGACCTCCATTTCTTCCTTGAATAGAGGCCCAGCCAGTCCCCATCCACCACCACCCTCCTCCGCCTGGCTGAACTTGTCCTTACTTTGAACAACTTCTCCTTTGACTCCACTCCTTCCAAATAAAAGGTGTTGCTATGCGAAACTGTATGGGTCCTAGCTATGCCTGCCTTTTTTGTGGGATACGTGGAACATTCTTTGTTCCAGTCCTACAAGGCTCACCTCTTTTTCCAGTATATTGATGCCACTTCCTTCTCTCGCCCTAAACTGGAAAATTTCATCAACTTGCTTGCAATTTCCACCCCTCCCTTGCCTTCACGTGGTCCATCTCTGACTCTTCCATTCCAATATCTACTATAAGCCCATTGACTCCCACAGCTACCTTGACTACACTTCCTCCCACCCCGCTTCTTGTAACGACTCGATTCCATCCTCCCAGTTTCTTCATCTCTATCTCATCTGTTCTGATGATGCCACCTTCCACACCAATGCTTCTGATGTGTCTTCCTTTTTCCTCAACTGAGGATTCCCCTCCACTGTGGTTGACTGGGCCCTCAACCGTGTCCGTCTCATTTCCTGCACTTCTGCTCTCACCCCTTCCCCTCCCTTCCAGAACCACTATAGGGTTCCCCTAGTCCTCACCTTCCACATTCAACGGATCATCCTCCGCCATTTCTGTCACCTCCAGTGCGATGCCACCACCAAACACATCTTCCCCTCCCCTTTCAGCATTTCAAAGGGACCGTTCCCTCTGCAACACCCTGGTGCACTCTTTAATCACCCCCAACACCCCCCCTCCTTCCCACAGTAGTTTCCTGTGCAAGTGCAGGAGATGGAACACCTGCCCTTTCACCACCTCCCTTCCCACCGTCCAGGGCCCCAAACACTCCTTCCAGGTGAAACAGTGATTTACTTTATATATACGAATTAGGAACAGGAGTAGGCCACTCGGCCCCGCGAGCCTGCTCCGCCATTCAATAAGATCATAGCTGATCTGATTACTTCACATTCCCGCCTACCCCCGATAACCTTTCACCCCCTTGCTCACCAAGAATCTATCTACCTCTGCCTTAAAAATATTCAAAGACTCTGCTTCTACCGCCCTCTGAGGAAGAGAGTTCCAAAGACCCACGACCCTCTGAGGAAAAAAATTCTCATCTCTGTCTTAAATGGGCGACCCCTTATTTTTAAACAGTGACCCCTAGTTCTAGATTCTCCCACAAGAGGAAACATCCTCTCCACATCCACCCTGCCCAGACCCCTCAGGATCTTATATGTTTCAATCAAGTCACCTCTTACTCTTCTAAACTCCAGCGGATACATGTCTAGCCTGTCCAACCTTTCCTCATAAGACAACCTGCCCATTCCAGGTATTAGTCTAGTAAACCTTCTCTGAACTTCTAACGCATTTACATCCTTCCTTAAATAAGGAGACCAATACTGTACACAGTACTCCAGATGTGGTCTCACCAATGTCCTGTATAACTGAAGCATAACCTCCCTACTTTTGTATTCAATTCCCCTCGCAATAAACAATCACATTCTATTAGCTTTCCTAATTACTTGCTGTACCTGCATAGTAACCTTTTGCGATTCATGCACTAGGACACCCAGATCCCCCTGCATCTCAGAGCTCTGCAATCTCTCACCATTTAGATAATATGCTTCTTTATTCTTCCTGCCAAAATGGACAACTTCACATTTTCCCACAATATACTCCATTTGCCAGATCTTTGCCCACTGACTTAACCTATCTATATCCCTTTGTAGCCTCCTTATGTCCTCTTCACAATTTACTTTCCTACCTATCTTTGTGTCAACAGAAAATTTAGCAACCATACCTTCAGTCCCTTCGTCCAAGTCATTTATATAAATTGTAAAAAGTTGAGGCCCCAGCACTGATCCCTGTGGCACACCACTCATTACATCTTGCCAATCAGAAAATTACCCATTTATGCCTACTCTCTGTTTCCTGTTGGCTAGCCAATCTTCCATCCATGCCAATATGTTACCCCTTATACCATGAGCTTTTATTTTCTGCAATAACCTTTGATGTGGCACCTTATCAAATGCCTTCTGGAAATCTAATTACAGTACATCCACCGGTTCCCCTTTATCCACAGCACATGTTACTTCCTCAAAGAACCCCAATAAATTGGTTAAACATGATTTCCCTTTCACAAAACCATGTTGACTCTGCCTGATTACATTGAACTTTTCTAAGTGCCCTGCTATAACATCTTTAATAATAGCTTCTAACATCTTCCCTATGACAGATGTTAAGCTAACTGGCCTGTAGTTTCCTGCTTTCTGTCTCCCTTTTTGAATAAAGGAGATACATGTGCTATTTTCCAATCTAATGGAACCTTCCCCGAATCTAGGGAATTTTGGAAAATTAAAACCAACGCATCAACTATCTCACTCACTACTTCTTTTAAGACCCTAGGATGAAGTCCATCAGGACCCGGGGACTTGTCAGCCCGCAGCTCCAACAATTTCCTCAGTACCACTTCCCTGGTGATTATAATTTTCTTGAGTCCCTCCCTCCCTCCCTTGCATTTCCTGATTTAGCTATTTCTGGGATGTTACTTGTATCCTCTATAGTGAAGACTGATGCAAAATACCTGTTCAATTCAACTGCCATCTCCTTATTTTCCATTATTATTTTAAATTTAAACATAATATACTGTAGTCACCGCCCACAATGCGGTCTCCTCTACATTGGGGAGACCAAAAGGACCTACCTGTGGACCGGGTCGGAGTCGGTTGATTTTCCTGAGGCCCTGACCAACGAGCTGCATTGGGATGCCCGATCTGCAACTCTCTGGTTTTATGCAGATGATGCCTGTGGCCCAATTTCCAGTGAGCCCTGGGGTGTTTGTTCCCCTCCCGATGGCCATTTTGTGCTGGTTTCTGGTACTATTCCAATCTCACAGCTCTAGGTTCTGCTAGCACCACTCTCTGGTAGGGCAATCCATGCCCTAATAATCCTAAACGTAAAGAAAAAAATCTCTGAACTTCTCCCTTTATTCTTTGGATAAATTCCTGCCCCCTAGTTACCGACTCGCCCACCAGTGGAAATGGTTGCTCCTAAATTACCTTATCCAAATCCTTCATAGTTTTGAACACCTTTGTCAAATCTCCCCTTAACTTTCTGTTCTACTGAAAAGAGCTCCAGTTTCTGTCGTCTCTCCTTGTAACTAAAGGAACTCAGCCCTGGTATCAGCTCAGTGTATCTCTTCTGCACCTTCTCCATGGCCTTGACATCTTTCCCAAAGTAAGGCGTCCAAAACTGGACAACATGTTCTAACTGTGGCCTAACCAATGATTTGTGTAGGTTTAACATGACTTCGAATTGTCCCCTGACTCTTTGCATTATGCACATTGCTGTGGTCCAGGAGCACAGGGACCTACCTGAGGGGGAAAGGTATAACCTGCCTTCTCTTACAGGTAAAGGCTAACTCAGTGAAGCAGGAATTTGAGAAGCAGGACGAGCTGAAACGCTCGGCGATGAGGGCAGTAGCAGCTCTACTCACCATCCCGGAGGCCGAGAAGAGCGCGCTGATGGCGGAGTTCCAGTCGCAGATCCGGTCCAACCCCGAGATGGCGTCCATTTTTGAAAGCATTCAGAAAGACAACACGTCAGCGACTAGTACAGATACAATGGACCTCAGCTAAAAAAAGAAAGTAAATCAAAAGGATCTGAACAAGATGCCTTGGCTTCATAATTAACTCCTGTGTGAAATATTATTTATCTTGCCATTTGGGTTTTTCCTGTTGTTGCAGCACCTCCCATCAGCGCTCTGGCTGGTACTATGGGCTGGTTGTCTCAGTGTTGCCTTTGCATGACTTTTGTTTCTGGATATTGGTGCTCACAGTACAGTCCAGACAGTTTCCTCCCGCCCGCCCCCCCGGAATGATTGATGGTCGTACTTGGACACACTCTGCCCCCCTCCACCCCTTCTCCCAGCCCCCCGGTGGGAAGGAAGGGCAAGGGCTGTGGGGGGGAAAGCCCACAGCCCTTGCTGGCATAACTCAAGTGACCTCATGAGGCTGAAAATGAAACTTATTGAGTTGGAGATGTGTCTGTGGACCAATTGGCTTTGTCACCCTAACCAAACAAGCATCTCAAATTTGGCGGTACTTCTCATCTGTCCCATTTTACTTGTATGTCCCAACATGGCAGAGAGAAATCGCAGCAGCGGATTTATCGGTTCCGCTGTAAAATTGTGTGCTCGCCCCAAGCACTGACCTGAATTCCACCATTTCAATTATGGACTGGCTGATTCAGTGCATGACCTCAATTCTGGATGTAGTGTTCATGATACAATCTGGAAGATTACCCCACCTACCATGAGAATGCCGGGGCTCCTAGGAACAAACAATGGTCGCACTTGGATTCCTCCCCATTAGGAAGGGAAAACTGGCTGTGTAGGGAGATTTGTGTGTGTGGGTGAGGAAATGGCTGGGAGAAGGGGAAAGAGTGGACAACTTAATGAACAAGACTGCTGGGTGGCAGTTACCAGACTAGCACAGACCCTTGTGACCTCGAGTAATGTCAAGGCACAGCAACAGTAACCCATGTAATTGCAGCCTGACCATCACTATTCTGTATGGATGAACCCTTTTTAGTCACATTGGGCCGAGCAATTCTGGGTGCTTTCAAGCAGCTTGTGTGACATGAGCTGTAGCTGTGAGCACCACTGCCTTGCAGTTGTGCATTTTCCTGGGATATTGGCGCAAGATCGATTGAACTTTCCATTCGGCCCAGCCAAGGTTGGGGAACGGTCATGTGGGTCCTAGCCCTACATGGCCCACAGTGTTGGTACAGAGCATCCCACACTGTTCCCAGGCTCTACTGTTGTAAAATACAGATCTGCTAACCTCAGATTCTCAGTCTTGGGCATTTACAGCGTTATAAGGTGCCAGGATCATTCATAATCACACATGCTCCTCCAGCCACGACCGTCACCACTGCTCCTTGGGAGGAATAGATGAGGCAGATTTTTCCAATCTCACTCGCAGTCCTTGCCCCAGACAGATTGACATCCTTGCCAAGGTCTATTCATCTGGCAAAACCAAAAGAAGTGACAAGTAAACTGAAGGGGTCAGTAGTTTAGGACTTGAGCATCTAGATGGTGGCTTGGAGGCATATTGGGTTCTCTTGGCCATAGTACTCTGGGCACAGGATGTTCCATTTAGCGGTGCTCGCTCAGATTCTCCCCCCACCCTAGTTCATCCCCGATTAAGTACGAGGCGTTACTTGTAAGCCAGGCTTTTCTTCAGCTCTCAACAGCCAACCTCTTCTGGCGAGGACTACGTTACAGACTCTGCTCATAGCTGTTAGGTGACCGTTTCAGTCCTTACAGATTCCACATTGAAAAAACATTGGTTTCAAAGCAGTTTATTTTTGCTCTGGGAGCAGTTCATTATGAATGAAAACAGTGAATTGCTGATGCAGGCAAATCAACCCCCTCCCCTTCTATAAATCAAACTGAGTTAAGTTAACTCAGTGCCAATACAGATCTCAACTGAAGCAAATGCATATTCTACTCCCTTGCTCTATTACACTGCTAATTTGGGCAATGCTAAATGTCATGTGATACAAGACCTCGCTCTATGTTCAACCTTTTAAGAAAAAATAAAATCAGTGAATCAGATGGAAGAAAGTCCATTCACTAACGCACTGTTAAACCTGGGATCCTGGGGTGAAGCAGCCTACTCTGGCTCCCAGTGTCAATTTTCAGGTATTCATCAGTATTGGATTTAACCAGTTAAAAAATGGGAGTGCTTGGGTGCAGTAATGGTGATCAACCCCTAGATGTCTCTAGAACGGCTTGTAAATATATCACCCATTAGTTACCAAATGTGCTGCTGGCATCTAGTGCCAGTATGCTAATACAGCAGCAGCTGTCACATGTACAGAATTGTGTTGGCAGACTGCTTAGCGTTAGGTATGTTCAATCTTTGTTGTGCCCAGTGGAATGTTAGCTGTCCATCAAGCACTGGGGCAGATGGAGCGCTGCTAAGCAAGTCTCATGGTATCTTGCATCTATAAGCTTAAAAACACAAGATGACTTGAACAGTTTGCAAGTTATAACTGTGATGTTTTTTGAACCTGATCAGCTACAAAGTGCACTGGAAGGCTGTGCCACTGAAAGCAATATAGTGAGTCGTTTGCAACTTTTCCATTTTTTAAAAAAAAAAGTCAAAGGCGACTGTCACTATGGCGTGTTATATTAAAAGTTCATAAATATTTTGGAGCGAGTGGTATGAAAATAAAGGTTGAAGCACGGGGTTGTTTGTGTGGGCTGTTGTCATGTGTGCCTTGTTAGAGGGGTGGAGGGATCTTCTGGGTTAAAGTGACACTCTGCTGCACAATTCTCCAGCCTACCTGTTTGACACAGATTGCCTCGAGTGGTTTAACCTGCATCTGTTAAGAGAAACTAAAGTAGCTCAAGATAAGTGACTTGCATCACATACGGGCTTTCCTGTAACCCCTGCCCAATGCCTCCTCCATAGCCAGGTGACTAGTGGCAATTCAGCAGGGTGATGATTGATCCTCTGTCCTACCACTTCATAATGCTGCCTGCCAGTGTGGCAGTATTTTTAGCTGGTGCTTACTCATTGAGCCAGGGGTTTGGTATGGGATGTGGATGTTGTCCCGTGGATGGCAGTCTGTATTTCTACAGGACAAATTGCTTCAGAAGAGGTGCTGCTGATCCTGTTCATTTCTCCTCCTCCTTGAGATGGGAGTACACGGCTTTAACAGAGTGCATTGTCAGCAGGCGAGTGTGTCAAAAAAAGGCAAGCAATGCACCTGCTACTGAAGTTGGAAACTGATTTATGTTAACTGCAACAAACTATTCATAATGCCATTTAAAAAAAAAACTAGTCTCACTTCCCTGATGGCCTAATAGTGCAGTACTGAGCTGTACCTTTCCAAGGTCCTAATCAATCCCAGACTGATTGCTACCGAGAGGAAAGGAGGGGGTGGGTTTATGGATGAGAGGGGGGGGCTTAGGAGTATGTTAGAGGTGTGTTAGTGGGAGGGACCATGTGGGGCTTGGAGGAAGGGGCTCAGATAGAAGCTAAAAGTGGCCTGTGATAAACTCTTTCCATTTAGGAGTTGTACAAGTTTTCCGACAGGGACACTTTTATCACTACCTTTCAAGAAATCAGTGGCATTCGACAGTCCAATTCCTGGGCACAAGGTGCAATGGCGAGATTCATACCAGCACAACTTCCAAACAAAATATGCCACAGCTGCCCATTGGCTGGTGGGAAGCTGCAACACGTCAAATTTTTCCACAGCACAGCAATTATCCAACGCTGACATAAATGACCATTCTCTTTCCAAGCAACTTCTCAATTTTCTTACATGCTTTTAATAAAAGAAAGATCTTGGTCTGTTAAAGGACTTCCATCCATCTCACATGAAAAGGCCAATGCCATCCAGGACATGTTTCATTCAGCCGTCAAGGCGCCATACACCTGGAATTCCCTCCGCCTCCCTCTCCCCTCTTTAAGGCCCTCCTTAAAACCCACATCTGACCAAGCTTTTGGTCACTTCTCCTACTATCTCCTCCTCTGTCTCATCCATTTTTGTCTGATTACACTTCTGAAGCACCTAGAGATATTTTTCTACAATAAAAAGATGCTATATCACTGCATTGTAAACATGTGTTCAACAGTGATAAGACACTTAATTGAAAGTAAAAGAATGTGAAACAACAACTGGGACAACCTCAACACAAACAATCAGAATGTAATGTGGAAAAGGTTTTAATCTGATCTGTAACTGGTGACAACCAGCAGAAGGGTAGAACAGTCTTCAACATAGTCTCGCCCCATGCCTCATCCCTGCTTAGGTTGAATGTTTGTAATAAGACAGCATATCTTCCAGGGAGTTGCTTCTTGCTGATGGATCATGTTCCGAACTGGCTTGCGACTTCCCTACATTCGGATGCCTCTGTCCAGTCTGCTGGTAGGAATGTCCGGGCTGGCCCTTCTTCCAGTCTCCATAATTATTTGACCTCCTGGGGTCACTGTAATACTCTGAAGGGGGTGCAAACTCAGATGGCCTCTCGTCCCTGGGATCCGGGCAGTTCCTTGACCAGTGTCCAAACAATAACTCTGGAATGATTAAAAAAACACGCATCAGTTCAACTCTTCACCAAAGCTGTGCAGCACCTGGGCACCTACTTCCTCAAAGTAAATGGGAAGCTCACACTTTACTCATGACTGTAGCACTGGATATCAGAAAATAAATCTCTCTCAGGGGGGTAATAAATGTTAGATCACAAAATGTTTGTCATATCCATCATGTTCTGATCTATGTCACATGTCTACCCATCCAGTTATTAAAGTCCCAAGCCAGAAAATCAATGTCATAGAGTCATAAGCACAGGAGGCAGCCATTTGGCCCATCGAGTCTGTGCCAGCTCTCTCTAGAGCAATCCAGTCAGTCCCATCCCCCTGCTCTATCCTCATAGTCCTGCAAGTCTTACTTCCCTCAAGTGCCTATCCAGTCTCCCCTTGAAAACATTGTCTCCACGCTTCCACCACTTCAGTCAGCAGAGTTTTCCAGGTCCTTACCACTCGCTGTGTAAAAAAGTTTTTCCTCACATCCCCCCCGTATCTCTTGCCCAAAACCTTAAATCTGTGTCCCCTAATCCTTGTACAGTACCATCAACTCGTGGGAACAGCCTTTCCCCATCATAATCTTGTACACCTCTATCAAATCACCCCTCAACCTCCTTTGCTCTAATGAAAACAAATCCAACTTCTCCAACCTGACCTTGTAGCTAAGATCCCTCATTCCCAGAACCATTCTGGTAAATCTCTGCACCCTCTCAAGGACCTTCACATCCTTCCTAAAGTGTGGTGAACAGAACTGGATGCAATACTCTAGTTGTGGCCTAACCAGCACTTTATAAAGGTTCAGCATAACTTCTCTACTTTTGTACTCTACCTCTATTTATGAAGCCCAAGATCCCATATGCTTTGCTAACCACTCTCTCTAACTCCCATGTCCCTCTGTCCCTGCACACTTTAAAACTGCCATTAAGTGTATATTGCCTCTCCCTGTTCCTTCTGCCAAAGTGCATCACCTCACACTTCTCTATTAAATTCCATCTGCTACCCTTTCTCATGTTGCAGTCGATTGGTATCATCCTCACTGTTTGCCACACCCCCAAGTTTGGTGTCATCAGCAAATTTAGAAATTCTACTCTGCATTCCAATATCCAGGTCATTTATATATATCAAAAAAAGCAGTGGCCCCAGCACTGACCCTTGGGGAACACCACTGTCTACCATCCTCCAGTCTTGATAACAGCCATTTACCACAACTTCCTTAAGCCAATTCCTTATCCAAGCTGCCACTGACCCACTTATTCCACGAGCCTCAATTTTGTTAACCAGCTTTCTATGTGGTGCTTTGTCAAACGCCATCCTAAAATCCATGTAGACAACATCCATTGCATTCCCTTCATCAATCCTCCCTGTTGCTTCATTAAAAAATTCAATTAGATTAGTCAAACACGATCTGCCTTTTACAAATCCGTGTTTGCTCTCCTTAATTAGCTTAAACCTCTCCAAGTGCCTGTTAATTTTTTCCTTGATTATTGTTTATAAAACTTTACCAACCACTGATGTTAAGCTGACCGGCTTGTAGTTACTAGGATTGTCCTTACACCTTTTCTTGAACAATGGTGTCACATTTGCCACTTTCCAATCCTCAGGCACCTCCCCCCGCATCTAGGGAAGATTGGAAAATGATGGCAAGCCCTTCCGCTATCTTAGCAACCCGGGATGCAAGCCATCTGGACCAGGCAACTTCTCCACTCTAAGCATACCCAGCCTTTCTAGTACATCCTGTCGATCAATTTTCACCCCTTCCATTGCTTCTACCTTTTCCACTTCTACCGATAATTTGTCAGCAGCCACCTCCTTAGTAAACACCGATACAAAGTATTCATCGAGTATTCTAGCCTTGCCCTGCGCCTCTAAGCATAATCTTCTTTGTCCCGAATAGGCGCCACCCCGCCTTTTACAAACCACTTACTGTTTGATGTTAACTGCCATTCTATACTCATATTCTCTCTTTGCCAATCTTATTTTCATCTTCACTTCCCCTCAACTTATTGTATTTGGTCTGGTTCTCTCTTGAAGAATTCACCTGACATTCATCATACACCCTCTTTTTTTGTTTCATCATCTTCTCTATCTCCCTCGTCAACCAAGGAGCCCTTGCTTTGGTTCCCTTACCCTTTCCTCTTGTTGGAATGTACCTAGCCTGTACTTGGAACATCTCCTCCTTAAAGATCACCCATTGTTCTGTTAGTTTTTCCTGTCAGTCCATGGTTCCATTTTACCCTGGCTAGATCCTTTCGCATCCCATTGAAGTTAGCCCTATTCCAGTTTAGAAGTTCCACTCTAGATTGTAACTTGCTCCTCTCCATTACTAATCTAAATCTTATGATACGATGATCACTTGTATAATCTATCGGGGACTCTCCCTCACTTCTGGATAAACATAATTTAATAGGACAGAGTCAGCATGGTTTTATGAAGGGGAAGTCATGTTTGACAAATTTGCTCGAATTCTTTGAGGACGTAACATACAGGGTGGATAAAGGGGAACCAGTGCATGTAGTGTATTTGGACTTCCAAAAAGCATTTGACAAGGCTCCACACAAAAGATTACTGATCAAGATAAAAAATCACGGGATTGGGGGTAATATACTGGCATGGGTGGAAGATTGGCTATCTAACAGAAAACAAAGAGTTGGGATAAATGGTTCGTTCTCGGGCTGGCAATCAGTAACTCGTGGTGTTCCGCTGGGATCCCAACTCTTTACAATCTATATTAACGATTTGGAGGAAGGGACCGAGTGCAACATATCCAAGTTTGCCGACGATACAAAGATGGGAGGGAAAGCAGTGAGTGAGGAGGACATAAAAAACCTGCAAAAGGACATAGACAGGCTAAGTGAGTGGGCAGAGATTTGGCAGATGGAATATAATATTGGAAAGTGTGAGGTTATGCACTTTGGCAGAAAAAATCAAAGAGCAAGTTATTATCTAAATGGAGAGAAACTGCAAAGTACTACAGTACAAAGGGATCTGGGGGTCCTGGTGCATGAAACACAAAAAGTTAGTATGCAGGTGATCAGGAAGGCCAATGGAATCTTGGCTTTTATTGCAAGGGGGATGGAGTATAAAAACAGGGAAGTCTTGCTGCAGTTATACAGGGTATTGGTGAGGCCACACCTGGAATACTGCGTGCAGTTTTGGTTTCCATATTTAAGAAAAGATATACTTGCTCTCGAGGCGGTTCAGAGAAGGTTCACTCGGTTGATTCCGGAAATGAGGGGGTTGACGTATGAGGAAAGGTTGAGTAGGTTGGGCCTCTACTCATTGGAGTTCAGAAGAATGAGGGGCGATCTTATCGAAACATATAAGATTGTGAGGGGGTTTGATCGGGTGGATGTGGTGAGGATGTTTCCACTGATGGGTGAGATTAGAACTAGGGGGCATAATCTTAGAATAAGGGGCTGCCCTTTCAAAACTGAGATGAGGAGAAACTTCTTCACTCAGAGGGTAGTAAATCTATGGAATTTGCTACCCCAGAGAGCTGTGGAAGCTGCAACATTAAATAAATTTAAAACGGAGATAGACAGTTTCCTAGCAGATAAGGGAATTAGGGGTTACGGGGAGAGGGCAGGGAAGTGGACGTGAGTCTAGATTCGGATCAGCCATGATCCTATTGAATGGCGGAGCAGGCCCGAGGGGCCGTATGGCCTACTCCTGCTCATACTTCTTATGTTCTCACCACCCGCAGCTGTTGATACCCTACTTTAAAAGAACACCAACTCCTTTACTTACCTCTCCTCCAAGAAAACCAAGCATGCTGTTAATATCTTTCTAACCTTCAATCCTCATTTCATCAGATACCGATCTAACTTCCCTTTTAAATGTGAAGGTCGAGGCTGAAGCAACTACCTTTTCTGGGAGTCACATGACCAATGCAATAGATTTCCAGGCTAGAGCAGAACGGGATTCTTGGTTTACTTTGGAAGCAAACCACAAATCTGCAAGAACCCGAGTTCTTTTGATCTCCATTGTTCATGCCAAGAAACGCAGCAGCTCTCCAGCTGCCACGCTTCACGTGTGAGACTGAACACTGGGTGCTGGAAAACAATTCAAGGGTGAGGGTCCCTCAGAAACAAATCTGACATGGTCCTCTCCCGAGATCCACAGAAGCAGACCTCAAATTGTGGTGGGAGTCATCAGATACCAAATCAGAAGTGGGAATCTGGCTTACTTATTTTTTTTTTTTTAAAACCTCTCCCTGTCCCAAGAATGCCAAGGGTAAGTGTGTACTTGCTACTACCCCAGCTGAGAGCAGCAAATTTAGCACAGTCCAGGGGTCAATTAATTTTGCCCCAATTGTTTTAACTGCAGCTGATCAGAACGAGCACAACATATCCATTTACCAATTGGGCTTACAGATCGACCTTGTAACAGCTAAAGGCACAATTCCCTCAGTTACCTTTTCCTCTGTCCCATTCCCGGATGTGCGGCACACCAGGTTTTGTGTCCTTCCGCTCCTGTATTACGACCTCCACCTTCTTATTTCTCAGGCAGGTAGCTTCATTCTGCATTACACCCGGTTCTGAAGGCGATGGCATGGGCACCAATTCCTCAGTCTCTTCACCTGCACATGAAATAAGATCACACAAATAAAACAAGATGAGTAAAACCTAATTTTTGATCGCAGTCCAGATCAATTCCTTGGCAAAGGCCTTTGGATTGGAGATAAATTCAAAATCTTTGTGCTTTCTTCTGCCTCACTAGGTTGGTATCCCCAGGCTGGGCACCATCCAGTCCTTTACTACTACTATTCTGCACTGGCTGTAAGCAAGTGGACAAAGGCAGGTGGCAGAAGTTGGGCAAGTGGTAGGAGGTGCCCAGTTGCTTTAAGGTTATTGCCCACCGTCAATAGCCCATATTATTCCCTGTTACACTCGATTTTGAAGTTTACGTCATAGAAACACAGGGATTTACTGTAAAGTGATCGTGACATGGACACAACCTTGCTTATGGTGGACTGATTCTTAGTGCTGTGCATCATATCCATGCAGCATCTCAGACCTCCATCTTGGGGTGCACACCACGTACTTTAAAATACCCATCCTGTGGGCCTGAACAACATAATGCAGCTTTGACACCCTGCCTCGGAGAGCTTTGGAACATGGAGCTGCCCCCTTCTCTACAAAGTTCTTTCAGAATGGTCGGGGAACTTGATTTTCTGAAAAGAGTGGTTTGGGGGGGGGGGGGGGGGGGGGAAAAGGGAGGTAAAGTCAAAAAGTTAGTCACCCCAAGTCAGGTTTGTATGGCTTCTCATGGAGTCATTAACAGGGCCTGTAGGATCCCAGTCCATTCCACATGGTTGGGCTAGTACATGGAGTGGGGGGGAAACTAAAGAAAAATTGAAAAGGTTTAAATAATTAAACCTGCTTGTAAGTGGGGCAGCTTGAAACACATTTGTAATTTTACCGCCAGTGTATAACGTGGCCAGGTCAACTCATTGTATGAAAATGGCATTATACTAGTGTCCATCACCAATCTAGTATCTTCTAAAGGGACTTTGTAGCATTAGATGAATGTAACCAGGCTTCAGGAAACTTCTTTCCAGTTTCTAAGTTTTTTTTTATAAAACATAATTAATCTTTAAATTGAAATGAACATGAAATTATAGTTTCCCCGAGACCATGCACCATTCACCAGCTGACTGGTCATACAAGTCTCTGTCAATGCAGCCCAATCAAATGTGGCTCGCCCTCAAAATCCCAGAGAGGAACACCAAGCCTCCACTCTTCCAGTTCCTCCTTGGGGAACTGTGGAGGGGATCATGCATTGTCTCACTCTCACAGGGAATTGCTGTAGCAAACCCTCCATGGTGTAGGGCCACATCATTTCGTATAAATGGCACCACAGAAATTACAAAGACAGAAGGTGTAAATCTTGGGTTCTATTCTAGGGCTCTTCCACATGTCCCAATTCCTGGACCTCACCCAACAAAAAGATTTCCTCGCACCTTCATTATTCCGCTCTGGCAGCTCTGCAATGTCTTCGATTCCATCACCTTTCAGTTTCTTCATCTGCCTCTGACGAACCTTTGCCAATCTGGCATTCAACATGGCTTTGCGCTTCTCCTTCAGTTTCTCTCGTTTGGTTCTCTGATCCATCGTCTGCAACAGAAAGCAAAGCTCAGCCACCGCGACTCTCACTGGGGTTTAGAAACGGCAAGAGAGAGAGCCAGGTCAGAACTGTTGTGCACTCCGGTGATGCGGACATCTCCTGGCTCAGAAGCCTGTTCCCTCCCCACTGGTATCAAGGCTGCTCCCAAGCACCAGCACAAGGGATTCTCTATGGAGCAGCAGCTGACCTCAAGCGACACGAGGTAGGACTTGAAACGGCAGGTCTTCACAGGGATAGAAAAGACCAAAGCAAGAATACTTCTCACCAGCTACAATACTTTTATTTCAGTAATAGCAGTGACTGCCTGTGCTATACTAGGAATTGAAGACAAGCAAGTTAAATGCAGTATGAACCCTTGTGCTGTTCTCAATTCCTCTGTACGGCCACAGTCCATTATTATTACTCAATCGCACATTTTACCATTTGGTTTTGCAAAATTCACGGTTGAGCTCCAACAGTAGCAAAGAGACACTCCACTGCTGGTATTACACCAAAGAGGTGCCTAGTTGAGGCGGTCTTAAGTTTGAACATCTGGAGAGGGTCAGGTCAGAACCTTGCATCTTTTAAAAATGTATTTTCCCCAACTTTCTCTGCTCCTCTCCCACAGACAGCAACTCAGCATTTTTTAAAGTTATTTTTGGGATGTGGAGTTGCTGGCAAGGCCTGCATTTATTGCCCAACCCTTGTACAGTCGTTTGCTAGGCCACTTCAGAGCGCAGTTAAAAGTCAACCATGTTGGTGTGGGACTGGAGTCACATATCTACCACACCAGGTAAGGAAGGCAGGATTCCTTCCCTAAAAGACAATAGTGAACAAGTTGAATTTTTACGACAATCTGGCAGCTTCATGTTTGCTTTTACTGATATCAACTTTTTATTTCCAGATTAATTTTTTTATTTCAAAAACTGAATTCAAATTCTCAAACTGCCATGGTGGGACTTGAACTCATAAGAACAGCCATGATCCTATTGAATGGCGGAGCAGACCCGAGGGGCCGTATGACCTACTCCTGCTCCTACTTCTTATGTTCCTCTATCCACGTGGCTACATACTCATTCTTATTATATGCCTTATTTTTTTGCAACAAGCCTCATTGCACAACTGTCCATGTGGACTGTCCTCGACGAGCCCGGTTCTCCTGGTCTGTATGGCTGAGCTGCTCGCTGCCTTAACCGGCTGAGCAACTGGGAGAGCCCACTGACTCCTTTGTAACCATTTAACTCAAATGGATGCAACACATTCACACATCTGGAATGTACCTGTTCTCTCAGCATGTCGAGAGTCTCAATCTGCTTCTTCCTGGCACTTTCATCACGAGCAAAGGCAAAATAACCTACACCCAGCTCTCGAGCCTCTGTAATACAGCAAGATCAATCAATCAGAACAGCTTCTTTTGGCTATCTATTTTCAAGATTATTTTCCCCATACACTTTGGGCTCTGCCACCTCACTTTTCAACTGACAGATTGGGCTAGCAACCCATGGCCAGGTCCCTGAAGAGGTTGCTGGCTGCCAAGAGGGTGGCAAGTGTAACCAAGGCAACTCAAACTCTGGATGTGAGCAGTGCATTACACACTTTGGCACCATGTCTGCTTTAATCAGGAGAGCAGTTTTCAAAATAACATTTATATGGGAGGCTCCTCCAGTGGATCAAATGAAGGCGTCACAAGTCCACCACTATCTGTGGTACTATACCCCAACTGCCTTCAGGAGAGGGCAGGCCGTTACGCTTCCCTGTCCTCCCACACAAATTCTCGTCGCTGCGGTGCAGCTTCCAGCTGGCTAACGACAGAGCAGGGTATGGCTGCCTTTTTTGGTCGAACAGGATGTGTAACAGCTCAGAAAAAGGATCAAGCAAAATAGTCGAGCAGTGTTGGAATTTAGTCTCTGGCTTCAATGGCTGAAATTAGCAGACTTTTGGGAAGGCTGAAATAATGTGCAGTTCTCGGCACCATGATAACTGATAAAGCAAATGGCTCCTTTTACTCCAGCTCCCCCGCCATTGCTATAGTCATGAACTTTGGCACGAGCTAAAGTAAGAGGGATCCATCCTTGCTGGTGTCACTGTTGGAATGTGACGAACAACCTTACGGGAGAGACTAACAACCTTACGGGAGAGACCAAGCGGACTGAAGACTGAATTTCAAGCTCAGCCTTTTCATTGCTACTTCAACCAGGAGGCATTGCAGGTCTTTGCTGCTCCAGCCTCTGACAGGTTTTCCGAGGTGGATTACCACCCAGTCACGCCTGCTGGAATAAAACCCAATTGTAGGATCCTGCAAGTGACAACTTAACCCAGGTAATTCGACTGGGGACACTTTAAGTTATACTTTTTATTAATAAAGTGTGCGGCATGCACTAAAATTCATACCGCTTTGCCGGATGTCCTCGTAGTGCACTGGTCCGATTGGTCTACTCAGTGCCTCCTCTTCCTCTTTTTCCCACTGCAGCCGCTGAAGCTCCCTTTTCATGTCTTCAGAAAGCAACGTCTTTTTTTCCACCTCTTGCCTGTGAACAGTTTAAGCCAGAGATATATCGCAGAGGCCCATGGCAACTCCTACGGTCACAGGACAGTACTTTCAACAACTCATTCCCAACAAGCAGGCGGACCAGATATTCTTTTTTGTTTCATTATTAAGCACAAAGGTGGAAACGAAGGCGAGGCAAATCTGGAAGTAGTGATAAGGCGATACCAAACTTGGGTTTGATGAAGGAGGCAAGGAGTATGACTGAACAAGATCTGCCCGGTTTCAAGTTCTAAGATTTTCTATACTGTGCATTTTTATACAAGACCAAGGCACTAAACTGTTTAAAATGTTAGCCATGAAGCTGCATTTTGAGATTTACTTTGTCTTGCTAGCTGAATACATGTATTGTCTGGGAACATCACACACTAAAGTGCAAGTGGCGTTTTGTGTAAGTATAAGCATTTCCCTGGCCGTGAGATGTACAAAATCCAACAGGCTTTGTCTGAAGCATAGCCAGTAAACAAAGAATTCATCCAGCTCTCCACACCATTCCCCACCCACACAGGTGATAGAAATAATCAATAAAAATAAACACAGAAAATACTGCAAAACACTCAGCAGGTCAGGCAGCATCCATGGTGAAGAAACAGAGTTAACGTTTCAGGTCGATGAACCTCAGAACCTGATGCAACTCCGTTTCTTTCTCCACAGACGCTGCCTGACCTGCCGAATGTTTTCCAGCATTTTCTGTTTTTATTTCAGATTTCCAGCATCCGCAGTTTTGTGCTTTTTGTTATAGAAATAATTAACATCGATTATCTGTCCATTGTAAAAGAAAGAGAGCAGGTATCTGGAATGGCTGATTCACCACATCTACCTTCACAGCAAGACACTTGCCTATAATGACAGGTCTTTTGTTCTTGAGGCATGAGAAGCTACTCAATAGGTAGGAGTCGCAGGCCTAGTTTCTGGAGTGCAGTTCAGCCACTTCAAAAGGGTGTACTGCAGCAAGGCAGAACCCTTGTGCACAAAGGCATGTCCTAATGTAAAAGGCTTTTATTATTTTGCTGTTAAAAAAAGTTTTTAAAGTATTGGTGAAGATTAGGAAATATATTGTCATTTTAATCTGCTGACCTATTTTGCTTCTGTATATAGAGCTTTAAATAATAAACACAAATTTATAGTTTTAGTCTAAATTACATAGTCCAGTGTTTTCCCTTCTATCAAAGAGTTCAGAATGGGACAGCGGGAACCTATACCATTTCTAGTGGGTGCCCAATGGTATAGGGATTCACTCTTTACCTGTGGCATGCTATCCAATATACCTGACACAGGGTGAAGCTCCAGTACATAGGAGTGTGAGCTTGCCTACGAAGGTTTAATTTTGTGGTGTATTGGGAAGTAGCCTGAATTGTAGCATCGACTTATGCAGCTTTAAGCTCCTGAGACAGAGTAAGTTAGAATAGGAAACAATACAATGAGTCATTTCAGCACCAAGGGAAGACAGGGAGAAGGACGAGTGTCTAGAGTGCGAGATACAGAGGAGCTTTCAAACTAGCCAAACTCCCGGGTAAGCCAGAAATAATCCATAACAAAAACTTTGCACAAATCCCCTAAATTAACTTTCTGCTGCAGAAAAGACAATATCCACAGCAGAGCAAACTTCAGCAAGGTAGGTTTTCTGTTGTTGATTGAGGTTTGTTTTCAGTTAAACAGAAACAGTTTGAAAAGACAGGTGACAATTTTACTTCAAGGCAACAATTTATTTAGGATATTAGAATGCTCATAGTTTAAATACTCAAATAAATCAAGGCAAAATGAAAATGCTTGAGAATGCAGGGTTCCGGTGGGTTACAACCCCTAGAGGTGAAAGGACATTGTAGGTGACCCACCCCCAGGACCTGGGTTCAAGTGCCAGCCCAGACTGATGGAATAACAGTCTCCCCTTTCTATCAGCTGGATGGGTCCTAGTGAAATGATTTTGCAGCCGTTTCAACCCAGTAGCTTGTGAGCATAAATCCACACACAAAACTGCCCAGAACCTAGCAGTAAATTATTCAAAGTCTTATTCAAAGAGGCCATTGGATGGCTGAAATATAAATGTCACCCTGGTACAAATAAGGGGTGCACTTCTGAGGCTAAGGTTAAGGTAACAAAAAAATCTTGCATCTATATTGCACCTTATAAGCCCAAAGTAACCCAAAGTGCTCAACAATGAATAACTTCGGAGGAGCAAGGACCGTTACACAAATGTGGCAGCTGTCCTGCATCAGCAACATCCCACAGACAGCCGAGAGTTGAATGATTAGTTAATCTGTTTTTGATGGTGTTGATTCAGGGAGGAATTTTGACCAGGATACCAGGAGAACTCCCTATTGTTCAAGTAACACTGGGATCATTACCACCCACCTGAACTACTGGAGCAAGCAGATGGGATTGACGGTTCAACATTTCGTACAAAGGACCGCGCCTTCAACAATGCAGCACTCCATCAGTACTGCAGCAATTGGGATGCTACCGAGGTATAGTCGAGAAAGCTTTGCTGTACATCGGGGAATGCTCGATACATGTATTAATGGGTTGTAAAAGTGCAGAAGCGTTCCAATTCTCCAATACGAAGACTGATCGCACAAGCTATAAAAGTGTAGTTACATTCTGGATAGTCAACCTAAACACCTGGATGTTCCTATGAGGTGCAGCACCCATACCCAATTCAATTTCCCATGAGGCAACTGTTCCTACAGCTCACTGCTCCTAAAGGACATTACTCATAGTTACCTCAATCCTTTTAGATCTTTATCCATAGCGAGTAGTCCGGACAAATCTTTCTTCATGCATCTTCTGGATCGGCCTAAAGAATCCACATAGTCAACCCTGGGGGGGGGGGGGGGGGGGGGAAGCACATAGCAAAGCACAGCCCTTAGTTCAAATTACTGTTTAATCATCTCTTACCCTGGCTGGCACAAATGTGAAGTCACTACGTGTACACTTTGAGCTAAACACTAAATTGGAAAAATATCTCCAATTAATAATTCATAACAATATAGAACTCTTGGATGTCTGGCAGGGGGAAGCAAGAATATAATTTAAGCAAGGCCTTCAAATGATAAAGCACAAAAGCAAAGTTTTTAAATGGGCGCTATCTGAACTGCAAGATTTAAAATAACAGACAATGCTGGAGATAATCAGCAGGTCAGGCAGCATCTGTGGAGAGAGAAACCGAGTTAACGGTTCAGGTCGATGACCTATCATCAGAAGAGAACCTTGAAGTCCTCTTCTGAAGGTGGCTACTCACGCTGGGGTACATTACCACAGGTACTGTTAGCATTCCAGTACCTCACCAGACTGCCCATTGTTAATTTGTGAACCTAAACAGTGCGTGTCAGGCTATTTCGACTGTGGGGGGGAAATCACAGCTGGGCCCAGTCTTGTCCCTATGAGGCCTCTGCACATACACACTTCGAGCCGATCTTACTTGGAACATTATAAACCCAACAAAATGAAAACAATACAAACCATTAAATGTAGCTGAATGAAGACTATTGTTGCATTACTACAAAGTATTCAGATGGTACAAGACTCTTTTGCAGCTTAAAGCATAACTATTTGCAAATTAAAATTCTAGAATACTTTAGATTCATCTCCCATGTACATCTCTAGATTCTCACCATTCTTCATCAGGGTCCTGAGGTGGTGCAATTTCAGCCTCAGGCACTGCGTCCTCATCTTTCTCGCTCTCTGCTGCCTTCTTTGCTGCCTCACTCTCACGGAAAGCCTGCAACTCCTTCTGTTTGTCAAAAATCTTCTGTGTGAAATCTACCAAGTACATGCTTTCCGTTTCTTCATCTGGCACAGGATGGTGGGGTGTCCGTTTTGTATTGAAGGGAGAAGAGATACAAGGAGAGATAAATAAAAAGCTGCATTTATTGGTAACTTGCGATAAAAACTGAAAACGTTGGAAATGCAAAACAGCTCCAGGTGCAGATTAAAATAGAAATGACAGGCAAAAGTTTTGGGTTGCAACCCTTCATCGAAACCCAAACTATTAAACTGTCTTTTTTTTTTTCTTTTCAGATGTTCAAACATGTATATTCTAGCATTTTCTGTTTTTATTTCAGGTGAAACTTTAGGAGCAATCTGCTCTGGCCAAAATAAAGCCAGCTCCGTTTGGTTTGCTTGCTTAAACATTTTCTTTTTAAATGGCAGGTTTTTAAAAAAAAAATCCTAATTCAGAGTGGGTTCCATCTTTCTTTAAATTCTACCCAGAGCGCAGGTCCCAGATGCAGAATCCACTGATGGCATGGACCTGCAACACTGTAATGAGTTTCTAGGAACATAAGGAGGCCATTCAGCCCCTCGAGCCTGTTCCGCCATTCAGTTAGATCATGGCTGATCTGTACCGTAACTCCATTTACCCATCTTGGTTCCGTAACCCTTAATATCCTTGCCTAACAAAACCCATCAATCTCAGTTTTGAAATTTTCAATTGACTCATAGCCTCAACAGCTTTTTTTTGGGGGGGGGGAGGGAAGGAGGGGGGGGAAAGAGAGGAAGAAAAAAAAGTAAGAGTTCCAGATTTCCACTACCCTTTGTGTGAAGAAGTGCTTCCTGACATCACTCCTGAATTGCCTAGCTCTAATTTTAAGGTGATGCCCCCTTGTTCTGGACTCCCCCACCAGAGGAAATAGTTTCTCTCCATCTACCCTATCAACTCCATTAACAACATATTGGGGCAGTAATTCCTCCCCAAACGCGTGAGTACGGAAGGGGTGCTCACGCGTCTGGCCGGAGGAAATGCCGGTTTTCAGCATGCACAGCGCATGCGCTGAAAACCGGCATTTCCTCTACTCTAACCCAAGAGGTGAAGAGGCTAGCGCGTGCGCTGTAGGGGGCAGCGCGTGCGTCTTGGATTTCCTCTGTTTCGGGGGATTTGCGCATGTGTAAAGGCCTCCGGTCTTTACGCTTGTAAAAAGCACACGTAAGTATTTATTTTTACAGGTAAGTGGTGTTTTAGTGCAGTTTAGAATTTTTTTTTCCCCCACAGGTTTATTATTTTAAAGAATCTACAATAAGGTAAGTTTAGTTTTAGACCCTTTTTATTAAAAATTTATTTTTTTCAAAAAAAATTGTTTAAATTATTTTTTAAAACTTATTTATACTTAATTTAATGATTGGGATGTTTTTTAAAATTTTATTTAAAGTTTTAGTGGTGTTTTGGGGTGCAGTACTTCATGAATTTGACAGTTCTTACTCTCAAACTTATGAATGAAGTTTCCCCTCCCCTGATTGGCTGAACAGTGCTCACCTGATCCCAGCCGGCACATCGCACTAACTACGCCGCTGGGTCAGGTTAGCACAGCGCGCCGACATCAGAACCTGGCCACTGAAAGGAAATCCACTGCGGGCCAGGTTTCAGATGTCGGCGCGCAGGGTGAGCGCACATCGGGGGCTTGCACGCGCGGCAAGCCCCCGACACCAAGTTCTGGGCCAATATTTGCAAATTAAAATACTGACCACTACACCCCTCCAATTATGTCCTCTTGCGCATCTCAGATTTTCATTGCTCCACCATTCGTGGCTGTGCCTTCAGCTGGCTAGGCCCCAAGCTCTGAAATTCCCTCCCTAAACCTCTCCTCCCGTAAGACATTCCTTAAAGCCTACGTCACCTATCCGATATCTCATGTGGCTCATTATTGGTTTGATAATGCTCCTGTGAAACGCCTTGGGGAAGTTTACTCCCTCTCTTAGGCAGTCCCTCGGAACCGAGGATGACTTGCTTCCACCCTATAAATGAGTTCTCAGGTGACTGATAGTCCAATGCGGGACCTAGTCTCTGTCACAGGTGGGGCAGACGGTGGTTGAAGGGGCGGGTGGATGTGGGGCTTGGGTTGACGTGCGCTCCTTCCGCCGTTTGCGCTTGGCTTCCGCTTGCTCCCGGTGAAGAGACTCGAGGTGTTCGGCGCCTACCCGGATGCTTCTCCTCCACTTTTGCGTTCTTGGCCCAGGGATTCCCAGGTGTCAGTGGGGATGTTGCACTATTTCAAGGAGGCTTTGAGGGTGTCTTTTCCTCTGCCCACCTGGGGCTCTCTTGCCGTGTCGGAGCTCCGAGTAGTGCGCTTGTTTTGGGAGTCTCGTATTGGACGATGTGGCCCATTCATCGGAGCTGATCGAGCATGGTCAAAGCTTCAATGCTGGGGATGTTGGCCTGAACGAGAACACTGACGTTGGTGCGCCTATCCTGCCAATGGATTTGTAGGATCTTGCGGAGGCAGCGTTGCTGGTACCTCTCCAGTGCTTTGAGGTGCCTGCTGTACATGGTCCATGTCTCTGAGGCATACAGCAGGGCGGGTATCACTGCTGCTCTGTAGGCCATGAGCTTAGTGCCGGGTTTGAGGTGTTCAAATTCTCTCTTCCTCAGGCGACCGAAGGCTGCACTGGCACACTGAAGGCGGTGTTGGACTTAGTCATCGACATCTGCCCTTGTTGACAGTAGGCTCCCGCGGTATGGAAAGTGGTCCACGTTGTCCAAGGCCTTGTCATGGATTTTGATAATCGGGGAGCAGTACTGTGTGGCGGGGGCAGGTTGGTAGAGGACCTTTGTCTTATGGATGTTTAGTGTAAGGCCTATGCTCTCGTACGCTTCGGTGAAGGTGTTGACGATGGTTTGGATTTCGACCTCAGGGTGTGCGCAGACGCAAGCATCGTCTGCATACTGTAATTCGATGACAGAGGATGGGACGACCTTGGATCTGGACTGGAGGCGATGGAGGTTGAACAGTTTCCCGTTTGTTCTGTAGATTAGCTCTACTCCAGCGGGGAGCTTACTGAGGGCGAGATGGAGCATTGCAGCCAGGAAGATCGAGAAGAGCGTTGATGCGATGACACAGCCTTGTTTGACCTCGGTACGTACGTGAATTGGGTCCGTGGTGGATCCGTTGGTCAGGACCACGGCTTGCATGTCGTCGTGAAGATGGTAACAAACTTTTGAGGGCAGTCGAATTAGAGGAGTACACTCCATAATCTCTCACGGTTGACGGTGTCGAAGGCCTTTGTGAAGTCAAAGAAGGCCATGTACAGCAGTTCCCTGCATTTCTCTTGTAGTTGACGCGCGGTGAAGATCATGTCCATTGTGCCCCTTAGTGGGCGGAATCCGCATTGCGACTCTGGGAGGAGCTCTTCAGCCACTGGGAGAAGGCGACTGAGGATTCTTGCGATGACTTTCCCTGTGGCAGACAGCAGGGAGGCTCATCTGTAATTACTGCAATCGGACTTGTCACCTTTCTTGAAGATGGTCACGATTACAGCGTCTCTGAGATCCCCTGGCATGCTCTCCTCCTTCCAAATAAGAGAAATGAGTTCATGTATTCGCGTCATGACTGCACTATATAATGCACGCACGTCGTGGTTGTTGACACACAGACACAGACACACAGACACAGAGACACACAGACACACAGACACACACACAGACAGACACACACACACACAGACACACACACACACAGACACACACACACACAGACACACACACACACAGACACCCCCCCCCCCGGGTTTCATTCCTGACCCCGCTGCTGGTCCACGTTGTGCCGCTCCTGGGCCCCGTCCTCGCTCCTGGCAGTTTACTACATTAAAGACGCTATATAAATACAAGTTGCTGCTGTTAATCACAGCCAGCTTTGGTGCTGCTTCATGGGATCAAGGGCCTTCCCTTAAGGAAGGTAGGATGAGGCAGCTTGGCCACTCTTGTTCACCTGCGAGTGGACAGTGCAGAATGCCACTGGGAATAATTCAGCAAACTGCTGCCTATGGAACTGGGGCTGGCCATGCAGCATGGTGGGCTGGCGGAGAGAGAACGTGAAAAGGAGGAAAATGGGGTAAGAAAAAGTACTTGCCTAGCTCAGATACACAACACAGGCAAGCAGTGCTCCAAACAGCTCCACCTGGTGAGAAAGACCAGCACAGCTGAAACTCAGTCCATAGAGGTAGACAACCAGAACCATCAATAGTCTGACTGACATCAAAAGCCATCCTGCCCCATATTGTAAGGAATTAAGCAGTAAGGATACTATTTTTTAATGAATTATTGTGACTTTGCACTCATCGAAATGAGGGATGGTACTGGGGAATGGAACACTTTCAATTTCAGGCTCCCAGTATCAGCATCAAGCAGTTCCAGATGAGGTTTGAACCTTAGATTGAGAGCTCCCAAACTCATTTCACATAAATCCCACAAATAATGCTGCTTTTGTGTTTTCTGAGAGTTAAATGGAAGTATCTGAACAAAACTTATAAACCACAAACCAAATTACCTGGCAAGTCTCCTTTTGTCATCTGCTCGTAAAGTTTTGCTTTTTCCTCCAGCCTCTGCCTAAAGAAAATACAAATGAATTTAACCTGCAGCAGTTAACACAACGTACGAGCATGACCTTTTACAACACAGCACAAACATTCTATCACAGGCAGTTCTTTTAAACTGAAATCGCTTATTTGAAGAGCCCCACTCCACAGACTTGAGCACAAAATCTAGGACGACCCTCCCAGTGCAGTACTGAGGGAGAGCACCACTGTAGGTGCCGTCTTTTGGATAAGATATTAAACCGAGGCCTGGTCTGCCCTCTCAGGTGGACGTAAAAGATCCTATGACACTATTTTGAAGAGGAGCAGGGGAGTTATCCCTGGTATCCGGCCAATATTGGTCCCACAACCAACATCACTAAAAATACGGATTATCTGGTCGTTATCACATTGCTGCCTGTGGGGATCTTACTGTGTACAAATTGGCTGCCGTATTTCCTACATTACAACAATGACTACACTTAAAAAAAAAAAGTACTTCATTGGCTGTAAAGCGCTTTGGGATGCTGTTAGGCCATGAAAGGCGCGATATAATTGCAAGTCTTTCTTTCTATTGGTTCTTTTCAATTGAGGAACCAAAGTGAAGATCCACGACCTAGAATGCAGGACACCACCGAGGTTGAAAAAGAGTGAGAGAGAAAACAAGGTACACTTGGCAATAGTAAAGAGATGACACAAAGTTCAATTTTTAAAAGCTTAAAGAGGAAGAAAGGACTAAGGGAGGCAAGGACTTTCAGTTTTAAGGGCTTGGAAAAGGTGTTAAAAGATGGAGCTATTTTGAGGAGGAAGATAATTTAGAAAGAGAGAAGGGTCAGAGGAGCACAGAAAATAGTATCAATAAAACAGAGTTAACAACTTACATTTATAAAGCACCCCTCACATGCAGGAAGATATTTCAGAGTGCTTTATAATAAGGAGGAAAAGAAAGGTCGTGTCAGAGAGAGATGTAGGCTGGAAGCTAAAGATATGAGAGGGATTGGTTATTGGGCATCAAACTTTTCCTCGCACCAGTCCAACAATGCAAGAAGCACCCCCAGATAAGGGAGCAGTGTTCAAACACTGGACTTTATAGAAGCTAAGAGCTAGTGTCACAGCCCAGTGTCACTGAAAGAGAGGACAGATTTAATCCCAACTCCACTAAGTTGCTGATCTCACCCATACTGCTGTGGGATGCAATAAGCAGAAGCCAGGTTTGAATATATTTCTCCACTCGTTGTCTGAATGTTGAAATCCCCCATGAGTAGCACGTAACAATGTTCCTCATCTGCTCAAACATCACACCATTGTCTGCTCACTTTGTACAGGGGTCTATAATGATATCAATTGATAATATTGTGACTTTACCATTAGCTAGTTTTATCCATATTATTTTACTAAATCCTCTTCTGCTGCTATATCCACCCTCCCAGTGCTCTGCCTCTTGGCACGTCCCCTGAAAGGAGGGACAATCACAAGGATGAACCTGTGCCCTACCACTTCCTGGTAAATTGCAGGGGCTCAGCATGTGTTCTCTGCTTCTTGAAAGTCCTCCCCTTTCAATACCCGTGTATTTTAGTAGGTAACTAGAACGAGACACAACACTTCAATTACGGTGTCACCGAACCGTTATATGACAATATGTCTTCCTGGGACTTTGACTCACAGTGAAGATACTTTCCAGTTAAAACTCTTACTTTGATTTATCAAGAGTCTGCTGTTCCTCAATCTTTTCTTCTACATCCTTCGCAGCCCGATCAGAAACACCTGAATTTTGCTTGATCCAGATATTTGGCTTCTGTTAAATTTACATATCATCAGTTTAACATTTCTCTGCATCTTGAAAATATAGAACACGTTGCAAGGTAATGACTTTTAAATTATGGACAGGATCTTAAGGGAACTTTAAAGACAGAGAAAGTACAGACAGTGCTGATTACTTACTTATTTGAAGTTTATTTTTGCTCATCAAGGTGAGGGGTGTTAGTGTGGGAGGATAGAATGCTTTCATTGCCATCGCAGTTTGCCACTATCAAACATTCCTGGGTCAGGTACAGCATGGGTTAGATGCAGAATAAAGTTCCCCTAGTCTGCACCAACAATGTGCCTCAGCCCCAGCCTCAAATGGTTTAGGTGTGGAACAATGGCTATCCAGGAGTGAGTTACAAGCTGAAATCAAAGCAAGAATCATCCATACTACAGCTATAGAGTGACAGGGACAGAAACCTGGGAGCAAGTCCCTCGCTGGTCCACTTGGTGGGTGGGAAAGTGCTTGCTGCACGGTAAGTGAATGGCAGTAACAAAAATTAAAATAAATCTAGCTGACTGAGAACCCTAATGTGTCATTTTTAACAGAAGAATTTAAGGCCACCATGAGGCACATCAACCCGCAAGAACCATATTTTGCAGTGTAATCACAAGGCTCATTTAGCACACTGGCATAAATACACTAAGGAAAACAAAAATCGCACTTAAGCCAATGCACCTCCATGTGCCAATATGCCTCTTGTGTGATACTTTCAAGTCATGTGTCCTCTCCAAATACAACTGAATTTTGAAAGGAAAAAATCTATGATTGTACTGTTGGGTGTTTTCCCTAGTTCAGCTGAACATAAGCATGAAAAATTCACACATCCATCATTAATACTTTGCTGCCAAGTGACAACAATGTTCAGGCTAATTACCATTAATAACATGACCTCAATGAGCCTGCTGAGAAACAGCAGTAACAATGCTCACAGCTCTCATACCTTGTTGGCTGGCTTGGCTTTAAATGGAGCCCCTGCTTCTTTCAGAAGTTTATCCTGCTTGAACTCCTCCTGTTTCCGATAAAGTTCTGCCTTCAGATCGACCAACTACAACACAGAATTATTATTTTAACAAGGTGGATTGTTAGAACATTTTGCAAGTTAAAAACCCAACAATTTCTACTCAATGCAGAATACAAGGGGCTATAGAAGGGTTTTGTACTGCCTTGAAACAATGTTTTTATTCCCACCAGTGGACCTCCTGTTTTTATGGTATGTGATGTAATGGGCAATGCATTATTATAAACACAGGCATCTTTTTGGAGAGACAAATGCAATGAGATATTAAAAGCAAACATTACAGATTGTTTGTTCTGAGGAAACAATTTGTTTTCTCCCCAGAACTGTATATATTAGTAATAAATAAATACACTAACTTTTCCTTTAGTGTTAGATGAGTTGCAAAGCATTGTTAGGGTAAAAAGAGAAACTGAAAGATAATGCCCAAAGTAAGTGTTTAAGGAGGTATACTATATGTTAGGCATGAGTGCCACCTGCTGCTCTGAATGAAGCATCAAGAAGTTGACGTATGGATCAGTCATGATCTAATTGAATGGCAGAACAGGCTCTAGGAGCTGAACGGCCTACTCCTGTTCCCATGACTAAGTGGGAGCACTCTTGCCTCAGAGTCAGAAAGTTGTGGGTTTAAGCCCCACTCCAAGGCTGGAGTACATAATCCAGGATAGCATTTCAGTGCAATACAGAAAGAGCTGCACTGTCCAAGGTACCGTATTTTGGATGACACGTTAAACTGAGGCCTGTTCAGGGGGATACAAAAGATCCGCTGGTACTATTCAAAGAAGGGCAGGGAGTTCGACTGATGTCCTGGCTAACATTTCTCCCTCAACCATTTATCTCCTTGCTGTTTGCGGGACCTTGCTGTGTACAAATTGGCTACAAGTGTGCCTATAATAACAGTGACTACACTTAAAAAGCAATTCACTGGCCAAGGTCAAAAGGTGCTACACAAATGTGTATTTTCCTTACTTTGCTTGGATTAACGAGGTTTTGCTGAAGACTAAATTACCGCTGGAATCAATACTGTACTAAATACAAATTATTTTATTTGTTTTCACCTTATTGTTCTCTTGCGCCTGACAGAGTCAAATCAATAGGATAGCAGGCTCCCCGCTCTGAATGAAACATCAAGGTGACTGGTGACCTGCCCCCGGGAGCGGTTCTATAACTGGTCTGTATTGAGCCCCCATGGCTCCTGTGTAAGTGGGGTGGTTACTCACATAGCTGCCCACCACTGCTACCCTGCAAATCTTCTGGAGCTGCTGTGTGACTATCTGGACTCCCTTCCAACATCACTAAAAAAAAACCAGATCATCTGGTCATTATGTCATTGCTGTCTGTGGGACCTTGTGCGCAAATTGGCTGCCGCATTTCCTATATTACAAAAGAAAAAAAGCCCCTAACTGTTCAATCTTTCCCGATAGCAGTAATCTTTCAGTTCTGGCACCATCCTTGTAAATCTTTTTGCACTTTCTCCAATGTTTCTATGTCCTTGTTCTAGTATGTAGACCAGAACTGTGCACAGTACTTCGAGTACGTCCTGACCAGGGTCCTATACAAGTTTAACAGAACCTCACTACTTCTGAATTCTATACCCCATGAAATAAATCCCAGTGCTTTGTTAGCACTTTTAATGTTTTGCTGACCTGCGATGCTGCTTTTGATGATTTGTTCACCTGTATTCCTAGATCCCTTTGCTCTTCTATCCCATTCAGTTTCTTATTTCACAGAATCACAGAATCACAGAAACCCCACAGTGCAGATAGAGGCCATTTCGGCCCATCGAGCCTGCACCGACACATATCCCACCCGATCCCTGTAACCCCTACACCAACACATATCCCACCCTATCCCCGCAACCCCACGTATTTAATCCCCCTAACACTAAGGGTCAATTTATCATAGCCAATCAACCTAACCCGCACATCTTTGGACTGTGGGAGGAAACCGGAGCACCCGGAGGAAACCCACGCAAACACGGGGAGAATGTGCAAACTCCACACAGACAGTCACCCGAGGCCGGATTCGAACCCGGGTCCCTGGCGCTGTGAGGCAACAGTGCTAACCACTATGCCACCGTGCTGCCCCCTTGGTAGGTGTTCTTTCTATTTTTCCTCCCAAAGTACATCACCTCAACTTTATCTATGTTAAAGTTCATTTGACACTTAACTGCCCAGTCTGCAAGTTTTCTAATGTCTTTTTATATTATGTTGCATTCATCCTCAGTGTTAGCTGTACGCCCCCCTGCCCCCCCCCACCAGTTTGGCATCATCTGCAAATTTTGATATTGAGTTACTTATTCCTAACTCCAAATCATTAATGTAAATTATGAATATCAGTGGTCCCAGCACTGATCGTTGCGGAACACCGCTTTCTACCTTCCTCCAATCTGAATAACTACCCTTTACCCCTACTCTCTGCTTTCTATTTTTTTTTAGTCAATTTGCTATCTATTCAACTATTTGTCTCCTGGCTTTACATGCCCCAACCTTTGTCATGAGCCTAGCATGTGGTACCTTATCAGAGGCCTTTTGAAAATCCAAGTATGTGACATCTACTGCATTACCCTTGTCTACTCTTTCAGTTACCTCTTCAAAGAATTCTATTGAGTTAGTTAAGCATGACTTAGCGTTTCGGAATCCATGCTGACTATTTTTTATTACAGTTTCTGTCACTTCTTTTAGTATAGCTTCCAGTATCTTTCCTATCACTGGTGTTAAGCTAACTGGTCTATAGTTCCCAGATTTTGTTCTATCTCCCTACTGTTCATTATTTTTTTTTGCTGCTTAGTACACGACCTGTGTACTCAAACCAATCAGTTGTTGGTCAGTTAACGCTCATCTGTTCTGGGTTCTTGCTTTATTTATTTCAGACAATCACAATTTTGGCTACACTGACAAGTGCGACACTTTCCAAGTTTGACGATTAGAGTACGATGGACACTTTACAAGTATGATGCAGCTGAATGTGACAGCTGTGGAAGACATTTCATTATATATTTATTTATACATCATGGAAATTACTTAAAAATCAAATTGCTATTGTAATTTTTAATCACAGAAAAACAGCCTTCATAGCTGTCTGGTTTGAGTAACTGTCGGTAGCTGAGGAGGGTTGGAATGCCTCATGCCTTATCCAATCAGCAGAAAAATGCCAACTGCTATTAAATTGATAATCTTGCTCAGAGAGGCCATAAGGATGGCTGATAAGGGGAATGCAAATAGGGAAAGTTATTCTCTTCACAAAAAAAGCATCCACATTTCCCCATCCCAAACCCCCCACTTTCATTTTTCCCTTCACAAAAGTGCTGATCGATGCCACCCTATTTGGTACCTTGCTATAGCGGCTGTACTTTGCGTGCAATGACCAACTGCAACCTATTCAACTGAGAGGTGCGTCACAGCCAAACCTAAACTTGTACTCACACAGCCACACGCATGCACTTTCTAGCAGAGTTCAGTGGATAACAATCAGGAAAAAGTTACACAGACTTTGCGTCAGCCCTGGCTCAGTTGTAGCACTCTTTCCCATGAGTTAGAAGGCTGCAAGTTCAAGCTGCACTCTAGGACTTGAGCACATAATCTAGTTTAATTCTCCAGTGCAGTATTTAGGGAGTGCTGCACTGCCAGAGGTGCCGCCTTTCAGATGAGACAATAATCTTAGGCTTTATCTGTGCCATCAGGCGAATGTAAACCATCCCATGGTACTATTCAAAGAAAAGCAAGTGAGTTTTCGGTGTGTCCTGGCCAACATTTACCTCACAACCAACATCACTAAAACAGATTACTGGTCATTTATCTCATTGCTGTTTGTGGGACCTTGTGTGTACAAATTGACTGTGTTTCCCTACATTTCAACAGTGACTACATTTAAAAAAGTACTTCATTGGCTATGAAGAGTTTTAAAATTTCCTGAGATTCTGAAAGGTGCGATATAAATTAAAATTCTCGCTTTCTTTCTGGTCTATACGGCTCAGTACTAAATTGCTGTTAAACAGTGAAGGATAAGCAGAGTAAAACGTAGTAAAACATCCCAAGGCGCTTCACAGGAGCATAATCAGAAAAATTTTGACCCGGAGCCAAAGGAGGAGACATTAGGGCAGGTGATTAAAAGCTTGGCCAAAGGGGTAGGGTTTAAGGAGGGTCTTAAAGGAGGAGGAGAGAGAGAGAGAGAGAGATAGCAAGGTGGAGAGGTTTAGAAAGGGAATACCAGAACCTTAGGGCCCGGACGGCTGAAGGGATGGCCACCAACGGTGGGGTGAAGGAAGTGCGGGATGCCTTACATGCCTTCGAGATCTCTGCGCTCCTCCAATTCTGACCTCTTGCACATCCCCGATTTTAATCGCGCCACCACTGCCGGCCATGCCTTCAGCTGCCTAGGCCTTAAGCTCTGGAATTTCCTCCCTGAATCTCACCACCTTTCTCTCCTCCTTTAAGATGCTCCTTAAAACCTATCTCTATCTCCTTATGGGGCTCAGTATCAAATTTTGCTTGATAGCGGTCCGGTGAAATGCTTTGGGACAATTTACTATGTTAAAGGCGCTATATAAATACACGTTGTTGTTGTTGAACGCAGAGATCTCAGAAGGTTGTAGGGCTAGAGGAGATTACAGAGACAGGGAGGGTTGAGGCCATGGGGGAGGGGGGATTTGAAAACAAGGATGAGAATTTTAAAATCGAGGCATTGCCGGACTGAGAGCAAATGTAGGTCAGCGAGCACAGGGGTGATGGGTGAATGGGACTTGGTGCGAGTTAGGACACAGGCAGCAGAGTTTTGGATTACCTCAAATTTATGAAACATTTCCTATAACACAGGGAATAATAACCTGAAGTTTTTTTTAATCAGTATGAGCTATTTTTCTCTCTCCATCCCCTAGAAAGCTGTTAAATACGCCAGGAGTACTAACTCTCACCGACCCCTCTGCTGTCAGATTACACAGCCAGAGACGTAGATTCGAGGCAGTGGAGCCAGGAAAGCCCGGGGCTAACATGGGGCCTGCTGTCGGTATTTACTATCCCGGACCATCATTTTCCGCATTCTCTGAGACTCACCGAGGCTGCCGTCACGACGAACGTTTTCTTTTTCTTGTCCATAGTGATAAGGATTCGTTTAACTCCCGACAAACTACACAGAAACCAAGCGACAGAGCTCAACCGTCATCTTAGTGAGGTTAAAATGGCGTTCGTGGGGACGTCGAACCGCCATTTTGATGAGGTCAATTAATAGCCGCGGACGGACATGCCCAGGTCAATCCGCCATCTTAATAAGGTCAAAGATTGCTCCCCAGGCCAGGGAGGGTAATGTGTAATTTACCATCATGTAAGCATTGCCTTTGATTTAAGTAAATTTCTATTTTATTACATGGGATTCCTGGATTTTAATCAGTGTTTTAGGATAACGTGCCATGATTTGCCCGTCTGCCCTCTCCGTTGGACGTAAAAGATCCCATAGCACTATTTCGAAGAAGAGCAGCACGGTGGCATAGTGGTTAGCACTGTTGCCTCACAGCGCCAGAGACCCGGGTTCGAATCCGGCCTCGGGCGACTGTCTGTGTAGAGTTTGCACATTTTCCCCGTGTTTGCGTGGGTTTTCTCCGGGTGCTCCGGTTTCCTCCCACACTCCAAAGATGTGTGGGTTAGGTTGATTGGCTATGATAAATTGACCCTTAGTGTTAGGGGGATTAAATACGTGGGGTTACTGGGATATGTGTTGGTGTAGGGGTTACGGGGATCGGGTGGGATATGTGTCGGTGCAGGCTTGATGGGCCGAAATGGCCTCTATCTGCACTGTGGGGTTTCTGTGAAAAAAAAGTGTCCTGGCCAATATTTATCCCTCAATCAACATTACCAAAAACAGATTATCGAGCCATTATCACATTGCCATTTGTGGGAGCTTGCTGTGCGCACATTGGCTGCCGCATTTCCTACATTACAACAGTGACTACACTTCAAAAAGTACTTAATTGGCTGTAAAGCACTTTGGGACGTCTGGTGATCGTGAAAGTCGCTATATAAATGCAAGTCTATTTCTTTATACGGGTTTGAATAAACGGGTCGTTTTCCGAGTGGCAGGCAGTGACTAGTGGAGTACCGCAAGGATCGGTCCTAGGACCCCAGCTGTTCACAATATATATTAATGATCTGGACGAGGGAATTGGATGTAATATCTCCAAATTTGCAGACGACACAAAGCTGGGTGGGAGGGTAAGCTGTGTGGAGGATGTTGTGAAACTCCAGTACGATTTGGACAGATTGGGCAGAAACATGGCAAATGCACTATAATGTGGATAAATGTGAGGTTATCCACTTTGGTGGCAAAACAGGAAGGCAGATTATTATTTGAATGGCAATAGATTGGGAGAAGGGGAAGTGCAGAGACCTGGGTGTTCTTGTGCACCAGTCGCTGAAGGTAAGCATGCAGGCGGTTAAGAAGGCAAATGGTATGTTGGCCTTCGTAGCAAGAGGGTTCGAGTACAGGAACAAGGATGTCTTGCTACAGTTGTACAGGGCCTTGGTGAGACCGCACCTTGAGTATTGTGTGCAGTTTTGGTCGCCTTACCTGAGGAAGGACGTTCTTGCCATGGAGGGAGTGCAGCGAAGATTCACCAGGCTGATACCTGGGATGGCAGGAATGACGTATGAGGAGAGATTGTGTCGATTGGGCTTATACTCACTGGAGTTTAGAAGATTGAGAGGGGATCTCATCGAAATTTATAAAATTCTGTCAGGCCTGGACAGACTAGATGCAGGAAGGATGTTTATGATGGCCAGGGAGTCCAGAACCAGGGGTCATAGTCTAAGGATAAGGGGTAAGCCATTTAGGACTGAAATGAGGAGGAATTTCTTCACCCAGAGTGGTGAACCTGTGGAATTCTCTGCCACAGAGGGCGGTGGAGGCCAGTTCATTAAATATATTCAAAAAAAGAGTTGGATATATTTCTTAAGGCTAAAGGGATCAAGGGATATGGGGAGAAGGCAGGGACAGGGTACTGGATTTGGATGATCAGCCATGATCTCATTGAATGGCGGAGCAGGCTCGAGGGGTCGAATGGCCTACTCCTGCTCCTATCTTCTATGTTTCTAATGTGGGGTATTTACAACCTTACGCTATATCACCGATTGTCCACATGGTTCCTTAGAAGTACTTTGCGACACCCTGCTGAAGGTGTTGTTACTCTATTCAGTTTTCCCTGGGTGGCACACAGACCGTCAGTCTACAAGCAGTCTCCTCCTTTGCTAAAGATTGATAACCTGTGAATGACTGCCTATCTGAGGTGATTATAAGAGATGCAACCACCTGTTACTTTGTGCCAGCATAAGCTACCGGCATGGTCGCAAGGCACCTGTTCAGATTGAATAGGCCCCAGCCTGGGGTAGTAATTTTGATGGTTGACAAACATTTTGAGCAGGGAACAGCACCACTGCTTGTGCAGAGCCCTGTGACAGAAACCCTGGGTTCAGAGAACACCTCTTAGAATCATATAGCACAGGAGGCCATTCAGCCCAAGGGCCTTTGCCGGCTCTTTGAAAGAGCTCTCCAATTATTTCCACTCCCCTGCTCTTTCCCCATAACCCTGCAAATGTTTTCCTTTTCAAGTATATATCCAATTCCTTTTGAAATTTGCTATTGAATCTGCATCCACCGCCCTTTCAGGTAGTACATTCTAGATCATAACAGTAATGCCAACCCCACCATCTCATAGATCAAGATACAAAATTGCGTGGGTTTCCTCCGGATGCTCCGGTTTCCTCCCACAGTCCAAAGATGTGCGGGTTAGGTTGATTGGCCATGATTTTTAAAAAATTGACCCTTAGTGTTAGGGGGGATTAAATACGTGGGGTTACGGGGATAGGGCTTGGGTGGGATGGCTGTCGGTGTAGGGACCGGGTGCTAGGGTTTGGATGATCAGCCATGATCTCGTTGAATGGCGGAGCAGGCTCGAAGGGCCGAATGGCCTACTCCTGCTCCTATCTTCTATGTTTCTATGTTAAACTCTTAAAAATGTAGAAATCATGAGTTGCTATTTTTTTCCAAGCATAAACCAATATAGATATGACAGTTGGTAAAACCTCATTAGTGGCTTATTTAATTTCGAACAGGTCAGAGCTCTTTACAAAACTATATTACTGCATCTGAAAATGCTTTACAACTAACTTTTTTAAAAATCCTACCTGTTATCACCATATTGTTATTCTCAGTTTAAGGCTCCGCAGCTGGTCTGAGAGCAGGCAGGTCATTCCAATGACTCGAGAATTTACAAAGCAACAGCCCTCGAGCACTGCCGGGTTTGCAGCTCAGCTGAGACCCCTCAGCTCATTTCCTCTCCCCCACCACCTGCCCAATTTCTCAGTCAGCACGTGACCTGCACCCACACAGCCTTAGACTGTACCCCCAGCTCCATCGCACCAGCCTGTAACCCTCACCCTTGCCCATGGGGGCAAATCTTATTCCAATTTCACTAGTAAGAATATTGTGAAGTGGGACTGCACAATAAGATTGTGCAGGGGGCTCATGGGGTTAAATCCCCTCCCCCCTAAAGGGGATAAATCCTCATCCCCCACAAAAGGGGAAAAGCCCTCTCCCCCATAGGAGGCCCATGGGGGAAAATCCCCTCCTCGCAAAGGGGCAAATCTGCTTCCCCAAAAAGGGCAAAGCCCTTCTCCTCCTATAGGAGGCCCATGGGGGCAAATTCCCTCCTTGCAAAGGGGAAAACCTCCCTCTCCAAACCCCCTATAGATCCAATAGCACTGTTAGAAGAGGAGTTCTCCCAGTGTACTGGCCAACATTTATTGCTCAACCAACACCACTAAAACAGATGAACTGGTCATTAGCTCGTTGCTGTTTGTAGGACCTCGTTGTACGCAAATTGGCTGCCGCAGTTCCGTCATACAATGACTACACTTCAAAAGTACTTCATTAACTGTGAAGTGCTTTGGGACGTCCTGAGGTTGTAAGAGGCGCTGTCTAAATGCAAGTTCTTTCTTTCTAATGAAATGCAATATACTGCATTTCTAACAATTCTTAAAACCAGATTATCTGGTTATTATCGCTAAACGTACTAGCCAAACAAATTTGATCTATGTTGATTACAGACAGTCCCATTAACAGAGGCAACCCACCTCCTCTTGAAACGAAATCTCCATACAATATTTGCCTATTGCTGTACCCTAGGCACTGTGACAAAAAACCTGAAAAAATTACAACCGATCTCTGTTCTTCTATTTTCTGTACTAAGAGATCAATCCTGAAAAATAAGCGAATTTATGGACTTAGACTCAAGGTAACATCTGTATTATTTTAGAAACTAACACGGAACATGGGAACATGAGCAGCCGTGTCTGTTTAATGAGAAACTCAGTTTGCATTAGCAACATAAAACAGCCCAACAAAGGCCATATTCTTTTGAATGCCAACAACTATTCCCACATCTGGCTACACAGATGCTTAAAGCCTCAGGACAAAAGAATTCTGGCACCTTGAATGTTGAACTAATATGAATCTCCAGATGCGGGAGCAAATTTGTGAGACCAACAGCATATTTTCAGCATGTTACCTCACTTCAAAGAAGCTGTGTAGCAGGCGAAGGCTATGAGATCCTGCTCATTGGACTAGAAAAGAAATGTAAAATCATATATAATACACCAAATTGTTATCGTCCTGGATGGCAGTGTGGCATAGGACATTACTGCTCAGGATTCAGATTCCCTTCTAACATTTCCCCATTGGATGGACCCCAATTTCACTGCCCTGTCATGAGGGGTACAGAGTGGACCCATTGTGATTTTTCCAGAGGAAAGAAAATCAGGTGGCGAGTCCCCACACTTCTTGTGCATCTTCTAGAAGCTGTTCTGCAAGATGCTTTGTCCATCCACATCAATTCAATTCAATTTTTTTTTTATGTGTCATATGTGCAGCAGATGTGTGTACTGCACAATGAAATGTTGATTTTTTACGAGTCCTCCCAACATCAGAACTATTCACCCGGCTGTTGGCATTGGTTGCAACCGCATGCTTGCGTTGTAGTCTTCTGTTGCTGCAACAGCGACAGAAGACTACAAGGGCAGTAATTACAATTCCCCTATTGCTACCATTTATGCCATCAGCTAATCAGAGTAAAAACAATATCAAAGAATGGGTAAAACATTGACAACTAAACAAGGTGAAGTCTAGGTTAAGGATTTCTTCCAATGAGATGTTCGATTCACTATATAAAAATGTATTTTAATTTGTGGATCAGGCCAATATTTGTCCACGATCTGCTGCCTCTATATACCCTTGGTCCAAAGTATGATACATTATGAAAAGAAGTAGCATGGAAATGCTCAGCTGTCATAAAATAATGAAGCATACAAACTTCCAGACTATGAGAATCTATAAAAAAAAAACTACAAATTTTAAGCTTCTAATTTTAAGGTAATTGGCAAAAGGATTTCTTCTTTTTTTTTTTTTTTTTTTAAAACACAGCGAGTGGTTATGATCTAGAATGCACTACCTAAAAGGATGATGGAGGCAGATTCAATAGTAACTTTCAAGAGAGTTGGATAAATACTTGAAGGGGAAAACATTGCAGGGCTCTGGGGAAAGGGCAGGGAAATGGAGCTAATTAGATAGCTCTTTCAAAGAGCAGGCACAAGCACGGGCCAAATAACATCATTCTGTGCTGTTTGATTCTATGAAATTATGAGAACCATGACTGCCGATAGCAGATGCCATTTGCAACATCGCTTTGTTCTTGTGATTATTCAGCCCCTTACTGCTTCAGAACTCTCCCACCCATCACATTTTCATTGCTGCATTTAGATTGTGTGTGTATAGCATCATCCTTGAAATATGAAGTGACTCTCATCCTACTTTTACATCTTCCCTGCCCATGCCTAGGGATAAGCAAGCAATTTTTATCCACACTTCCAACGAATGCTACTCTAGCTCCCAAGATACTGAATTGCTGCCCAGGCTGATGTGCTCACTGATTTTTCTCTCCCTTCCTGCAAGGGTGTAGTGGGCCTCTGCTCAATGCCTCCACTAGCCCAATTATGCAGGGATAATAAATATCTGCACTTCTGCACTCTACATGAACATGTTGCTCACCTATTTGTAAAATGTTGGTACATTAACACATTGCTCCACCTATTTACCAATGTTTCTCCTTTTGTGTCCATCTACCCCAGCAGCAAACGGACAACAATGCACCTAAACGGAATATCTGACAACTTTTAGGTTAAAAATGTACCTGAAGGACCACTACAAAACATTAAGGTACAAAGAGCAAAGGCATACAGAATCCACTTCCAACTGTGCGGGAAACAAATATTTTCTTTAATTGAACAGAATGCAACAGTTCAAAACTTAAGACAGATGCAAATTTAACCCTCAAAAAACCCAAATCACCCAACAAGTGAACTTTCCTGACTCCCAGGACGTAATGTGAACTTAGCAGTCTTACATCAAGCACATGATGTAATGACCATTAACAAACAGGTACTCACAATACAGAGGTGAAAACAGTACATACAGTAAAACTGAGATATGCTTTTATTTTCTGTGTGAAAGGAAACAGTTATGGATGTGTGTGCGTGTGTGGATTCTTGACCAGGAGCATTGGCAGGCCATTTGATCTTGGTGGAGGCCATCACAGACGAATCTGAACCAGTCCTCATCTAACATCTACACAGCAGGGATCACTGGACAGTGAGGAGTGCAAATCACACTCGACTGCATTGTGGCATGGCATACTGGAGCTCAATCATGTGGTGCTACCCCTCTTCATAGCTCAATTTTCAATAAAAACTGAAACAGAGATTTAAGTTCAAGTCCTATCATCTTTAAATTTAGTAAAGCTCTACAATCAACATTGCAGCATCCAGTATTCAAAGCTGAGAAGAAACACGCAGTACTAAAAAAAAAACCTTAAAAATATGTAAACTAAAAAAGATAGTCAGGCTAAACTTATGCTGGAAAAATAACATTCTGAACTGACATACTTTAATTTGTCATGTATCCAATTATCTTATAGGACCCATATAGTTTAAGAGAGAATTAACTGGGATTACATTTTCAGTTACATTTGGTCAGTTGTTTATATTCCATATATATCCTGGGTATTTTTTCTCAGTACAGAAAGAACTGTGGACAGTTTCATAGCTTTCTGTCTGGCAATTTCCATTACAGTGTACAAGGCAAGTCCTGGATGGGAATAGCAACAGACCCTCTTGGAGACCTGAAACAGATACAAATGTACATAGTGTTCAGGTTAAAATATCCATTTTCAGCACTACAAACTGAACTTGACACACCAGTGTTGTTTAAAAGGTAGGAAGAGTGTGAAAAGTATTCAAAAACAATTTTAATTTTGCGACATACAAAAATTCTTCCTTCTCTACATCTTCCAGGAATGTGCGTAATTTCCTGGTTCTGGACATTCAGATGAAGCTGCCCCCATTTCTGTAAATCCTGCTCGCTCTAGCAGACTGCTAAGAGTGCACAGGAGTAGCTTAGGGCGAATGGTCCTACAGTTTCCCCGCCCTTGGTATCCACTTGGATACGGTCGCTTGGCACAGCATGGCCAAGACAGTCAACTGACTGTATAGAACTCAAAGTGCATTTGCAATGGCACGGACTACTGTGAAACTGAGCCATAAAGATCAGGAAGGCATAGGTTCAATTCTCAGTCTGTACAATGGTAGGTACACTACAATTGTCATGTAGCCAAAAACAGGTCAGCACCTTGAGAAGGAGAGAGAGTTGGAAGGGAAAATGTAAACTATTGCTCCATCACTCTGGTAGAGTGCACTGTAACCCTATCATTACGGCAAATGGCATTCTGAACTAAAGAGAAGCCCATCTTCAATTAACATAAAAAGCATTCATAGAATCGGGTTTGTGCCTAGTCCACACTCCCCATACCATTTAATATTCTTTTTATATCCAACTATTTATTTCTCTTTTAAAACTGTTCTGCTTCCACAGTTTATGGCAAAGAATTTCACATTCTAACCACCATCTATACAAAGAAAGTTTTTCTAAACTCTCCTTTATGTCTTGTGATTTTAAATTTATGCCCTCTTGTTACCAGTGGAAGCCATCTATCATTATTTACCTCATCATAACTCTTCATAATCTTGGCGACATTAATCTCTCAGCTCCAGTGAAAAAAGGCCTTATTTCTCAAGTCTCTTCATAAAGTGCAACCTTTTATCCCTGAAAATATTCTATAATGCTTACTGGTGCAAAATATATTGGAAGCACTTTAATACTTAAGCATCATTTTTAGCACCAATATCTGAATATTGTTGGGTTTGCAACAAACAAATTAAGTTGATATCACGCACACATTTTGAAATTCCCTTTGTTTGGCACTAAAAACAAATGTAGTGCCTGATGTGTGACTTTTCTTATATACGTGTTTAAAATCTAATTAAGTTTTAAACTTCCAGCTCGCTAGTTAATGTTTAAGGCTATAGGCAAGTGTTTTAGTTAACATTACAAATTTTGGAAAAGAAACTAGAGTCAAGCAAAAGTACCTTGTCAACAGATGTCCACGTAGCTTATGACATCTATAATTCAATGGTAGCTTATGGGTTACCATACTGCCCTTTTATCTGACACTCAAACCATCCCAAATTGATGGGATGAAAGCGCTATTTCTCTGCTGGATGAATGTCCTACATGAAACGTGTTTGGACAAATTCAGTTCAGTTCCTAGTGGGTAGTTTTATACTGTGACTTGAGCCCATAATACTGGAATCTCATTCCAAGAGGGCCAAAGAATGGCTGATATGAAAAATGGAAATGCCACTCTGGCGTAACATGAAACACCCTGAAGTTGGGGCGAAAGCATTTTCTTCAGGCCAAATGGAGGTAGCTTTATCCTCCACCTGAGCTGTACGTGGCCGGAGAAAGATTTATGCCGAGATGGAATAATGACTAGCACAAAAAAGTGTTGGATTGGGAAGAAAATTATGAAGCAATTTTCCTTTACTACACCCTTGTAAATACTATTTTAGCCAGAAAGCTGAGTACATTACAAAATTAACTCTGATTGAATTATAGTTGTCAGCTGGTATTTTTTGAGGTCAGCGTCACTATTTCACAGTCATAGCTTGATTTTGTAACATTAAGGAAGGCCCTGCCAAATACTGTTTAAGTACTGTAAGCGAAGCATGCAAAGATTTTCTGTATTTTGGCTGTTTTATGATCAATCCTAGATTTTGCACAGTCAATGTGACTATGTGATTTACATATACATTCCAATGGGTAACTAGCCAGTTGCTTAGATCCACCTGGAGCTATTACTACTTAAGTAGCTTAAGAGACAGCATAAACAGAACACAACTGACCCCTCTAGGTAAGAAGTATGGTGCATCAGTTTCTACGACAATCCTCTCTATTGGGATTTTTCTCACTGCTTCCTTGGCCGCAACAGCAGTTGGATAGGTTAAAAGAGCGGTGAACCCAACCGACAAATTTGAAAATTCCTGTAGAAATGGTTCAATCACCTCATAACGGCCTGTAAAGCAATGCCTACAGAATGAAAGATCAAAAACAAAATTAAAACCAAACTCAACAAAATATGCCATTTTCTGGTATGAATCAGTTTTCCTAAAACATTCTTTTGGTCTTATTAAAAAAATGTTTAATGACAGGAAGTCAGCCAGTTCATTCTTAGTACCTTCTAGAAGCCAGCAACACAGACACCTGGGAACAGGTATACAACCTGTTCACTCAGCTAGTGGAGGAGAAAAATAAAATAATTATTTTTCGTCAAGGAAAAAAATTCACTTTATTGTAATATCAGTACATCTCCCATGGTGTTGCTTACAGCTGATCCAGGACCTGGAGTATGGTGCTGCTACAGCCCACACCAAACAGTTGGGGCCCGATTTTGTGGATTCTGTGGGAAATGGTCGGATTCCCTGAATGTGGGGTTCTGACCCGAAAAAAATGGGTCAGCCAGCTGCACGCAATTTTCCCCTCAAGTGGCCAATTAATTTCCAGCGTGTGGACAGCCTTGCTAATTGTCCATTTCTAGTCAGAAAGCCCCACAGTATGATGTCATCATTCGTGGTGCTTTCAAGGTCCACAGCAAGCATTGCTTCCTCTGTTGGCTTCCAAACGAACCATACAGGATGGCAGAGGAGCCTGCAGCAGCTGTGGCCAGTGCCAGACCCCGAGCTGCCTCCAAATTTGATGAAGCTTCACTGCAGGCATTATTGGATGGGGTTAGGGCCCACAGGGAGGTCCTCTTCCCTAGGTCAGGCAGGAAGAGGCCTCCCACTGAGACCAAGGCTGCATGGATGCAGGTGTCAACAGATGTCAACTCGAATGTGCATGTAACCTTGGCATCACATCTCTAACTCCTTCCTCTACTCCCCCACAGGACCATCCAGAGCCCCCGTCCCCACTGTGGAAGAGGAAGAGGCTGTGCAGCCAGACTCCTCAGAGGAAGCTCCAACCTCTGAGGGCGCAGCGTCAGCAGAAGTAAGCGCACCCAGCACCAGCGCAGACACTCACACCTCGGGGGGACCTTCGGGACATAGAGCAGTGTTGTCACCTGGTGTTTCACAGCTCACAAGTGAGCCTCAACAGATTCTGGAGACAGGGACAGCAGTGGAGAGTCCTCGTCGGAGGGCGCAGGACTCTGCCAGCTCAGCTGCGCTGCATGTCGACCCTCTGCCTCTGGGTCCATCCGCAAGAGAAGAGGTGATGGATCTCCATGCACAGATGCAGGAGTCTCTGGCAGGTTTTGTCTCCAGGGTCGCTGCGAGTGTGGAGCGAATGGAGGAGTCCATAGCGACCATGAGCAGAGCCTTTGTGGAGTCATTGGCGCATGAACGCATCACCATGGAAAAGTTGGCAACCTCCATGGAGGAGATAACGCGCCAGGGTATGGAAAACATGGTGGGTGCTCATAAGAGAATGACATCTCTTGAGGAATGTTGGCCATCTATTGAACAGAGAAACCAGACCTTCATGGAAGTCCTTCCGAGTAGGACTGCCAGTGCAGATACGGGTCCCCATGGCCCCCTAAAGCGCAGCAAGGTGCTCTCAAGCCACTTCCAAGCGCTGGCCCCTTCTGGCCTGTGCAGCTTCAGGTGAGTGAGCAGCAGCCTGGTGCTCCTGGTTCTCATCCTGCTGTTCCTGGTTCTGCTGCTGCCGCCTCTGCTGCTGGAGATCCTCTAATGGCAAAAAGGGAAGAAAAAAAGGCGTCCCATGCTTCTGGTAGATGCCTCCGCTGAGGAAGCGCTGAGTGAGGGTGGCGAGAGGGGCTTCCCAGGAGATCACATTGGAGAAGTGTGTGAGGCTCCAACCTTCCACAGCTGTGCCTAAGCCTTGAAGAAGTAGCCCCAAGCCTGCAACAACAAGGTCCTTCAACATACAAATGCTCTCCGATTAAATCGCAGCTTTCCCGAATGACCTGCAGCTGAGAGCAAGCAAGTCGGCAAGCTTCACGCCAGGTTTCATCAGCGGGGTTCCCCGCAGGTGTGTTTAGCGTGGGGAACCCTTGAAAATCGCAAGGGCCCCTTAAAATGGCATTAAACATGCCAGTAATTGGTGATTAGGGTCCCGACGGCCAGTGGCGGGCGGGACTGATTTGGGTCGCAGAGAAACGGTGGTCCAAAAGTCGGACGGGGCGGGGAATCAGGCCGGGGGTGGGGGCTCGCGACCCCCTATTTCTGCGATTTTCGGCCCCTGCCCGCCTGAAAACCCGCCCGATGGCTGGCAGAAAATCGGGGCCTTGTTCTCCCATCCTTGTAATACAGCAGATTTACTGCAGCATTGGATTACATCTTTCATTGACATCATTGCCGACCTGTATGGCTGCTGTTTTACGGGCTCCTCCCCAACTGGTATTTTAATGTTGTATTTAATTTATTTATTTGTATTTAATGTATTTAATATTGTATTTTAATATATCGTACTGTTAGTTTTTAGTATTCTACTGTTTAGTATTTAGCACTCTAGTTTTAGTATTAGTAATTTAGTTGTTTTAAAAAAAAAATATTCTACTGTTTAACTGACCTGTATGGCTGCTGTTTTATGAGCTCCCCAACTGGTATTTTAATGTATTTAATGTTGTATTTTAATATATCGTACTGTTAGTTTTTTAGTATTCTACTGTTTAGTATTTAGCATTCTAGTTTTAGTATTAGTTTAGTTGTTTTTTAAAAAATATTCTACTGTTTAACCGACCTGTATGGCTTATGAGGGTAGCCGCTGTTTTACGAGCTCGTCCACAACTTTCCACGTACTGTTTCTTCACTTATCCGCTACGACCATTAATCACTTCTGGACATAAGATCGTCCGGAGATATAGAACCTACCCCCGATTTTTCGAACTGGGATTCTGCTGCTACTACCATCTACCCTCCCACCTGCTTACCTGACTTAATTCCTGTGATCAGGAAGCGACAACGGCGCAAGCGGGGCAGACGAGCAGGTGCATTAGTGAAGCTGAGGCGACGTGAACACCACCCCCCCTTCCAAGTATTCTCCTGGCGAATGTGCAGTCACTGCACAATAAGCTGGACAAACTCAGGAGGGAGGCTCACCTTCCAGCGAGACATTAAGAACTGCAATGTCTTGATTTTTACTGAGACTTGGCTTGATCCATCGACACCAGCTTCGGCCATTCAACCAGAGGGATTCAACATTCACCGGCTAGACCGAACAAAGGACTCAGGGAAAAATAGAGGGGGTGGAGTATGCTTTATGATCAACAACTCCTGGTGTTCCGACATGGAACTACTTACATCTTCTTGTTCACCCGATCTTGAACACCTGATGATCAAATGCCGACCCTTCTACCTCTCGAGAGTTCTCATCCGTGATCATTACAGCAGTGTATATTCCACCACAGGCCGACGCAAATAGGGCACTAAACGAGCTGTATGGGATCATTAGCAGCCTTGAAACTTCCCATCCAGAGGCTGCATTCATCGTGGCTGGTGATTTCAACAAAGCCAATCTGAAGAAAGTACTGCCTAAATACCATCAGCATATCACCTGCCCAACGCGAGCCAAGAACACACTAGATCACGTTTACACTCCATTCCGGGATGGATACAAGGCCCTCCCCCGCCCTCCCTTCGGCAAATCAGATCACGGCTCCATCCTGCTGCTACCCACCTATAGGCAGAAACTGAAACAGGAAAAGCCTGTGATGAGATCTCTACAATGCTGGTCGGATCAATCAGACGCTATGTTACAAGACTGTTTTGATTCCACTGACTGGGATATGTTTCGGAATGCCTCGGACAATGACATCAACACATATACAGATTCAGTCATTAGTTTCATAAACAAGTGCATAGACGACGTTGTTCCAAGGATTGTTGCACGAACATTTCACAACCAGAAACCATGGGTAAATGGCAATATCCGTGCTATGCTAAAAGCACGGTCCATCGCATTCAACTCTGGGGACATGGATGAGTACAAGAAATCAAGGTATGACCTCAGAAAAACCATCAAAAATGCAAAAAGACAATACACGGACAAAGTGGAGTCACACTATCATAGCTCAGATTCGCGAAGGATGTGGAGTGGACTACAATCTATTACAGACTACAAAGGGAAACCCAACTGTGTCATGCCCAGCAATGCCTCTCTCCTGGATGAGCTTAACACTTTTTACGCCCGGTTTGAGGTCAACAACAACTGGCCTGTTACAAGGGCACCCGCGGCTCAGGACGACCGGGTCTTCTCAATCTCCGTGGCTGACGTGAGCAAGACCTTTAAGAGAGTGAACACCCACAAAGCACCCGGTCCAGATGGAATCCCTGGGCGTGTCCTTAGAGCATGCGCTGACCAGCTGGCAGCCGTGTTTACGGATATATTCAACCGTTCACTGTACCAGTCTGTAGTCCCCACCCGCTTCAAGATGACATCGGTTATTCCAGTCCCCAAAAAAACAAAAGTAACCTGTTTAAACGACTACCGCCCCATAGCACTCACTTCTGTCATCATGAAGTGCTTTGAGAGGCTGGTCAAAACCCACATCAACTCGTTACTACCTGACACACTGGACCCACTCCAATTTGCCTACCGCCCAAACAGATCTAGGGATGATGCCATCGCCACTGTACTGCACACTGCCTTATCACACCTGGATAAGAGGAACACCTATGTGAGAATGTTGTTGATTATAGTTCAGCATTCAATACCATTATCCCCTCCAAGCTTGTCAACAAGCTCAGTGAGCTAGGACTTAACACCTCACTATGCAACTGGATCCTGGACTTCCTGACGGGAAGACCCCAGGTGGTGAAAATAGGCAGAAACACCTCCTCCACACTGATCCTGAACACGGGAGCTCCCCAGGGTTGTGTGCCCAGCCCCCTTCTGTACTCCCTGTTTACTCACGACTGCGTGGCCACGCACAACTCCAACTCCATCATCAAGTTTGCTGATGACACTACTGTTGTAGGCCTGATCACAGATGGCGATGAGACAGGCTACAGGGAGGAGGTAAGAGCCCTAGGAGAATGGTGCAAGTACAACAACCTCTCCCTCAACATCAGCAAAACAAAGTAGATGATCGTGGATTACAGGAAGCGGCAGGGGGAGGGACACACCCCAATCTACATCGAAGGGGCTGAGGTGGAGAGGGTCAGCAGCTTCAAATTCCTGGGTGTATTCATTACGGAGGACTTAACGTGGTCTCATCACATCGACGTTGTAACCAAGAAGGCATGCCAATGCCTGTTCTTCCTCAGGAGACTGAAGAAATTTGGAATGGCCCCCCAGATTCTCACCAACTTCTACCGGTGCACCATCGAGAGTATCCTGTCCGGCTGCATCACTGCCTGGTATGGCAACTGCACCGCCAGACCGCAAGGCTCTACAGATGGTAGTGAAAGCTGCACAACACACTATAGGAATTAAACTACCTGCTGTGCAGGATATCTACCCCGAGAGGTGCCGGGGGAAGGCCCCCGAGAATCATTAAAGACGCGAGTCACCCCAGCCACAACCTCTTCGCCCTGCTCCCGTCCGGTAAGAGATACCGAAGCATACGGTCTCGTACCAACAGGTTTCGAAACAGCTTCTACCCCCAGGCCATAAGACTCATGAACGATTAATTTATTATTTATTACTGTTGTTTTATTTATTTATTATTACTGTCTTTCTATTAGTATTTTTATCATTGTTATGCCATATTTATTCCAATGTTGGGAGGACTCGTAAAAATCAACATTTCATTGTGCAGTACACACGTCTGTTGCATATATGACAAATAAAATAAAATTGAATTGAATTGAATTGAATTCAAGAGGGAGCTGAACCGGTTCGTGACTGGGGCAGAGATCACATCATATGGAAGGCAAGTGGATTAATAGATAACACATGGTCCACATTATATTCTAGACTGGTTTTGCTCACCTGAGGGGGTCAGAGAGAAATTTTCTGGAGTATGTTTTCCCTTATTGGCCCTGTTTTTTTTCCCCTCTCCCAGGAGATTACATAGCTATGGGGGGGGGGGGGGGGGGGGGGGAAGTGTCTAGTTATGAAGCTCCAGCCATCACGAGTGTGGGGCAGGCTTGATGGACCAGCTGGCCATCATTTTCGTATGTTCGTACATGATTGCTCGACATAAAAATACCACAGCATACTGATACTGACAGACTCAACAGTAAAATACAAACTCCCTAGGAACTGCCACACCAGCAACTGCTTCAGCAAAAGCGCAAAATCCATTGTGGAACAGTAGCGTAGTGGTTATGTTACTGGACTAGTAACCCAGAGGCCTGGACTAATGATTCGGAGAAATGTGGCCGAACAAAAACACTTCAACCAGCCCATGAGCTCTACGTATAATATACCCCCATAAAGAACATAGGCTAGAGATTATTTTGAGGACCTCGCGCATCTTGGGAACCTGCATGCACTCATGGTTTTAAACAGGAGAAAATAAACCCTCTTACAAAGCCAAAGCACAAGTAGAATCATCATTTCACCTGTGAATCCTGTAGTCCTTTGGCACATTGATTTTCATTATCTCAAGAAGGTCTTGGTCAGCATCCCTGCAGTGTATGACAAGAGGCTTCTTTAATGCCACTGCAAGCTTTAGCTGTCTCTCAAAGACCTGGCAAAAACAAGAATGTATTTATCAATAATCCTTAAGCTCCAACATCTATTCCCCCACCCCCCTCCACACACGCACCAATTGAGGGAGTGCTATACTGCTGTTGGAGATGCTGTCTTTTGGACAAAATGTTAAAACTGCAGCTTTATCTGCTTACTCAGGCGAGTGGAAAAGATGCCTTGGTACTATGTGAAGATCAGAGGAGATCTCCCGGTGTCCTGGCTGACAATTATCACTCAACCAGCAGCACCAAAGACACACTAAATGGACATTTATCTCATTTGCTGTTTGTGGGACCTTGCTCCGCAAAAACTGACCGACAGGTTTGCATACAAAAAAAAACAGTAACCGACTGGTTATAAAATACTTTGGGACATCCTGAAGATGTGAAAGGCGCTATATAAATGCAAGTTCATTCTTTTTTCCTCAATGTCAAAAAAAATCCCAAACACCATTAGTTCAGAATTTTTACTTAAAGGCTTAAACTATATAAAAACTCTTATGATGCATCATGCACAGTATTTGTCCACAGTAGCTGGAAATCCCCAGCACCAAAATCCCAGGTGAAATTTCCAACTCAACCCCGTGGACCAATGTGACCAAGGCATTTCTAGTAAGTGACCAAGTTTAGTGAGTTTCTTGTTTAGAATTGTGCAATGTGTGTGTTTGTTGTGCGTGATTTTTAGCTGTATACAATGATCTATAAAGAAGGAAAACGGCAGTGTGAGGAGAGTAATTGAACAATATGGCTCATTTATGCTAGTTAATAATGCTTCCAGATTGCTGCGCTTAGGTAAAAAAGTAATTAAATAAGTGATGCTTTCTCATTGCTGATTGAAAGTGAAGTGAATTAAATTGTTTTTATTCTGCTTCGTATTAGGCAATAGGAAATGTGAGCAAATCAGCATGGTTGACAGACACGTGACATATATATACATAATACACACACACATATATAAATAAAGAAAAATAACAAATCCCCTAACTAGGATGAACAAAAATTGTCCCTGCAAACTCCAGACTATACATGCATACTTAGTAAAAAAAAAACACAGGATACCCTGGATTGAGGACAGTGCTGCCTGGTAATTAAAGGATTTGGGTAATTAGTTCAAATAATTACTGACAAATATTTATTAGCTTTTAAAGGTTACATTTTCTCAAATCTTTAATACTATAATTTAATTATCCCCCTGGCATAATTTCTAAAATTCACCAGATAAATGAATTCACTAATAAATGAACGTGCCCTCCTCCAGCCCACATACCTGTTTTTGTTTAGCAATGTCTGTGGTACACTTGTAAGAGTAGTCCAATCCCATCTCTCCAAAAGCCACCGCTTTAGGGTGTCTCAGTGCTCGGATAATTGCCTTTTCCTGCAAATGTGTGTAGTAACGGGCAAAATGTGGATGGCAGCCAAAAGCACCCCAAACAAGCGGTTCTTCCAGTAAATTTTCCCATAAGTTCCCAAGAACCAGACTGCGAGGGTCACAGAAATCTGTGATACAGCCGTGAAACTCCGCTGGAAACGTGCTATCGTAAACCTTCATAAACTTTGCAAAAGTTCCGCTAAAGGACAACTTTGAGTACAAAAAGTCCAGATGGCAATGTGTGTCTATAAAACCTTCCCTTTGGTAGTTCTGTCCCCAGTTTTCTTGGAACCGATTCTCTGAATTATTAGCCAAAACTTCTGAATCTTCTACTGAAGAGTTGAGGGAACCTGTACTCACGTCCAAGTTATTGCTATTATTGAGCTGACGTAGTGAGCAGCCTGATGACTCAAAAGACAAGCTATTGCGAATAGTGGACCCAGAACTTCGCGAAGAATTTATTGAATGGCTTGGGAAAGATTCTGTTCCATTGTCAGGATAGTTATGCTGACACCAAGTATCATAAAGACTGCTGGATGATGAAGGTTGCGGAGGAGTTTGAGGGTTTGACCAGTATTCTGAATATGGACAAGAGGGGCTAGAATACAAGAATGGTGGGTATGTAATATATTCGGTGGGTAATGGGGTACTAGCCGTGGAATTTTCCAGTTTGCATGTTGGACTAGAATCTCCTTGTGAAAACATAGCTAAAACTGTGGGGTCTTCTACATCAGACCAGTCACTTCCAAAGGATGGATCCTCATCAGAGGTCAATTTCTGTTTAAAAAAAATAAAAGTAATGTCATAACCTTGACTTAACCAAGCCCAAAGCAAATTGAAAACTTTATATTTAAGTTACAATGCAGAGATGATGTAATAGATGTGCATTTTGAAAATTGGATCTAGACCAGATTTTATAGTGCTTCACAGAATTGAATTGCTGAAGGCAAAACACCAGCTCATTTTATAACTGTCTGCCTTGGCTTCTCTCTGCACCCATCTACTGAATAGTAATAAAAAAACTGGGAAAACACCGTTAAACAGAAAACTAGATAAATACATAGAAATATACCTTCATATCACTCTCTGGCAAGTGACATTCTAGAAATAAAATTAGATCCATGTCCTTAAAATATTGAAAAGGACAAACTAAAGTTAGTACAGGTACACTAAAGTATTGAAGGACTACAAGAGACAAATACAAAATTGCCCAGCTTCAGGCAAGGTTAGGGGCAAGAACCACCTCTCCACCTTTACATGTACATAAATGGAACATAACCCCCATCAAAAGTTGATCCTTTATCAATATACTTTATACATAAATTTAAAAAAAGGATCCGGACAAATATCTCATCAGAATCACACAGAAATTATAATGCAAAACAAGCCATTTGGCCCAACCAGTCTTTGTGGATATTTATCCTCCACTTGAGTAATAGTCCCAATCCCATGTGCCTGCCCTGTTCCCATATCCCATCCTCCCACTTTCCTTCAATTGCCTATCTAACCTATTCTTAAATGTTGGCATAGTCTCTGCTTCAATCACTAACTCTGGTACTGTATTCCACAGCCTCAATCATCTATTAAAAAAAAGTTTCTCCTACTCTCTGTCCAAAATCTTACATCTTATTATATCTATATATTCCCATGTTCTAGACTCAATCACTGGAAACAATCAGTTTCTCTTTCTATCTATCCTGCCCATCCCTTCACAATTTTAAACATCCATAAAATGCCCTGTAATCTCGGTTCTAATGAAAGCAGCCCAATTTTTCAAGTCTTTCTTCCTATTTGCATTTCCTCATACCAGGCAGCATTCTCTTGAATCTTTGCTGTATCTTCTCTATTACCTCAGCATCTGTTCTATAGTTTGAAGTCCAAAACTGCACAGTACCCCAACTGTGGTCTTACTAAGATTTATACAGATTCTCCATTACATCTCAATTTTTATATTCTATACTGTGCCATAAAACCCAGTATTCCATTAGCTTTTTTAGGGCCTTATCCAATTGAGGTACTGCTTTTGTCATATAAACCTGAACCCCCAAATCTCTCTGCTCTTCAACATCACCCAGCTTTCCCCCAAAGTATAATTACTACTTTATTTTTTATACAAACAAAATATACCACCTCACATTTACTGACGGTGAATTCCATCAGTGACTTTTTTTGCCCATTCCACTATCTTATCAATATTCCCTTGCAACTTCCTTTGGTCCCCAGAATTATTTACTATGCCTCCTTTTTTACTATAGTCTACACATTTGGACACCACTTCCTCTAGCCCTATTTCCATTTCAGAGGTATACAAGAACAAGGACATCATCACCTACTTCCAACTACTGAGAAATTGCTCTTAACTCCGACTCAGTTTCCTCCCTTCTAACTAGTTTTTAAATCCAATTTCCCCACTCCCAATTCCATGCCCCTTAATCTTCTCCAATAGTCTCCTGTGTGGTACCTTACCAAACAAAGGTTTTCTAAAAGTCCATGTACACCACATCCACTACAATTTCACCATATCTGTCATCTTCTCAAAAAACACTCAGGTTTATCAAGCACAATCTTCCTTTCTGAAATCTGTGTTGATTGCTTCTAATTATTTTCTCTTCATCTAGATATTTAGTAATCTCATCTTTAATTAGTCATTCCAAAATGTTCCCTGCCATAGATGTTAAACTAATTGCCCGGACTAGCCTGGGCTCCCTTTTTGAAAACGGGTATTACATTGGCCGCTCTCCAGTCCTCCAGCACACATCCACTGTGTAGAACACAAATACAATTTCTCGGGCCTCCAATATTTCTTTCCGCTTTTCTCTCAAGATCCTTAGATGTATTCCTTCAGATCCCAGCACTCTATCCTCCTTTAACTTAACTAACTTCTCTAACACTTTCCTTTTATTTATTGTATCTTTCATCTCAATTCAGGATTCACCTCCTCCCAAATATCCTTCTTGTTTGTAAACACCAAAGCAAGGTATATGTTAAGTATCCCTGCCAATTTCTACTTATCCTCCACTAATTCACTTTCCTCGCCTCTTGGGTCCCACTTCACATTTAACAACCCAGAACCGCTTTCCTTATTTTCTGGTATTCTATATGCTGCTTTCTTCAATATTACTCTTTATCAAACCACTCTATTTATCCAGAGCATTCTGAAACTTGTAGTTAAAAAAAATGTATATACTTAATTTGCAACTTTGCAATCCCCTCTTTAAAAATATCCCCTTGTTGACCTATGGTCCTGTGTGCCAATATCACTTTCCATCTCACCTGAGCTAGCTCACTCTTCATGTTTCTAAAGTCTGCCCTATTCTAATCTGATGCTTTTGTATGAACTTTTCCCCTTGTGATTTGGACCTGAAACCGCATCAGATACAGAATTGGCAGCAAGACACATAGAATATACAACACAGAAACAGGGCCTCTGAAAATGGACCTCAACAAGGAGAGCTGAACTTGTTCTCTTCCTAATTTATCATGTCCTTTATAGCACAATGTTGACAAAAGAAATCAAAATTAAAAAGGTAGTCTTACTGTGAATACCTTGCAGTGATCATTCTCAGTTTTTGGAAGGAGATTCTTGTTTCCTTTCATACTTGTCTCATTATCCACAGCTACATCTACAAATACCAGCTCTGGGGTTGGTCTTTCATCCATATTTCCTTTATAGGCCTTCAATCTGCTGTTCCGCTTTGGTTCCATAGAATTATTTTCAGCATCAGTTTCCTGTTGTTGACTGCTGTATTGCAAAGAACCATCCCCATGAGTTGTTTCTTGCCAAACTCCTTCTCGGGTTTGCCCACAATCTTTTGTTAGAGGTTCTGCTGGTACTAATCCAACCCGTGTCTCTTTGGTGTGGTCGGTATTTCTAGCAGGGCCTTGCACCTGTTTTTTCTGGAAGTCCCTACCAACAGCTTCTGATACAGCTTTAAGGTAGAGAACTTTAGTACCCTGTACAGGTGCTGCCTTCCGAGTCTCTCTTTGAATGATACCTTTGTAATCTCGTGCCTCGACTATAGATTTTGTACTCTGCTTCAAGGTACTGCTCAATACTGCAGATAGACTTCTCCTTTCAGCTTCCATACTCTGTAATATATACCAACAGTAAAATAAGTTAGAACATTATAAAAATCACCAATTAGGACAAAGAATAAGTGAAGAGGTTTCATTTGTTTTTAAATGTTAGGGATCTTGCTAGCAGGCATTCAAGCAGTGGAAGCATCTTTCTTCTACTGATTTCCTTTATGCTGTAATTTTCCAGACACACTGCAACCTTTATTAGTCACCTTTATAGAGTGGTCAGCTCTCTACGTGGCCATCCTTTGGCAATCCTAAATTCATCATTAAAGGCAATGTAATATTTCTTCCATTAACCAATCACCTATGTATTCTATTTCATTCAGGCATTTTGTATATATTGCACCTGCATACAGTAGTCAATGATAGGGAAAAACAGGCTACAAAATGGTAGCAGACTTTTGTTACAGTATATTGCTTTTCAGATCACGATTTTAAAACTATTTTGATTTGTTAAGTTTTTAACCTGCTCTTTGTCCAACCATTTCACTAGCTAAATCTCTTGCCTACTCAAAGTTGTTTTATTTCATTTGGGCAAGCTTTTGTGTATTGGTCAGCAGTTTGACCCTCCCCAGTTCAGCCCCCTGATTAGTTCAGTTTAAAAAAAAAACATGCTCAGGGTGTGGAGGGTTTGTGTAAACATTTGCTGTTCTCAATTTTGTGGATGCATACATCGAGTGCACAACACACAAGATCGTTTCTGTAACCTTTAAAAAAGGCATAGCTAAGAAGTCCAGGACAAAAATTAGTGATTGCTGAATGCCTACATATTTTGGTTCTAGCAGAAAGAAAAATTAGAAACCATAACTTGCAGAGCACTTTAAATTTAGGATGACACCAATGAATTTGTGCGAAGAAAATGCAGAGAACAATTGCAAAATAAATCATACAGACATATAAGATATCTGAATTGACGTGGAAGTGGTTCCAGCTGCATCGATCCATGAATATTCTATTGTAGGGACCACTCATACAAGAAAAGGTCCTCACATTAGTGGGCAAGTAGGAATGATTTCCAAACTTTCAGTAGCTGGTTGGATTATTTTAAGAAATGTCAGAATATTGTTCTATTTACCATGAATGCAAATACATCAGAAAAAGACATTTGCATTCTGTGCAATGCTGAAGGAAGGAAAAGGCGGTCAATGGAAAATCCAAGATTCTTTGATGCTTGAAAAACTTTGGCAAAGAAACTTCCAGTGACCAACTATGCAAATGGGGGGGGGTTCTAGGAATTCAATCACAGAACCTTCAGACAGAAATGCAAAGCTGTTCTTTTCACTGTCAGCCTGCAGAAAAGTGTTTGACATAGGAAAGTCAGAATCAAATTGTTCCTAATGAAGGCCACTTCTAAACTCCAGCCATTGGACCAAGATGCCAAAGTGTGTGCAGATTGTTAATACAAAGTTCCTGTTCTGGTCATTTGTTCCCAAGATTGACAGTATAAGCAGTACTACACATGTGGGCAAATGCATTACAATCAGCATTCACTGTTTAACAAGCATAGGATCAGGTTGAATCACAGTCCATGATGTTGACGTTATGGAGGATGGTTTCCTCAAGGCAGATGATAATGGAGAGATGTCCTAATTGGTCAATATAGCTACCAAAGCATCATCAAGCAATGTATCCTGTCAGCAATTTTGTAAGCAGACCTTGACTCTGATTTGCTGACCAGGGATGACTTTTAATAGGAAAATTGGGATAATGACCTTATGAATAACCATCACATGAACAAGCAGTTGATGTTGGGAGCAGGAAGTCAGTGTGTGAAATTGGTCTTGGACGGTAGCTTAAAACAGGCAATAGTTTTACATGCTGCCTGATTTTCTTTTCCATTGAAGTTAGGCAGTGTGTAAAACAGGCTGCCGATTTGCTATTGCACATTTTTTGCTACCGTCCAAGACCAATTTTACCCCTAGCGAATCTGAGAAAACAGTGAAAATATCACCAATAAATACACTCCTGTCTCCTATGCATAGCGAGCACACGATCAAATTCAATCATTGGAATACTATATGCGCAAAGTTTACACTAACTGGCATTTTGGAACAATACAGAAAAAGAAGCCATTCCATATGCAGCAACCACTAGATGGAGATATTGTGCCAAATTACAGGCTAGGTAACTGCAGAATGACAGGAAATACATCATATGACAGCAGGTTTATACAGAAAAATCACTCATTTCTACCCAGCACATATTTTCAATTTCTTTCACTCAGGAATCTATCCGACAATGTGGAAAACTGCCCAGGTATGTCCTGTCCACAAAAAGCAGTACAAATCCAACCCGACCAATTACCGCCCCATCAATCTACTTTCAATCATCAGCAAAGTGATGGAAGGTGTCATCAACAGTGCTATCAAGCGACACTTACTCACCAATAACCTGCTCACTGATGCCCAGTTTGGGTTCCGCCAGGACCACTCAGCTCCCGACCTCATTACAGCCTTGGTCCTAACATGGACAAATGAGCTGAATTCCAGCGGTGAGGTGAGAGCGAATGCCCTCGACATCAAGGCAGCATTTGACCGAGTCTGGCATCAAGGAGCCCTAGTAAAACTGAAGTCAACGGGAATCAGGGGGAAAATGCTCCATTGGCTGGAGTCATACCTAGCACAAAGGAAGATGGTTGTGGTGGTTGAAGGTTAAGCATTGCAGCCCCAGGATATCGCTGCAGGAGTTCCTCAGGGCAGTGTCCTAGGCCCAAACATCTTCAGCTGCTTCATCAATGACCTTCCCTCCAACATAAGGTCAGAAATGGGGATGTTCGCTGATAACTGCAGTGGTCAGCGCCATTCACAACTCCTCAGATAATGAAGCAGCCCATGCCCGCATGCAACAAGACCTGGGTGACGTTCAGGCTTGGGCTGATAGGTGGCAGGTAACATTCGCGCCACACAAGTGCCAGGCAATGACTATCTCCAACAAGCGAGAGTCTAACCACCTCCCCTTGACATTCAATGACATTACCATCGCCGAATCCCCCACTATCAACATCCTGGGGGTCACCATTAACCGGAAACTTAACTGGACCAGCCACATAAATACTGTGGCAACAAGAGCAGGTCAGAGGCTAGGTATTCTGCGGTGAGTGTCTCACCTCCCGACTCCCCAAAGCCTTTCCACCATCTACAAGGCACAAGTAAGGAGTGTGATGGCATACTCTCCACTTGCCTGGATAAGTGCAGCTCCAACAACACTCACAAAGCTCGACACCATCCAGGACAAAGCATCCCGCTTGACTGGCACCCCATCCACCACCTTAAACATTCACTCCCTCCACCACCGGCGTACCGTGACTGCAGTGTATACCATCTACAAGATGCACTGCATCAACTCGCCAAGGCTTCTTCGGCAGCACCTCCCAAACCCACGACCTCTTCCACCTAGAAGGACAAGGGCAGCAGGCGCATGGGAACACTACCACCTCCAAGTTCCCCTCCAAGTCACACACCATCCTGACTTAGAAGTATATCGCCGATGCTTCATCGTCGCTGGGTCAAAATCCTGGAACTCCCTACCTAACAGCACTGCGGGAGTACCTTCACCACACGGACTGCAGTGGTTCAAGAAGGCCGCTCACCACCACCTTCTCAAGGGCAACTAGGGATGAGCAATAAATGCTGGCCTTGCCAGCGACGCCCAGATCCCATAAACAAATTTAAAAAAAAGACATTCTCATGAGTGTCAGATTCCTGAATTCACATTGGCAATACATGGCCACTGATGCTGTGGCTTAAATGACTAGGTAGCTAATGAAATCACTCCATTCCACATCACAAAAGGGTACCAGAACTGATTAACATAACCAACTATATCCAGGGAGAGTAAGGGTTTTGTGCAGCTTCTCTATCTGAAAAAGCACAGTAACTTTTAGAATTTCTCTTCTTAAAAAGAACTCTTCCATACATTAACATGTTTAATCACCATAATTGTGACCGTTAGCAGTTTAACACAGTAAGGGTGCAAAAAAAAACCAAGCCAAGTCTCTTTAAACACATATCTAAAGGTTGGATTGTTAGTGGTTTCCAGGAAGTCATTTTCATACCAGTAGAGAACATATTGTGATAAAAAAATACCTCCTCAGCAGGCTGTGGAGATTTTGGTGCAAATCTTTTACGATAGTGATTTTTGTCACTGAACAAAGTCTTCCTAAGTGAATAATTCTTTTTCCATTGATTTGTACAGCAGAAACGGAGGTCTTGTGATTGAGCAAAGGCAGGGTCATCTGAAGGAACTATTTCTGGCATCACATTCACTTGTTCAATACTGCCATCAGCTGGCTCCTTTTCTTTGCCGGTCTTCAGACCGATTTTCTGTCTGCTGTCTATGTGATCAGACACAGAATCTCGGTTAGACATAGCCCCATTATTGCTTTCTTGGCCCTGTGACCAACGTGAACACTGTGGCTGCTCAGTTGTGTATTTCCTGTATTTTGTTGGAGAAACAGTGGAGTTGTCATCCCACCTAAACTTCATCTTTTGCTTCTGACAGCTTGGCTCCATTGCTGGTTCAGCTATAGTAATCAAAAACATCTTGATCATTAAGCATGCAGAGCCTCCCACTTAAGTGTATAACTTCAAGAGCAGTAACTATTACACAAATCACAAAACCAGACAATTCAATGAAATGAAAAGCAACGATCACACCCATATTATCTAGTTCTAGATTCAATAATTTAAGTATTCAGGCTATTAATAGAAATGAATGAAAGAGTCCCCTGATCATAGATATTGCATGTTTCTCTAAATTTACAAGTTGCTGTGCCAACCTCCCATCATCTAGTTCCTGGCTCACTCCATTTCTCACCCTCCCTCCTGCCTCAGTCCCAGCACCTTTCTCATCATACCTCCTACTCTCATCAACCTCCAGTCCCTGCTCTCTCCCTTCCTATCTCACACACACAACCTGCTTCTAGCAATTGATCCCTTCAAGTGTCTACCCCTTTTCTCGCACCCTCTCCCAGAACATGGTCCCTCCCTCCCCCAATTCCTTATCCCTTCTCTCCCCCAGTCACTGGACCTCTCTTCTCACCTCTCTCTCCCCCCCAGTCCCTGCCCCTCTCCAGCCTCTGATCCCACCTCAGTCATTTCACTCTTTATCTCCCTTTCCCTCTGCCCCTCTCCCTTCCTTTCCAAACCCAAGACCCTGCCTCCCCAATCATTGCCCTTCTTTCCGAGTCCCTAACTGTTTCTTCCCCAATAGTTATTACCCTTCTCCCACCCCCTCACCTTTCAAACTCATCCTCCCCCTCAGATCTCTTCCCCCACTTTTAAGTGTCAGCCTTGGTTCAATGGTAGCATACTCATGTCCGAGTCAGAACCTCATGGGTTCAGGCCCCACTCCAGAGACTTGAGCACATAATCCAGGCTGACACTCCAGCGCAGCACTGAGTGCACTCCCTCAGTACTGCACCGCTGGAGGTGCCGTCTTTTGGATGGGACGTTATACCCCAGAGGGTGGGTGGGGCCTCGGTTTAAGTAAAAGATCTCTTAGCGCAGTTTCAAAGAGCGAAGGAGTTGTCCCCGGTGTCCTGGCCAATATTGATCCCTTAAATCAACATCTAAAAGCAGATTATTTGGTCATTATCACAGGGCTGTTTGTGGGACCTTGGTGTGCGCAAATTAACTGCCGCGTTTCCCATATTACAACAATGACTACACTTTGGGGGGCGGGGAGAGAGTCCTTCATAAAGCGCTTTGGGGCGTCTTGAGGTCGTGAAAGCAGCTATAGAAATGCAAGTCCTTTCTATCTATCCTTTCACCTATACCCCTCTCTCCCGAGTTCTTGCACTCCCGTTCCCGCACCCTACATTCCCGATCACCCACCCTTACTCCTCTCCCGGTTGCTGTACCAGTTGCCCGCGTCGACCGTTACTCGGGCGCTCGCGCACTTCCTTCACCAGCTCCCCTCCCTTGGTCCATTCCACTCCGCCAGAGGGGGAACAGGGAGCTCAGGTGGGGCCTCGAATCTCCCGCCCGATTACAAAGAAAGGTGAGAAAAGTTACAATTTCAAAGATACAGGTACACTGGCCTGTTATTCGTGGGTAAATCAATTGTCGGAAAAACCGGACCCCGATCGAACAGGGTGGGGTTAGATTATTTCAGTCTCCCCCTCCAGCGTAAAAAAGACGTGGTCAGAGCCGGTTACCAAGCATTGGGCGCGAGTCTCCCGCCGCCATTTTAAATTCAAGATGAGGCTGGATTTGGGCACCAAGGGTGAGTGGAGCGGGATTGTTGGTTTCTAGTTACTTGACGAAAGCTGCAGGGAACCACCTTTGGATAACGGCTGCTTTAAACTCTTCATGTCTCAATGCTTTTGCTTTTTGCAAGTGTTTTCACCTATTCCCTGCTACCAGGAAATATGTATTCTATTATTACATTTCAACAGGCCTATGTAGCCTGAACTGTTTTCCGCCTCCATTCGCGTGCGCACTTTGGCTGCCGCTCAGGACCCGAGCCATTCCACTAACCCCCCCCCCAGTTTCCTTCTCTCTCGATCCCTCCCTGAATGCATTCTACTGTTGTCGAGCCTCCTTTCTTCTCTCGGATACACTGCCCTCCCAAATCCCTACCCCAATCCTTCATTACTCTTCGGCATTCCTACTCCTGTCGCCGTCCCAGGCGTGACTCCCTCTTAGATAAGCCCACAGCTTCCCTCTATGCCTCTCTTGGCATCCTATGAAGGCCCCATCGAGGCACTTGTCGCTGCCACCTTACGAGCAGCAACCCCAACTGTCCCATCCTACTCTCTCGTCGACCTTGCCGCCCAGCGCGCTCACTGGGGGCAAATCTTGCCAATCTCCTCCCCATCCAACTCATTCCCCCCAGCGCTGACCCTGTGGACGCTGGCAGTGGGGCAGCCATCACCAACCCTCTCTGCATCTCCCTCCAGAATGTCCATTCATTTGCGAACAAGGCCCTTGCCATCCATGAGCATATCATGGATGACTGCATCGATGTCATGGCCCTGACGGAAACTTGGTTCAGGGATGATGACACCTTACCCTTAAATGAAGCTTCCCCACCCGGCTATACCTTTCACCACTTGCCACGCTCAGACCGCTGTGGTGGCGGTGTGGCTCTCATCACCAAATCTCACCTTGGTCTGTCCCCCTATTCCTCTGGCAGTTTCTCCTCTGAGCATCTCACCTTATTCCACCCCTCGCACCTCTCATTTAAAATTCTTGTTCTCTACCGCCCACCCAAGTACCATAAACATTTTATTACTGAGATATCTTCACTGTTCTCCTTCCTCAGCCTCTGCACCGAACGACTTCTCATCCTCGGTGATTCAACCTCCATTTCAATTCATCATGCTCTTTCTCCTCTGAGTTCACTAGCCTCCTATCCTCCCTTAATCTCAGCTTCCATGTAAACTGCCCAACCCATATTCACAGCCACCCCCTCGACCCTGCCATCTCTCGTGGCCTCGCTACTCCCATCGTGTCAATTGCAGTTAAGACCATCTCTGACCATTTCCTCATCGCTCTCCACCCACATCCCCCTAACCCTACTTCCTTCTGTGTTTGCCCCTGGAAAAAACTCTCCCAATTCTCTTACAACTGCACTTATGAAATCGCAACTGTCCAGCCTCTGGCCCTCCATTCACCATGACATTTCTGCAGCTACCGATCTGCTCAACCACTCCCTCACCACTATCTTTGATGCCCTAGTCCCTACTAAAACAATTACCCTCTCACCCTGGCCGTTCCCCCTGGTACGGTTCTCATCTTCGTTCCCTTAAGTCCAAGGGATGCAGACTCGAACGGATATGGTGGACAACTGATTTAGCCATTCACCGCCAGATCTGACTGGACCACATAAAGCATTATCGGGTCCTGCTCTCGTCTGCCAAAATTGCTCACTCTTCCAGAATCATTCTGGGATGCAAAGATAAACCCCGGCTCCTATTCTTTACTGTTAACTGCCTTCTTAAACCCCTCTCCCCTGTCTCCTCCACCCTCACCTCCGATAACAAGTATGAGGAGCTCATGAACTTCTTTGTCTCTAAGATTGAGACCATCTGTTCAGCTGCCTCTGCCACTTCCCTTCCTTCCCCATGCCCACCGGGCCAAACTTCCGCTAAGGTTTCCCCCTGCCCTAGCCCTGAACTCACATCTTTCTCCAGTTTCTCGCCGATCTCCCCTCATGACCTCTCCACGCTCATCTTGTCTATGAGACCCACCTCCTGCTCCCTCGACCCTATTCCCACCAAACTGCTGACCACCCAACTTCCTTTTCTGGCTCCCATGTTAGCTGATATTGTTAACGGTTCTCTCTCCTCAGGTACTGTCCCCCTCTCAAATCTGCCATCATCACCCCTCTCAAAAAAACAAACCTTGATCCCTCCATCTTTGCAAACTACCGCCCCATCTCCAACCTCCCTTTCCTCTCGAAAGTCCTTGAACGTGTTGTTGCAAATCCCAAATCCGTGCCCATCTTTCCCACAATTCCATGTTTGAATCCCTCCAATCAGGTTTCCGCCCTTGCCACAGTACCGAAACGGCTCTCATCAAAGTCACAAATGACATCCTTTGTGACTGTGACAAAGGTAAACTATCCCTCCTCGTCCTTCTTGACTTGTCTGCAGCCTTTGACACAGTTGACTACTCCATCCTTCTCCAACGCCTCTCCACCGTCGTCCAGCTGGGTGGGACTGCCCTCGCCTGGTTCCATTCTTATCTATCTAATCGTAGCCAGAGAATCACCTGCAATGACTTCTCTTCCCGCTCCCGCATCGTTACCTCTGGTGTCCCCAAGGATCTATCCTTGGCCCCTCCTATTTCTCATCTACATGTTGCCCTTGGTGACATCATCCGAAAACATAGTGTCAGTTTCCACATGTACGCTGACGACACCCAGCTCTACCTCACTACCTGTTCTCTCGACCCCGCCACGGTCTCTAAATTGTCAAACTGCTTCTCCAACATGCAGTTCTGGATGAGCAAAAGTTTTCTCCAATTAAATATTAGGAAAACCGAAGCCATTGTTTTCGCTCCCCACCACAAACTCTGTTCCCTAGCCACTGACTCTATCCCTCTCCCTAACATCTATCTGAGACTCAACCACACTGTTGACAACCTTGGTGTCATATTTGACCCGTGAAATGATCTTCCGACCACATATCCGCAGCATAACAAAGTCCGCCTACTTTCGTCTCCGCCCTTGCCTCAGCTCATCCGCTGCTGAAACCCTCATCCATGCCCTTGTTACCTCTAGACTTGACTATTCCAATGCACCCCTGGCTGGCCTCCCACATTCCACCCTACGTAAACTTGAGGTCATCCAAAACTCGACTGCCCTTGTCCTAATTTGTACCAAGTCCCGTTCACCCATCACCCTTGTGCTCGCTGACCTACATTGGCTCCCAGTTAAGCAGTGCTTCGATTTCACAATTCTCATCCTTGTTTTCAATTTCCTCCATGGCTTCGCCCTTTCCTATCTCTGTAATCTCCTTCAGCCGCACAAACCCCACCCCCCCCACCGAGATATCTGCGCTCCTCTAATTCTGCCCTCTTGAGCATCCCTGATTATAATCGCTCAACCTTTGGTGGCCGTGCCTTCTGTTGCCTAGGCCCTAAGCTCTGGAATTCCCTGCCTAAACCTGTCCACCTCGCTACCTCTCTTTCCTCCTTTAAGACGCTCCTTAAAACCTACCTCTTTGACCAAGCTTTTGGCCACCTGCTCTAATTTATCCTTATGTGAATCGGTGTCAAATTTTTGTCTTAAAATACTCCTGTGCAGCGCCTTGGGACGTTTTACTACGTTAAAGGTGCTATATAAATACAAGTTGTTGTTGTACAGTTATGTCCAATGTAGAAGGTCCCCCATTCTTGATTGTATTCTAACAGTAATGCCAACCCCATTTAAAAAAGCCGGACTTGCTTTTATATAGCACCTTTCATTCATGACCACTGGACGTCCCAAAGTACTTTACAGCCAATGAAGTACTTTTGGAAGTGTAGTCACTGTTGTAATGTAGGAAACGCGGCAGCCAATTTGTGCACAGCAAGCTCCCACAGCACAGCAAGCTCCCACAAACAGCAATGTGATAATGACCAGATAATCTGTTTTAGTGATGTTGATTGAGGGATAAAAATTGGCCAGGACACTCACAAATCTCATTGTCTTATAAATCAAGAGACAAACTCTTAAAAATCAAGAGATTTGGTATAAAAATCATGAGTTGCTATTTTTTTTGAAACACAAACCAATATAGATTGATAGTTTATAAACCTCATTAGTGGCTTATTTATTCGTTTATGTTCTTTTTGTTACTGTAGTTGTGCCCCTTAAAGAGGCGAGCATGTGCAAATTTGTTTTTTGCAGTTGATAACACAGGGCAACCACTGTTTTTCATTTTCAGTAAAATAGTAGTTATGCTTACACGTGGTTTGTTCAACCTTTATTTGATTTAATTGAAAATGTATCTAAAACACAGAAACTTTAAAATAAAACACAAAATGTACATAGGTGGTTTTGTTTCTACTAAATCCAGACGGTTCACTTGCAATTTCTTTGATGATTGTAAATGGGTAATCTAAATTAATTATTGATTGTTGTCGGTGAAGAATCTGTGAGCGTTGTTTGCTTGTTACAATAAATGTGAGGAGCTCGTGGATGTCTTTGTTAAAAGATTGACAACATCCATTCAACTGCTTCTGCATTCAAATCTCTCCCTCCCCCCAGCCCACCGGACCTTACTTCCTCTCCGTTTTCCCACTGCCCTAACCCTAAATTTGCATATTTCTCTTCTATCTCCCCTCCTTGTCCTTTCAAAGCTCATCTTGTTAATGAGACCGACCTCCTGCTCTCTCGACCCTATTCCTACTAAATTGCTGACAACCCAACTTTCCTTCCTGGCTCCCATATTAGCGGATATTGTTAATGGTTCTCCTCTGGTATTGTCCCCCTTTCCTTCAAATCTGCTGTCATCACCTCCTCCTCAAAAAAACAACTCCTACGTCCTTGCAAACTATCTCCCCATCTCTAACCTCCCTTTCCTCTTAATGTGTTGTCGCCTCCCAAATCTGTGCCCATCTTTCCCAGAACTCCTTGTTTGAATCCCTCCTATCAGTTCCGCCCCTGCCACAGTACTGAAATTACTCTTGCCAAGATCACAAATGGCATCCTAATTGACTGCGACAAAGATAATCTATCCCTTCTCGTCCTTCTGGACCTGTCTGCAGTCTTTGACATGGTTAACCACAAAATTCTGCTCCAACGCTGCTCAACCGCCGTCAAGCTGGCTGGGACTGCATTCGCCTGGTTTAATTCCTATCTTTCCAACTGTAACCATAGAATCACCTGCAATGGCTTCGCTTCCCAATCCTGCACTATCTTTCATCTACATGCTGCCCCTCAGTGACACCATCCGGCAACACAACGTGAGTTTTCACATGTATGCTGATAATACCGAGCTCTACCTCTCCTCCACCTCTCTCGAACCCTCCACCATCTCCATACTATCAGACTGCTTGTCCGACATCTAGCACTGGATGAGTAGAAATTTCCTCCAAGTAAATATTGGGAAGACCAAAGCCATTGTTTTTGGTTCACACCACAAACTCCATTCCCTTTCCACTGATTCGATCTCTCTCCCCGGCAACTGACCAAGGCTGTTCGCAATCTTGGTGTCATATTTGATCACGAATTGTGCTTCCTACCTCATATCAGTTCTATCATTAAGACTGCCCATTTCCACCTTCGTAATATCGTGGGTCTCCGCCCTTACCTCAACTGAGCTGCTGCCTTTATCACCTCTAGACTTGATTATTCCAGTGCACTACTGGCCGGCCTCCCTAGCTCTACCCTCTATAAGAACATAAGAAGTAGGAGCAGGAGTAGGCCATACGGCCCCTCGGGCCTGCTCCGCCATTCAATAGGATCATGGCTGATCCGAACCTAGACTCACGTCCACATCCCTACCCGCTCCCCGTAACCCTTAATTCCCTTATCAGCTAGGAAACTGTCTATCTCCGTTTTAAATTTATTTAATGTCGCAGCTTCCACCGCTCTCTGAGGTAGCAAATTCCATAGATTTACTACCCTCTGAGTGAAGAAGTTTCTCCTCATCTCAGTTTTGAAAGGGCAGCCCCTTATTCTAAGATTATGCCCCCTAGTTCTAGTCTCACTCATCAGTGGAAACATCCTCCCCGCATCCACCTGATCAAGCCCCCTCACGATCTTATATGTTTCAATAAGATCGCCTCTCATTCTTCTGAATTCCAATGAGTAGAGGCCCAACCTACTCAACCTTTCCTCATAAGTCAACCCCCTCATCTCCGGAATCAACCGAGTGAACCTTCTCTGAACTGCCTCGAGAGCAAGTATATCTTTTCTTAAATATGGAAACCAAAACTACACACAGTATTCCAGGTGTGGCCTCACCAGTACCCTGTATAACTGAAGCAAGACTTCCCTGCTTTTATACTCCATCCCCCTTGCAATAAAAGCCAAGATTCCATTGGCCTTCCTGATCACCTGCTGTACCTGCGTACTAACCTTCTGTGTTTCATGCACCAGGACCCCCAGATCCCTTTGTACTGTAGCACTTTGCAGTTTCTTTCCATTTAGATAATAACTTGCTCTTTGATTTTTTCTGCCAAAGTGCATAACCTCACACTTTCCAACATTATATTCCATCTGCCAAATTTCTGCCCACTCACTTAGCCTGTCTATGTCCTTTTGCAGGTTATTTATGTCCTCCTCACTCACTGCTTTCCCTCCCATCTTTGTATCGTCGGCAAACTTGGATACGTTGCACTTGGTCCCCTCCTCCAAATCGTTAATATAGATTGTAAAGAGTTGGGGTCCCAGCACTGACCCCTGCGGAACACCACTAGTTACTGATTGCCAACCCGAGAATGAACCATTTATCCCAACTCTCTGTTTTCTGTTAGATAGCCAATCTTCCACCCATGCCAGTATATTACCCCCAATCCTGTGATTTTTTATCTTGTGCAGTAATCTTTTGTGTGGCACCTTGTCAAATGCCTTTTGGAAGTCCAAATACACCACATCCACTGGTTCCCCTTTATAAGAACATAAGAAATAGGAGCAGGAGTAGGCCAATCGGCCCCTCGAGCCTGCTCCGCCATTCAATAAGATCATGGCTGATCTGATCCTAACCGCCAATCCACTATCACAGAACCATCTCCTGAATCTAACAGAATTAGACACACGAAATAGGAGCAGGATCAGGCTACACGGCCCCTGGGCCCGCTCCGCTACCCACAGGGCCATGACCGATCCGAACCTAGACTCATGTCCAAATTCCTGTCCGCTCCCCGTAACCTTTAATTCCCTTTACTTCTAGGAAACTGTCTATTTCTGTTTTAAATTTATGTAATGATGTAGCTTCTACAGCTTTTTGGGGCAGCATATTCCATGGACCTACCACCCTCTGAGTGAAGTAGTTCCTCCTCATCTCAGTTTTGAAAGAGCAGCCCCTTATTCTAAGACTATGCCCCCTAGTTCTAGTTTCACCCATCATCGGGAACATCTTCCCCGCACCCACCCAATCCAACCCCTTCACAATCTTATATGTTTCAATAAGATCGCCTCTCATTCTTCTGAACTCCAATGAGTAGAGTCCCAATCTACTCAACCTCTCCTCATATGTCCATCCCCTCATCCCCGGGATTAACCGAGTGAACCTTCTTTGTACTGACTCGAGAGCAAGTATGTCCTTTCTTAAGTATGGACACCAAAACTGTACGCAGTATTCCAGGTGCGGTCTCACCAATACCTTGTACAACTGAAGCAATACCTCCCTATTTTTATATTCTATCCCCCTAGCAATGAAAGCCAACATTCCATTGGCCTTCTTAATCACTTGCTGCACCTGCATACTAACCTTTTGAGTTTCGTGCACCAGGACCCCCAGATCCCTTTGTACTTCAGTACTTTCCAGTTTCTTGCCATTAAGATAATAACTTGCTCTACGATTTTTCCTGCCAAAGTGCATAACCTCACACTTTCCAGTATTGTATTCCATGTGCCAAATCTCTGCCCACTTATTTAGCCTGTCTATGTCCCCTTGCAGGTTTTTTATGTCCTCCTCACTCACTACTTTCCCTCCCATCTTCGTATCATCTGCAAACTTTGATATGTTACACTCGGTCCCCTCCTCCAAATCGTGGGTTCGGAATGGTCATGGCCCTGTGGGTAGTGGAGCGGGCCCAGGGGCCGTGTAGCCTTGTTCTGCTCCTACTGTGTTCTAATTCTGTTAGATTTCAGGAGATGGTTTTATTCCTGTTCCTGGCTGGGGTGGAGATCGCCTTTACAGAAGGTAAGTACTGTAGAAAATATAGGGACAGAGTGATCTCCTGGAAGAATTTCGATCGCCTAGATGGGTCGGAGAGGAATTTCCCAGATTTTTTTCTCCCAAATTGGCCATTGGGTCTTTATCTGGTTTTTCGCCTCTCCCGGGAGATCACATGGGTTCGGGTGGATGCAGAGTGATAGAAGATTTGAGGTTAGGATCAGATCAGCCATGATCTTATTGAATGGTGGAGCAGGCTCGAGGGGCCGATTGGCCTACTCCTGCTCCTATTTCTTATGTTCTTATGTTCTTATGTTAATATAGATTGTAAAGAGTTGGGGACCCAGCACTGACCCCTGCGGAACACCACTAGTTACTGATTGCCAGTCTGAGAATGAACCATTTATTCCAACTCTCTGCCTTCTGGTAGATAGCCAGTCCTCTATCCATGCCAGAATATTACCCCCAATCCCGTGATTTTTTATCTTAAGCAATAATCTTTTGTGTGGCACCTTGTCAAATGCCTTTTGGAAGTCTAAATACACTACGTCCACTGGTTCCCCTTTATCCACCCTATACGTTACTTCCTCAAAGAACTCCAGCAAATTTGTCAAACATGACTTCCCCTTCATAAAACCATGCTGACTTTGTCCTATTAAATTATGATTATCCAAATGTCCTGTTACTGTCTCCTTAATAATGGACTCCAAAATTTTACCTACCACAGATGTTAGGCTAACCGGTCTATAGTTTCCAGCCTTCTGTCTACTGCCCTTTTTAAATAAGGGTGTTACATTAGCAGTTTTCCAGTCTGCCCGGACCTTTGCCGAGTCCAGGGAGTTTTGGAAAATTATTACCAATGCATCCACAATCCCTACCGCCACTTCCCTCAAGACCCTAGGATGTAAGCCATCAGGTCCAGGTGATTTACCCGCCTTGAGTCCCATTATTTTACCGAGTACCACTTCCTTAGTGATTTTGATCGTGTTTAGCTCCTCCCCCCCCTTTAGCCCCCTGTTTGTCCAGTGTTGGGATATTTTTAGTGTCTTCTACTGTAAAGACTGATGTAAAATATTCATTCAGTGTTTTTGCCATCTCCATATTTCCCACCATTAATTTCCCGGTCTCATCCTCTAAGGGACCAACATTGACTTTAGCCACCCTTTTTCTTTTTATATAAGTATAAAAACTCTTACTATCTGTTTTTATATTTTTTGCTAATTTACTTTCATAATCTATCTTCCCTTTCTTAATCAATCTTTTTGTTATTTTTTGCTGTCTTTTAAAGTTTTCCCAATCCTCTATCCTCCCACTGGATTTGGCTACCTTATATGCCCTTGTTTTTAGTCGAATACTATCCTTAATTTCTTTACTTAGCCACGGATGGCTGTCTTTTCTTTTACACCCTTTTCTTCTCAGTGGAATATATATTTTTTGGAAGTTGTAAAATAACTCCTTAAATGTACACCACTGATCATGTATCGTCTTACCCTTTAATCTATTTTCCCAATCCACTCTACTCAATTCCGCTCTCATACCTTCATAGTCTCCTTTATTCAAGCTTAGCACGCTTGTTTGAGATCCAACCTTCTCACCCTCTAATTGAATATGGAATTCAACCATGTTATGGTCACTCATTCCAAGGGGATCCTTTACTAGGACATTTTTAATTAATCCCGTCTCGTTACACAGGACCAGATCTAAGGTTGCTTGCCCCCTGGTCGGTTCAGTTACATACTGCTCAAGAAACCCATCCCTAATACACTCAATGAACTCATCCTCAAGGCAGCCCTGCCCAATTTGATTTGTCCAATTAATATGATAGTTAAAATCCTCCATAATTACAGATGTTCCCTTATTACAAGCCTCAACTATTTCCTGATTGATACTCAGTCCAACAGAGTTGCCACTGTTCGGAGGCCTATAGACTACGCCCACTAGTGTTTTTTTCCCCTTATTATTCCTTACCTCCACCCAAACTGTTTCATTATCCAGAATTCGAGCAAATTTGTCAAACATGACTTCCCCTTCATAAAACCGATTTAAATTATGCTTATCCAAATGTCCTGTTACTGCTTCCTTAATAATGGACTCCAACATTTTACCAACCACAGATGTTAGGCTAACTGGTCTATAGTTTCCAGCCTTGTGTCTACCTCCCTTTTTTAATAAGGGCGTTACATTAGCAGTTTTCCAATCTGCTGGGACCTTTCCTGAATCCAGGGAGTTTTGGAAAATTACCACCAATGCATCCGCAATCCCTACCGCTACTTCTCTCAAGACCCTAGGATGTAAGCCATCAGGTCCGGGGGATTTATCCGCCTTAGTCCCATTATCTTACCGAGCACCATCTCCTTAGTGATTTTAATCGTGTTTAGCTCCTCCCCCCCCCCCTATAGCCCCCTGTTTGTCCAGTGTTGGGATATTTTTAGTGTCCTCTACTGTAAAGACTGATACAAAATATTTGTTCAGCGTATTTGCCTTCTCCATGTTCCCCACTACTAATTTCCCGGTCTCGTCCTCTAAGGGACCAACGTTCACTTTAGCCACCCTTTTTCTTTTTATATAGCTGTAGAAACTCTTGCTATCTGTTTTTATATTTTTTGCTAGTTTACTTTCATAATCTATCTTCCCTTTCTTAATTAATCTTTTAGTTATTCTTTGCTGGCTTTTAAATGCTTCCCAATCTTGAGGTCATCCAAAACTCTGCCACCCATGTGCAAACTCACACCAAGTCCCGCTCACCCATCTCCCCTGTGCTTGCTGACCTACATTGGCTCCCACTTAAACAATGCCTCGATTTTAAAATTCTCATCCTTGTTTTCAAATCCCTCCATGGCCTCACCACTCCTTGTCTCTGTAATCTCCTCTCCAGCCCTATAATCCCCCATGACTTCTGCGCTCCACCTATTCTGGACTTTTGAACATCCCCGATTTTAAATGCTCCACCATTGGCAGTCGTGCCTTTAGCTGCCTAGGTCCTAAGCTCTGGAATTCCCTCCCTAAATTTCTCTGCCTCTCTACTTTTCTTTCCTCCTTTAAGACTCTTCTTAAAACCTACCTCTTCGACCAAGTTTTTGATCATCTGCTCTAACATCTCCTTATATGGCTTTGTGTCATTTTTTTTTTGATAACACTCCTGTGAAGCGCCTTGGGATGCGTTATTATGTTAAAGGCACTATATAAATATAAGTTGTTGTTGTTACCTAGTTCTGAGGGGCAGGACTGTGCTCTGCAATCTTCCAGAAGTTCGACCGCAGACCCGTGTTGACCAAGCTACCGGCTCGGGCCTGCGTCCACGCCCAATTGGACAGGCAGCGGCGGCAGGGTCGGCAGTTCAGGGTTGCTGATTTCCACTGTCTGCTGGAAGCAGCCCCGGCACAGCGCGTGTCTGCACAGCGGCATCACTAGCTCCACCAGCAGGTGCGCCTGGCAAATCGGGCACAAGAACTTGGCCAGGCCGAGGCCGACTAGACTGCTCCATTTCTTGCGCCCCATTGCGGCCGCTTGAGTTCTGGTTTAGTCCAGTTTGGGAGTGGCATCACTTCAAAGAAAGAAAGTTAAATTACAAATTGGTTGAAATCAGTGCAATTAAACTGAATTTGGAGTTGGTTGAGCTGCAAACTGGGTGCTGGTTGCATGCACAACAACAACAACAACTTGTATTTATATAGTGCCTTTAATATAGTAGAACGTCCCATGGCATGTCACAGGAGTATTATAAGACAAAAAATTTGACACCGACTCAAATAAGCAGAAATTAGGGCAGGTGACCAAAAGCTTGGTCAAAGAGGTAGGTTTTAAGGAGCGTCTTAAAGGAGGAAAGAAAGGTAGAGAGGCGGAGACGTTTAGGCAGGGAATTCCAGAGCTTAGCGGCAAGGCAACAGAAGGCACGGCCACCAATGGTGGAGTGATTGTAATCAGGGATGTTCAAGAGGGCAGAATTAGAGAAGCGCAGATATCTTTTTTTTATATTCGTTCATGAGATGTGGCCGTCGCTGGCAAGGCCAGCATTTATTGCCCATCCCTAATTGCCCTTGAGAAGGTGGGTGGTGAGCTGCTGCCTTTAACTGCTGCAGTCCGTGTGATGAAGGTACTCCCACAGTGCTGTCAGGGAGGGAGTTCCAGGATTTTGACCCAGCGACGATGAAGGAACGGCGATATACTTCTAAGTCAGGATGTTTTGGAACTTGGAGGTGGTTGTTGTTAGATCCGTGTGTTAATGGAGACACGGAATGCAGGAGTTGATTTAACAAGTGTTTACTGAACAAAGTCTGGAGGTGAACTAACTACACAAGACGCTACACAGGCTTCTCTACCCGAGTGGTCACTACTGGTACTACAGTATACAGGGGCTTCAAAAACATAGTTCCTCTTAAAGGTACATACACTACAATTCCTCCCCTTTTAGATAAATAGTACATAACATTTTAAGTAATCATTAAATAACATTTTTACAAGAACAATAATATACACATTTGCTGAAGTTAATTAATTACAAATTCAGTCTCTCTGGAGGCTTCCTGACTCGGTCCGGATAACACCTCGGTGGTGTAGTAGGTTCTTTTGGCAAGGTCGATTCGGCTTCAATGCCAGTGTCGGGTTCATCTGGTTCCAGTATCACCGGATCGGAGGTAGATACTATGGGTATCTCTGCTTCATCACTAGGCGTATAGAGTTGTGGTGTAGGTTGTCCTTTTTTGGATGACTCTATGATCTGGTCAGCATGGCACCTTATTATGCTTTCCCCAATGTCCACGGTATACATCAGCGGTCCTAGTCGTGTGCAAATAGTTCCAGGCTGCCATTTCTCGGTACGGTAGTCCCGGGCCAAAACTGGTTGACCTATCTGGAAGATTCTAGTTGGCCTTTCATTCATGCTTTGAAATTGCCGGTTCTCTACGTCCCTTCTGACGTTTGGCTTGACCAAATCCCGCCGGCATCTTAGTCTTCTATTGAAAAACATCATGGCGGGGGTTTGGTTTGTAACCACATGTGTTGCATTCCTGTACGCAAACAAGAAGTTATCCACCTTATGTTGTAGATTTATGTCTTCATTACCCATGGCCTTTATGGCCTTCTTGAAGGTCTGGACAAACCTTTCAGCCAATCCATTGGTGGCGGGATGGTATGGGGCGGACGTGTAGTGCTTAACCCCATTGTTTTTTAAGAACTTCCTGAATTCTTCGGATACGAATTGCGGTCCATTATCAGAACAGATCTGTTCAGGCAGCCCATTCCTGGCGAATATGGTCCTTAATACTGTGATGGTTTTTTCTGTGGTGGTGGAGGACATCTTTATTACCTCCGGCCACTTGGAGTGTGCATCCACCGTGGTTAAGAACATTGAGTCCATAAATGGACCAGCAAAGTCGATATGTACCCTTTGCCATGGAGATGAGGGCCACTTCCATGGATGTAGAGAGGCTTGTGGTGGGGCGTTTTGGACCTTCTGGCATCCTAGACAGCTCTTGGTCATTTCTTCGATGTCTCCATCGATAGCTGGCCACCACACAAACGCTCTGGCTAAGTTCTTCATTTTCACTCCACCCAGATGCCCCTCGTGAAGCTCCTTTAGCACTTTATCCTTGAGTTTGGGTGGAATCACCACTCTGGATCCACACATCAAGGTTCCTCGGCACACTGACAGCTGTTCTCTTCTTTGCGAGAATGCTGGCAACAGTGGTTCGCCATGTGCTGGCCATCCCTTCACCGTTAAATCGTGGACTCGTGAGAGAGTCGGGTCATTTCGCGTTTCCTTTTCAATGGTAGAATTTGTCACCGGTAGACATTCCACTATGGTCAAGTGGAACATCTCCACTGGGTCCACTGTAGGCGCCTCTTCCACCGTTGGCAATGGTAGGCGCGATAACCCGTCCGCATTCCCATGCTGTTTTGTTCCTTTGTATTCTATGTCATATTGGTGTGCCCCTAGGAAAAGGGACCACCTCTGTAGCCTTTGCGCTGTCATAATGGGAACGCCCTTTTTAGGGTTGAATATGGAGACGAGGGGTTGATGGTCAGTCAACAAGGTAAATTTTTGTCCGTGTAGGTAATGGTTGAATTTCTTCACCCCCCCCACACCAGGCTGAGTGCCTCCCTGTCGATCTGGGCATAGTTACGCTCAGCTGAGTTCAATGAGCGTGACGCAAAAGCTATCGGCCGCTCCGAGCCATCAGGGAATCTATGCGATAATACCGCTCCCACGCCGTAAGGGGATGCATCGCATGCCAGTCTGATTGGCAGTGATGGGTTGTAATGAGCCAACACTTCCCTGGACGTGATCAAGCCTTTGCATTTATGGAAGGCATGTTTACAGTCTTCGCTCCATTTCCAAACTACTCCCGTTTGTAGCAGTGTGCTAAGAGGGTGCAGAACCGTCGACAAGTTTGGCAAAAATTTATGATAGTAATTTACTAATCCCAGGAACGACCTTAATTGTGAGACATTTTCAGGCGCTGGGGCCTTTACTACCGCTTCAGTTTTTTCAGGTGACTTATGCAACCCTTCTTCGTTAATGACATGGCCACAATATGATATTTGTTTCTGGAAAAATTCGCACTTGGGGCGATTTGCTCGAGGGCCCGTTCTCTCAGCCTCGTGAGCACCTGCTCCAAGTTGGCAAGGTGCTCGTTGTCGTTTTCTCCTGTTACAAGGATGTCGTCTAGGTAGCATTGAGTCCCCGGAATCCCTTGCAGGACTTGCTCCATAGCTCTTTGCCAGATAGCTGGAGCTGATGCCACTCCGAAAACCAGTCGATTGTACTGGTACAGGCCTTTGTGTGTGTTTATCGTGAGATACTTTTTAGAGGCCTCCTCAACCTCCATCTGTAGATATGCCTGTGCTAAGTCAATTTTGGTGAAACGTTTCCCTCCGGATAGTGAGGCGAAAATATCTTCTATCCTCGGAAGAGGATACTGTACCGTGTGAAGAACCGGGTTTACAGTCACCTTGAAGTCCCCACAGATGCGAACTTTTCTCTGTTCTTCAGATTTATCATTATTCAACGTTTTCTTCATGACTGGGACGATGGGTGTTGCCCACTCACTCCAATCTACCTTGGATAACACGCCTGCTTTTTCCAAATTCTCCAGCCCTGCCTCGACGGCTGGATGAATTGCGTATGGCACCGGCCTTGCCTTAAAAAACTTGGGAATTGCTGCATCTTCCACTTTTATTGAGGCGGTGGCGCCTTTCAGGGTTCCTAGTTCCTGTTGAAACACTTCTTTGGCGTTAGCCAAGATTTCTTTTAATCGTCCAGGTATGACGTCATCATAGTTTTTTTCCTTACTGGTCACCGTCAGTGCCTGAATGGAGTGCCAGTCTAAACGTATCTTTCTGATCCATTCACGTCCCAACAACGGTGGACCACCATCTTGCAGAACGTATAAATACAACTTCTGTATTTCCTTGCCGTTGTATACAACAGGCACCCTTATTTTCCCTCTGGGGTATACTTTCTGCCCCGTATATGTCTTCAAGATAATGGATGTGTCTTTCAAAGGTATATGCGGAAATAGCCGCTCGTAATCCCGTCGACTCATGACAGTCAGAGCTGATCCTGTATCTAGCTCCATTTTGACTGGGGACCCCGCTATCGTGAGGGTAACCCAAATGGTCTGGTAATCTTCTTTGGCAATTATATTATGTAATTTGAGACAGCTTAGTCTCTTGTTTCCGGAGTCGCTATCGCTCTTCTGGTCTTCGGAGCTACTGTCCGTCATCATTTGTACCTTTCTGTACTTTTCCTTATTGACCTTTTTACTGTCAGCGGATTTCTTTCCAGATCTGCATACACGTGCAATGTGTCCCATCTTTCCGCATTGCCTGCATGCTTTGTCCTTGAACCAGCAGTCCTTCTGGTCATGGGTGGATCTGCCGCAACGATAACATCTCTTGAAACCCCGTGTCATTTCATGGGTGCCGAAGTCCTGTGGCTTTTGCTGTATCTCTGCAGCTCCTCTTGCTGCTGCTTCGTATGATACAGCCACACTGAAAGCCTTGTCCAGTGTCAAATCTTTCTCAGAAAGTAGTCTTTTCTGTGTTCCTTCGCTTAGGAGACCGCAGACGAATTTGTCTCGTAGAGAATCTGCCAGTCCTGCCCCGAATTGGCAGTGCTTTGACAGCTTTCGTAATTCGGTGAGGTAATCAGCGTTACTTTCATTCTTGTGCTGATTCCTCCTGAAGAATTTGAATCGTTCCGCTATCAGCAGCGGTGTTGGGGTTAAGTGCTCCTGTAAGGTATCAACAATCTCCTTAAAATTCTTGTCCATCGGTTTGGCTGGAGTGATCAATTTTCGTAACAGCCCGTATGTCCTTGCGCCCATCAGATTTAGAAGTACCGATGCCTTTTTATCATCCGCTACTTCATTCGCCTTGCAATATACCTCCACTCTTTCCACATATGTGGTCCAATGTTCTATATCACTATCGAAAGCAGTAATATTGCCAGTCTTCGGCATCTTGAAAATCCAAAATGGCGCTTCCCGCGCTTTTCCTCCGTCCCCGATGGATCAAAATGGCGCCACCCGCGCTTTTCTTTCTTCCCCGCCGAGTTAAGATGGCACCTCCTGCGCTTTCCCACTGCTGCCAATGCTGTTCTCCGCGGTTCCCGTTGCGACCTGCAGCTTTTCGCGGTATTTCTATATTTTTTTTATATATCGCTTCAATAGTTTCTCCGTTACTTGGAGAACCGTTCCCGTCGTGGAGCGGACCCTCTGGGACTCTCCCCTCCCTCTGCTCGGTCCGAACGCCGACCCGCTCTGCAGCACCGGCCGCGCCCTGAGTGCTCCACTCTCTCCCCCTGCCTCTGCCTCCCGACTCGTTGCCTGGCCCCGCCGCAGAGCCACCCGATCGAGCTCCAGCCCGCCGCAGCCCAGGAAGGATCAGTGCACTACCCGCCACCAGCCCGCCCAGCTGGCGAAACCACAGCTTTTTTTTTCTGGCTTCGACCTTCGTCTGAGGAATCGATCCCCTTGAGGTGCTGCCGAATTGCAGGTAAGTTCGTTTCTAACTCGTCGCCACTGTTAGATCCGTGTGTTAATGGAGACACGGAATGCAGGAGTTGATTTAACAAGTGTTTACTGAAAAAGTCTGGAGGTGAACTAACTACACAAGACGCTACACAGGCTTATATACCCGAGTGGTCACTACTGGTACTACAGTATACAGGGGCTTCAAAAACATAGTTCCTCTTAAAGGTACATACACTACAATTGTGTTCCTATGCGCCTGCTGCCCATGTCCTTCTAGGTGGTAGAGGTCGCGGGTTTGGGAGGTGCTACCGAAGGAGCCTTGGCGAGTTGCTGCAGATCATCTTATAGATGGTACACTGCAGCCACAGTACACCGGTGGTGGAGGGAGTGAATGTTTTTTAAGGTGGTGGATGGGGTGTCAATCAAGCGGGCTGCTTTGTCCTGGATGGTGTTGAGCTTATTGAATGTTGTTGGAGCTATCCTTATCCAGGCAAGTGGAGAGTATTCCATCACACTCCCTACTTGTGCCTTGTAGATGGTGGAAAGGCTTTGTGGAGTCAGGAGGTGAGACACTCACCACAGAATCCCATACCTCTTATCTGCTCTTGATGCCACAGTATTTATGTGGCTAGTCCAGTTAAGTTTCTGGTCAATGGTGACCCCCCCAGGATATTGATGGTGGGGATTCGGCGATGGTAATGCCGTTGAATGTCAAGGGGCGGTGGTTAGACTCTCGCTCATTGCCTGGCACTTGTGTGGCGCAAATGTCACCTGCCACTTACCAGCCCAAGCCTGAATATCATCCAGGCCTTGTTGCATGCAGGCATAGACGACTTCATTATCTGAGGAGTTGCGAATGGCACTGAACACTGTGCAGTCATCAGCAAACATCCCCATTTTTGACCTTATGATAGAGGGAAGGTCATTGATGAGGCAGCTGAAGATGTTTGGGCCTAGGACACTGCCCTGAGGAACTCCTGCAGCGATGTCCTGGGGTTGTGATGATTGACCACGAACCACCACAACCATCTTCCTTTGTGCTAGGTATGACTCCAGCCAGTGGAGCGTTTTCACCCCAATTTCCATTGACTTCAGTTTTACGAGGGCTCCTTGATGCCAGACTCAGTCAAATGCTGCCTTGATGTCAAGGGCAGTCACTTTCACCTCACCTCTGGAATTCAGCTCCTTTGTCCATGTTTGAACCAAGGCTGTAATGAGGTCTGAAGCCGAGTGGTCCTGGTGGAACCCAAACTGGGCATCAGTGAGCAGGTTATTGGTAAGTAAGTGCCGCTTGATAGCACTGTCAACGACACCTTCAATCATTTTGCTGATGATTGAGAGTAGACTGATTGGGTGGTAATTGGCCGGATTGGATTAGTCCTGCTTTTTGTGGACAGGACATACCTGGGCAGTTTTCCACATTGTCGGATAGATGCCAGTGTTGTCGCTGTACTGGAACTGCTTGGCTGGAGGCACGGCTAATTCTGGAGCACAAGTCTTCAGCACGACAGCCGGGATGTTGTCGGGGCGCGTAGCCTTTGCTGTATCCAGTGCGCACAGCCGTTTCTTGATAACACGTGGAGTGAATCGAATTGGTTGAAGGCTGGCTTCTGTGATGGTGGGGACCTCGGGAGGAGGCTGATATGGATCATCCACTCGGCACTTCTGGCTGAAGATGGTTGCAAATGCTTCAGTCTTGTCTTTTGCACTCACGTGCTGGGCTCCACCATCATTGAGGATAGGGATCTCTTGGGGTTGTGAGGCTGGAGGAGATTACAGAGATAGGGAGGGGGCGAGGCCATGGAGGAATTCGAAAACAAGGATGAGAATTTTGAAATCGCGGCGTTGCTTAACCGGGAGCCAGTGTAGGTCAGCGAGCACAGGGGTGATGGGTGAACGGGACTTGGTGCAAATTAGGACACGGGCAGAGTTTTGGATGACCTCAAGTTTACGTAGGGTGGAATGTGGGAGGCCAGCCAGGAGTGCGTTGGAATAGTCAAGTCTAGGGGTAATAAAGGCATGGATGAGGGTTTCAGCAGCGGATGAGCTAAGGCAAGGGCAGAGACGGGCGATGTTACAGTGGTGGAACTAGGCAGTCTTAGTTATGCTGCGGATATGCGGTCGGAAGCTCATTTCAAGGTCAAATATGACACCAAGGTTGTGAAAAGTGTGGTTCAGCCTCAGACAGATGTTAGGGAGAGGGATGGAGTCAGTGGCTTGGGAATGGAGTTTGTGGCGGCGATCGAAAACAATGGCTTCGGTCTTCCCAATATTTAATTGAAGAAAATTTCTGCTCATCCAGAACTGGATGTCTGACAATTTAGAGACCGTGGAGGGGTCGAGAGAAGTGGTGGTGAGGTAGAGCTGGGTGTCATCAGCGTACATGTGGAAACTGACGCTGTGTTTTCAGATGATGTCACCAAGGGGCAGCATGTAGATGAGAAATAGGAGGGGCCAAGGATAGATCCTTGGGGGACACCAGAGGTAACGATGCAAGAGCGGGAAGAGAAGTCATTGCAGGTGATTCTCTGGCTACAATTAGATAGATAAGAATAGAACCAGGCGAGTGCAGTCCCACCCAGCTGGACGACGGTGGAGAGGTGTTGGAGAAGGATGGAGTGGTCAACTGTGTCAAAGGCTGCAGACAAGTCAAGAAGGACAAGGAGGGATAGTTTACCTTTGTCACAGTCACAAAGTATGAACAGGCAACAGTAATTTATAGGCTCCAGTATAGATAGAATGAAAGGCCGTTTACAGGCCTTTTTCAAATAAAGTTATTGGCTGCTTGGTCTTCCAACAGTTAAACTTTGTGTTTGACCGCGAGGAGAACGAGGCAGCGAGTTTTCAAAAGAAACCTTTTCAAAACAATCAACCAAACTCTTCAAAACATTAAACTAGTTCAGGACCATCGAAGTAGGAATCTATGAAGAAAAGTCTGCATATGACGGACATCTGTGTGTGTAAGAACTTTCATTCGCAGGAGAGAAAGAGCCCGTGTTAGGGTGGCGACAAATAAATGTTGAAACAACAAATCGACAATATAACAACAGCAATATTTGTGATTATCTGTGAGTAAAAAGAGAGACTTGCATGCAGGTGTAGCAGGCGGTTAAGAAGGCAAATGGTATGTTGGCCTTCGTAGCAAGAGGGTTCGAGTACAGGAACAAGGATGTTTTGCTACAGTTGTACAGGGCCTTGGTGAGACCGCACCTTGAGTATTGTGTGCAGTTTTGGTCACCTTACCTGAGGAAGGACGTTCTTGCCATGGATGGAGTGCAGCGAAGATTCACCAGGCTGATACCTAGGATGGCAGGAATGACGTATGAGGAGAGATTGTGTCGATTGGGCTTATACTCACTGGAGTTTAGAAGATTGAGAGGGGATCTCATCGAAACCTATAAAATTCTGTCAGGCCTGGACAGACTAGATGCAGGAAGGATGTTTCTGATGGCCGGGGAGTCCAGAACCAGGGGTCATAGTCTAAGGATAAGGGGTAAGCCATTTAGGACTGAAATGAGGAGGAACTTCTTCACCCAGAGAGAGGTGAACCTGTGGAATTCTCTGCCACAGAGGGCGGTGGAGGCCAGTTCATTAAATATATTCAAGAAAGAGTTGGATATATTTCTTAAGGCTAAAGGGATCAAGGGATATGGGGAGAAAGCAGGGACAGGGTATTGAATTTGGATGATCAGCCATGATCTCATTGAATGGCGGAGCAGGCTCGAAGGGCCGAATGGCCTGCTCCTATCTTCTATGTTTCTATGTAACGCATAGTGTGTTTATCACTAGGGCACATTGTCTGAAACAATTTGTTTCAAACAGATTTTATTTACACTGAGCTGAATTTATAAAGAATTCAAGAACAATGAGCCTATTTTGTATTTCCAAACATAATTGATAATTAAACAGCTAATTTTGGAGATTTAACTGGCTGGCAAGGAGGGAAAAGAGATAGAGAAAATAAACCGATAGCAACAACGAAAGTAAAAATCTACCAGCAAGGAACCGAAGTCTCTGAGCTGACAGTGTGTTAACAATAAACACATTTTGTATTAGAGGACAAGAGAAGTATTTGAATTCCAGTAATAGAATGATCGTTAGGCATGATTGTGAACTTTTTGATGAAGATGAATGAGTTAAAATTAGATTATCTGAGTCACTGCGCAAACTAGGAAATATCAATCACGAACTCGTACTTGCATTCTGTCGTAGGTATCTTAGCAAAAACAAATTGCCAGTGGTACAAAGCTCTGCCTTACTAACGGCTATGACATTGATAATAAAGGACAACATTGAACACTTATGCCAACCACTGGCTATAAAACGGATTAACTTGGCTTTGATGGACATGACCAGATCGGAGCATGTGACTATTCAACATCAAGAAGTGGCAAGAAGCCTCCTGGTTAGTCTGAGTGCCAGGTTTCCCAGTGACATTTTCAATCAGATACAGTATTCCAACCATGGACCCAACCACATTCCTACGTGGTTCTGACACTGGCAAGGTTGTGTAGAGCAAACATACATTGCATGATACCTCTGCTAAAGCCTGTCTTCAAAACCATGCCCCCCATGCTTCGTAAAGTAACAGATGGGGAAATGAAGTGGACTCTCTGTGTTGCATTGTTCTTTTTTTAGTGAGAGCATTCTAGAATACCTGACAAACACAGAGGGAACCCCAAAACCTAGACTAAAAAAGAACATATTCTTCTGAGATTTTTGTGGCTTATGATCTACTTTTCAATTTATGGCTGCCCACGAAAGAGCCCAAGTTGAGGACAGCAGTAATAGAAACAGTAGACCAGATAATCCACTTACTACCCTATGACAAACTAGAGAAGGAGCTCTCCAATTAAATTCCAACCATTCTCTCCATGTACCAGGAATCCTCTCCTGATCTAAGGGTCTGTGCAGTGTGCTGCGCACTGCCATAGAGAGGAACAGTGAAGTACTAGTGACACAAATCAAATTAAATTCTTTGCTACTTCAGAGTTCTAGCTCCGGCCTTTACAAGCCAGATACTAGAGTTCCTTCAGATGCAACTGTCAATTGACAATGACCAAGTTCAGCTTGGGACACTGGCCATGCTGAAATACCTTATTGATACTGTTCCTTCAAACATGGAAAGTCAGAAGAATCAAATTCTGACTAATGTACAACTATCATTTTTATCTGAGAGTAACAGAGTGAAGGGAATACTTGCCCAGGTAATATACACTGTGGCCAGACACAATTACTTGGAGCTAGAGAAAGGAAAGGAGTTGGTGGAATTTATCATCCAACAATGTTCTCTGCCCACCGAGGAGAACAGAAAAAACAAAGAGCAGCTCTGGAACGTAATGACGGCTGTGATTACGGATAATGATTTAAGGAGACTGTGCGAAGGATTGATGACGGTGACTTTATCGATTATTGGATGGGTGGGGCTTCAATGTGCAGATCTATCGCATGTTGTAAGGGAGGCGGCCATTAAAAGCTTGTACGTATTACATTATATCCTGTTACACCTTGAAGGGTTTCCTGTGGATCATCAACATAAGGAAGTGAAGCATCTGAAAGCCATCACAGGTGGGTTAAATCAACTTATCTGTCAGGCCCTCTTTCAAACGTGCACTAATGTTGGTGAAGTTCTACCAAAGTGCATAGCTCATGATCAGTTGGACACTACTCTTCACGATCTTTAAAGGACAAACAGAAAAGCAACGGAACATTTCCTGTGCGGCTTCTATTGTCACAAATGTCCTCATTAGAAAATGTGGAGCTAGCTTTGCGGACATCCCTGGAACAATCAAAATATTGTGCAATCACTTGTGCTCAATTACTGAGCCGCAGGTAACATTTGCAGTGACACATTCTATCTCCATTCTGGTGCCACAATGTGCCACCAGTTTTGTCCACTCTCCTCACTTTGATAGGAATGTTAGTGGCATGTGCAGATCACTACTAACAGATAACGCACTAGCTACAGCTGTAACCAAATACTTGCTGGACAACCTAAAGTCATTGTATGATGGTGGCAGAGATTCCCTGTGGGGAATGGTCTATCTCTTGCCTGATCTTCTCTCTTCCCCCGACAGCCCAATGGAGATTGAGGACTTGCTGTGCGCACAAACCCATCGCCCACCACTCCTTGATGCAGTTTATTGAACCACCAAAATGTTCACCCACCTGTCTCAGTGAATTCTTTCTTATCCTCAGTTTGGTGAAGCAGAAAGCAATATCCACAAAGAACCATGTGTATTTCACAACCTAATATACATCTGCAAGGAGCTGGTGGGTTATGTGGGGAGAACTGTCATGCTTATTCTCAGTTAGTATCCAAAATGACTGCAAGCCTTCCCTTGGCAGATTTCTGCTTTTCTCAGTTTTTATAGTGTAATCTAATTTTCCACCAATACCCTTTATAGATAAGTTGACTGTATGTTTTCTTGATCATCAGCTATTGATAGCACACAATTGATATCACGTTAGAATCATTCATCCTTCAGTCTGGGTGCCAGCCTGACTGCGTCAGTGGCACTGAATTGTGTCTAATGGCATCTACCATGACACTGGCTAAAGAAACGAACCAAATCTAAATGACATAATCGCTCCGAGTTCTCGAGTATGTTTATAGCCTCGACATTGGGGCTATCCGAATGGCTCTACGTCTTGTCCGGTGACAGTGCAGGCGGGAGTTCATTGCGCCGGATTCCTGGTGCGCCTGATTATTCCCGGGCGTGATTTTATTGGCCGGATAACCGGGAGCGCCATGGTCAGGTGCACTGACCCTCAGTGCCTGATTCGTCGATCTGTGCTCCTGTCAAGTGAGACTCTACCCTGGGAGCAAAGTCCTTGTATTTTCGGCCCTCGGATATATAGGCAGGTTTCGTGCAGGTGAGTGAGTGCTGGGCGTGACATTAGGTGTGGGGCCTGATTGCCATAATTATAATATTAAAATCAGACCTGCGCTGACCTCACTGTAGATTTCCTTGCCTCAAGATTGGGTGCTGCTGGCTTGCTCGCCCAATCAACCAGCCCCTGATGAGGCTCAGCGCTGTCAGCATCACCTCCCAATGTCAGCACTAGAATCCTGTGGGATCCGGGGGAAGGACGGGGAAAGTAGGTAGCTCCCGTTAAAGAGCTAGAAGCAGGCACGATGGGCCGAATGGCCTGCTCTAGTTTTTATCAAGCAACTCTATCAGTTGACATTTTGTGCATTCCTCCCGTGAAGACACTCAGTACACCAGACCACACTCACTCCATTAACATTCAAATAGGTTTCCATTCATTGAGTCAGAACGTTGTGGATTCAAGCCCCACTTAAACCGTCCTCTCAGTTGGACGGAAAAGATCCCACGGCACTATTTTGTAGATAAGCCTAAAAGTCCCAAGAGCCACAAGCTAAATGGGCATTGTAACTTTGGTATGTGAGTGTTCAAATCTCTCACCCATTCAGGTAGGAAGTTGATCTTTGGTGCGTAAAGACCACTCATACAAAAAATCTTCAGGGAGTTAATATTAATGTTGTAAATAATAGTGAAGCATTGTAGATTATAATACTCAACTTTGGTTAAAAAGACCTTCATTGAGAGGTCATGAATTTGCGTGTTGAATAACTCAATTAAACAACCAGGTTACATTTTAATTTCTGAAAATATGAAATACAGTAGGTACGGGCAAGAAGACTGTATGCAAACTCTTCACCTAACGGCTGATACAGGAAGTAAGTCCATGGGCTTCGGAGCACCGCAGTCCTTTAAGTGCTGAAGTACTTTTCTGCGTTCTAAAATGCGCAGACATTTTTACTGCCATCAGCTTCATATACAAACCAGAATGGGCTGTCTCCTGATGGTTCAGTTGGTTAAGTGCTGAGTAGTTGAGTCAGACAGGCCTGGACTGTCCTATTGTTCAATCCCTGATTTGTGCTGATTAATGCATCTCAGCTAAGTAAGGGGGAAGAGGATGTACTGTGAATAACCTCAGTGCTCTGGGCTACAGAGAGGAAAATTAGGCAAATTTCCCACCCCCTGATCGATCAACTCCTGCTTTAAAATATGCGTGTGACTGTTGGCTGAGGACTGGGTTGGCTATGATGATCTCTGCTTCCACACCTTCGTAGTCAAATAACCCTTTTTAAAAACTCTATGATTCTAGGAACTGGAAGGTGTCAACACCTGTGGAAACATATCCCAGCATAAGTCAGCAGCTTAGGGTGAGGAAAATTTAAGAGAAATTGTGTTTGGTCTTGTTCTTGAAAACCATCTAAAGAAGTAATTTGACACTAGGCTTCATTTCTTTCCATTGAGTACGAATGGGTGGTAAATCCTTACCTGGCAAGTCCCTGTCCAAACCTGTCCAGTCTCAGCTATTCTAAATAAGAGTCGCTCATTTTTAGGATGAAGCAGAGGGGGCAATAGTCATGTACTTTGTGTAAGTCAGTCCTAAATGGTTAAGAACTGGTGCAAATCTCACCAGAATGAAAATGTGCTAATAGCACTCAATTTTCACGGGGCACCTCATTTGTATAGTTATTCACAGCTCTTGGGGCAGATTTGAACAGATGCAAAGAACGCACTAGTGGTAGGAGTGAAAGAATTACCTGTCGGTGAAATTTGAAAGGATGCAGACAAATAAAGGGAATGACAGTATAGAGTGAGCACGGTGAAATATTCATCTGAATCGGTTTGTAAATGATCTTGGGCTTTTTTTTGTCATGCAGTTTCACTATCATCAATGCTCCATACCTGCCAACTTTCACTTATTAAGGGCGAGAGTAACTCCTGTTATGCCTCTTTCATGCTTTTGTGTACAAATTGCGAATTGTCATGTCAAATTATTGGCACTGAGAATGGTTTTTTAAACGATTCAGCAGTGCAGAAAGTGGTTGTAACAGTTTGCTGCGCTGTTAGTTCGCTATCACCAGGATCTGTAGTACAAACGGCCTATCCTCTCATCGTACATTTTGTCAGCCTACCCCTAACTGCTCTAAATTATACATGGATGTGCCCTTGACTCGGATATTAATATTCTTATAGGTCCATGGCCAGTTCCATTGACACGGTTTCCACTTCTACTCTAAAATCCCTCATCAGGATATAACAATTTTGTTACCGCAACAACAACGACTTTTTAAAAATTCGTTCATGGGATGTGGGCGTCGCTGGCAAGGCCAGCATTTATTGCCCTTGAGAAGGTGGTGGTGAGCAGTGCGTGTGGTGAAGGTACTCTCACAGTGCTGTTAGGTAGGAAGTTCCAGGATTTTGACCCAGCGACAATGAAGGATCGGCGATATACTTCTAAGTCAGGATGGTGTGTGACTTGGAAGGGAACCTGGAGGTGGTGGTGTTCCCATTGCATCTGCTGCCCTTGTCCTTCTAGGTGGAAGAAGTCGCGGGTTTGGGAGGTGCTGCAGTGCATCTTGTAGATGGTACACACTGCAGCCACGGTACGCCGGTGGTGGAGGGAGTGAATGCTTAAGGTGGTGCATGGGGTGCCAATCAAGCAGGCTGCTTTGTCCTGAATGGTGTCGAGCTTCTTGAGTGTTGTTGGAGCTGCACTCATCCAGGCAAGTGGAGAGTATGCCATCACACTCCTGACTTGTGCCTTGTAGATGGTGGAAATCCTTTGGGGAGTCAGAAGGTGAGACACTCGCTGCAGAATACCTAGCCTCTGACCTGATCTTGTTGCCACAGTATTTATGTGGCTGGTCCAGTTAAGTTTCTGGTCAATGGTGACACCTAGGATGTTGATGGCAGGGGATTTGGCGATGGTAATGCCGTTGAATGTCAAGGGGCAGTGGTTAATAGACTCTTGCTTGTTGTGTAGCGCGAATGTTATCTGCCACTTATCAGCCCAAGCCTGAACATCGTCCAAGCCTTGTTGCATGCGGGCATAGACTGCTTCATTATCTGAGGAGTTGTGAATGACACTGAACATTGTGCAATCATCAGCGAACATCCCCTTTTCTGACCTTATATTGGAGTGAACGTCATTGATGAAGCAGCTGAATATGGTTGGGCATAGGACACTGACCTGAGGAACTCCTGCAGCGATGTCCTGGGGCTGTGATGATTGATCTTCAAACACCGCAACCATCTTCCTTTGTGCTAGGTATGACTCCACCCAGAGGCGAGTTTTTTCCCCGATTACCATAGACTTCAGTTTTTCTAGGGCTCCTTGATGCCACACTCGGTCAAATGCTGCCTTGATGTCTAGGGCAGTCACTCTCACCTCACCTCTGGAATTCAGCTCCTTTGGCCATGTTTGGACCAAGGCTGTAATGAGGTTGGGAGCCAAGTGGTCTTGGCGGAAATCAAACTGGGCATCAGTGAGTAGGTTATTGGTGAGTAAGTGCCGCTTGACAGCACTGTCAGTGACACCTTCCATCATTTTGCTGATGATCGAGAGTAGACTGATGGGGCGGTAGTTGGCCGGATGGATTTGTCTTGCTTTTTGTGGACAGGACATACCTGGGCAGTTTTCCACATTGTCGGATAGATGCCAGTGTAGTAGCTGTACTGGAACAGCTTGTGTGTAGAAGTGTTTCCTAATTTCACTCCTGAAAGGTCTGGCTCTAATTTTTAAGACTATGCCCCCTAGTCCTAGACTCACCAACCAGCAGAAATAGTTTCTCTCTACCTTATCTGTTCCCCTTAATATCTTGAAAACTTTGATCAGATCACCCCTTAACCTTCTAAATTCTAGGGATACAACCCTAATTTGTGTAATCTCTCCTCGTAACTCAACCCTTGAAGTCTGGGTATCATTCTGGTAAACCTACGCTGCAGTCCCTCCAAAGCCAATATATCCTTCCTAAGGTGTGGTGCCCAGAACTGCTCACAGTACTCCAGGTGTGGTCTAACCAGGGTTCTGTATAGCTGCAGCATAACTTCTACCCCCTGTAAGAGCCATAAAAGCTTAAGAAAATACTTTAAAATAGTGGCTAAATGGCATAATACAGTTAATTTACCTGACCGACTTATTGTATTAAGAAACCCCCTATTTTCTTGCTCCAGTAGTATAGTCCAACACCCCCTTCATCCTTGCCACAATGGAACAGTCCCTAAGCCACACATGGGTGCAGCCATTTTACAGTTTAAACTGCACGTGGTGAAAGAGGCAGAAGCTGTGAGGTTTGGAGCAGTACAGTTTTTGACCGTGTTCGTTTATACGTGTTTGCTTTGTAATTCCGTTTGTTAAGTGTTACAGTAAACAGTTTAAAAGACAAAGCTACGTTTGGGAACGTTTTATTTCGACACGCGTCTACTCGTTGTTAAAGGCCCCACAGCTCAGTGGCCTGCCTGTTTGGAAACTAAGAAGCGCCACTACATTAGTCAAAAACTTGCTCCCTAAGAAGGAAGGGACGGAATCGTCGGCGAACGTATACATGAATGGTCACGGAGCCAGACGACAATATAAGAAAGCGAAGGTACAGTGACTGTTACTTGCTTTGTTCATTCTATTGAGAAGCTAAATAAGAGCTGCGGGTAAAATGGCCGAGGCCTTGCGGAGCCAGGAGCTTCCCTCAGCCAGAAGGATTGTTAGCCAAAAGAGGGAAATAAAGCTCACCCCAAAGGCAATGGAAGAGAAGTTACATAGAAGCATAGGTGCAAGGAAGGCTAAATTAGCTCAGATAACTGGAAAAATGAAGATAATTGATCGCCTCATGGAAGATAATGCTAATATTAAGAAAGCTGAAGACATAATGTATTACGATTTCTCCAAGCTGCATGAAGAGTTTAATGTACTCAATGAAGATGTATTAGCACTTCTGTCTGAAGAAGAGGGAAACGATGATCAGCACAACTGGTTTGATCTTAAATCAACCAGCATTAAGGACTATATCAAGGCCACGGAACAGTGGATTTTAAAGATTCGACAAGATGCTGATACAGCAGAGAAAGATAAAGTTGACGATGAAGTCGGACCAGACGATAGCATTTCAGAGACTTCCGCCAGACCGAGCAAAAATCGAAAAGAAGGTAGCTCTGTTTCTGGACGCAGGTCAGTCGCTTCCACCACAAGCTCGTTGCGACGCATGAGAGCAGAGGCTGAACGGGCGGCGCTGATGGCGCGCGCAGCATCTTTAGCGGAGAAGCAAGCTCTTGAATGGGAAGAGGCCCAACTGCAGGCCCAACAGGCCCAACTGCAGGCCCAAGTGCAGGCCCAACGGGCCCAGGTGCAGGCAAAGAAAGAACAGCTGGAGATAAAAACAGCTATCGAGGTCTCAGACGCCAGGTTGAGTGCGTACGAAGATTATGAAGGCTCACGGGATGGCGGGAGCCACTGCCAGTCAACGTTGTCACATAGAGTTGGATCCAGGGCACCTTCAAGAGTTACAACAGAGCCCGAAGGCAATCCCCTGGCATTACAGCGTGGAAGAGTGGCCTCTCCACTAACAGGAGCACGTGATGCTACCCCAGACGTCAGACGGTCTAGACTAGACCCTGCTGATGACCACCAGAGGCCTGAAGACACAGGGAGAAGCCTATACCGAGTGATGCAACGTCAGAACGAAATTACAGAGATGCTTGTAAAACAACAGAATCTGTTTCGACTCCCTCAAAGAGACATACCAGTGTTCCAAGGCGACCCACTCAAGTATAAGCCCTTCATCAATCCTTTGAACAAGCCATTGACTCCAAAACAGAGAGCAGCAGTGATAAGTTGTACTACCTGGGACAGTACACCAGTGGTAAACCACAAGACCTGGTCAGAAGCTGTGAACACATGAGACCGGACCGGGGATACATAGAAGCCAGGAAGTTGCTGCAGGAGCACTATGGTAACGAGCTGAAGATAGCCACTGCATATATTGAAAAGGCTACCAAGTGGCCACAGATCAGATCGGAGGACGGAGAGGCATTGAACGCATACGTTCTTTTCCTCATAGGATGTCGCAACACCATGGAGGATGTTGAATTCATGGAAGAGATGGACAATCCTACGACTATGAGAATCATCATCTCTAAGCTTCCTTACAGGATGAGAGAACAATGGAGAAGAACAGCCTTTGAGATAATGGAGAGACGGAAAAGTAGAGCCAGGTTTGCAGACTTAGTGAATTTCATAGACAAACAGGCTAAAATTGCTAGGGACCCATTGTTTGGAAACATCCAGGATGTCAGCCCGACTACTGATGGAAGAGTGAAAGCCAAGCCTGTTGAATCAAAGACTCTCAGGAAAGGTGGTTCTAGGGGAAGCAGCTTTGCAACTATCGTCACTCAGGCCGAGGAAGAAAGGCCCCAGAACTCCTCTACCAAAAGGAGCAGCACAGGGACGTCTGCTGATGCCTTTCAGAAGCCATGCCTATTCTGCCAGAAGAATCATACATTGGATTTCTGCAGCGACATCAAAGCACAGCCACATAAGGACAGAATCGAATTCCTGAAGTGCAACGGCCTATGTTTTGGATGTCTCTCTCAGGGGCACCTGAGTAGAAACTGTAAGCAAAGAACAACATGCAGAGAGTGCACTCGGAAACATCCCAGTCTGCTGCATATCCATAAAGAAGAACAAGTCCCTAAGAAGAGTGAAGAAAACAATACCGACGAGACGGTTGTTTCAAGTGCTCTGGTGTCGCTAGAACCAGAGACTTGCGGACTTACTGGGGCCGGTGACAGTGATTGTATTCTTGCCATCGTACCAGTAAGGATCAAGTCTAAGAGGAGTGAGAAGGTTGTGGAGACTTACGCCTTCATGGATCCAGGTAGTTCAGCAACGTTCTGCACAGAATCACTCATGCGACAGCTGAACGTTAGAGGCAGAAGAACAGAAATCCTATTACGCACCATGGGTCATGAGAAGGCAATGCAAAGTTATATCCTGTCAGACCTAGAAGTGTGTGGACTTGAAGAGAAGGACTTCATAGACCTGCCTAATGTTTTCACACAGAGGGAGATTCCTGTTAGAATAGGGAACCTAGCCCTGCAGAAGGATGTGGATAGATGGCCTTACCTAGAAAAGGTGCGTCTCCCATACATTGAAGCAGAAATTGGCCTATTAATTGGAACCAATGCCTACAAAACTATGGAGCCATGGCAGGTGATAAACAGCAAGGATGACGGACCCTACGCCGTCAGGACAGCCCTTGGATGGGCAGTCAATGGACCGGTAAGGAGAGATGATGGCAACAAGTCGAACAAGGAGGAACGACAAAATGTCACAGTTAATCGCATCTCTATCGCAAGCATTGAAGAGCTGTTGATACAGCAGTTCAACGCAGACTTCTCAGAACGCAGCTGTGAGGAAAAGACAGAGATGTCACAAGAAGACCATCAGTTCATGGATTTGATGACAAGGTCTACACAGTTCATTGATGGCCACTATCACATTGGTTTGCCACTGAGAAGGCAGACCGCGAAGATGCCAAACAATCGCTGCATAGCAGAGCAACGCGCCATCAGTCTAAAGAGAAAGCTGAACAAGAACCCTGACTTTCACGAAGACTACAAAGACTTCATGAGAAACATCATAGCGAAAGGCTATGCTGTAAAAGTGCCCGAAGAACAGTTGAACAGAGACGATGGAAGGGTCTGGTACATTCCTCATCACGGGGTGTATCACCCAAAGAAGAAAAAGATCCGTGTAGTGTTTGACTGCGCCGCCTCATTCAGAGGAACTTCACTGAATGACCAGCTGCTTCAAGGTCCTGATCTTACTAATACCCTCATTGGCGTCTTGACTAGGTTTAGACAAGAGCTCGTTGCCATGATGGCAGACATAGAATCAATGTTCTACCAAGTCAGAATCCCTGATGAAGATGTTGATCATCTGCGTTTCCTTTGGTGGCCAGATGGCGACGTTAGTCAAGCGATGGTGGAATGTAGAATGGCCGTACACTTGTTTGGAGCCACATCATCTCCCAGCTGTGCAAGCTACGCTCTCAGAAAAACTGCAGAAGATGGCAAAGGCAAAGCACCATCAGAGGCTGTGGAGACAATCTTCAGAAACTTTTATGTCGATGACTGTCTGAAGTCCGTGTCAACAGAAGACGATGCCATCGCACTGTCAAGAGACCTTAGAACTCTGTGTTCGAATGGAGGATTCCATCTGACTAAGTGGATAAGCAACAGCAGAGCAGTTCTAGCTTCTATCCCAGAAAAGGAAAGAGCCACTGAAGTCAAAGATCTGGACCTGAGCCACGATGTCCTTCCTATCGAGAGAGCTCTTGGTGTACAATGGTGCATCGAGTCAGACACGTTCAACTTCAGGATAATGGTGAACGAAAGACCATCCACAAGACGAGGGATTCTCTCCGTGGTCAGTTCCATCTACGACCCTCTTGGATTCCTGGCACCACTCATTCTGCCGGTGAAGCTGATGCTACGAGAGCTGTGTAGAGACAAGAGAGGATGGGATGAAGATATCCCAGAAGGTCAAGCTCCGAGATGGCACAGATGGCTGACAGATTTGCAACAACTTTCTAGCTTCAACGTCAGTAGATGCATCAAGCCCGCGAGTTTTGGAGTTACAAGGACGGCTCAACTACATCATTTCTCGGACGCCAGTGAGGACGGCTATGGCACGGCTACTTACCTCTTGCTGACAAATCAACAGGGCCAGAAACATTGTGCCTTCCTCATGGGGAAATCCAGGGTGGCTCCGCTGAAGCAGGTCACCATCCCGAGACTGGAATTGACGGCAGCGGTTGTTGCAGTTAAAGTTGACCAGGTGATGCGTAAAGAGTTACAGCTCCCATTAGAAGAATCTGTCTCCTGGACGGATAGCACGACGGTGCTGAAGTATATAGAGAATGAGAAGATACGCTTCAAGACCTTCGTAGCAAACAGAATCTCATCCATTAGAGAAGCTACACAACCATCTCAATGGAGGTATGTAAACACCTCATTAAACCCAGCAGATCAAGCCTCACGGGGATTGAAGGCTGAAAACTTCACGAGGAGCGAAACTTGGATACAAGGCCCAAGTTATCTGCTGGAAACCGAGAGATCATGGCCAGAAAGACCAGATATGCCAAGTCAGATTGCTGAAGACGACGTCGAAGTCAAGAGATCAGTCACAGTAAATCTCATAAATACGAAAGAGAACTTCGACACAGTGAACAAGCTTGTTAACCATTTCTCAGGATGGCACCAGTTGAGGAAAGCAGTTGCATGGTTTCTAAGGTTGAAAGAGTTGCTGCTACACCTGAGCGGTAAGAGAAAAGAGTACCGAGCCACTATCAGTCAGTCTGAAAGTAACCCTGATAAGCAGAGAATGCTTCTACAGCAGTACATGCATCAGCACAAGACCACATTGGGCAAGAATTCATTGACCGTGGAGGATTTGGCCAAGGCTGAGAAGGAGATAGTTCGCTTCAGTCAAAGACAAAGATACCCAGAAGAAATCGAAGCTCTACAGCGAAATACTCCAATCAAGAAAGGTAGTCATATCTACAAGCTGGACCCTACACTGCAAGATGGAGTACTGAGGGTGGGAGGGAGACTAAACAAATCTGCTATGCCAGAGGAGGCCAAGCATCCTGCTATCCTTTCTAAGGACCTCCGGGTTGCTACTCTCATTCTTCAGCATATACACCAGAGTATTGGACACAGTGGGAGGAATCACGTGCTTGCGAAGCTAAGACAAAGATACTGGATTCCAGGAGCTAATTCCATAATAAGAAAAATACTCTCTGAATGCATTGTTTGCAGACGGTTACACGACCCTGGAAAGACCGATCACAAAGCTCTGCCTGCTACAAGAAGTAGCGTGAAAGGTTCCTGAACGAAAAAAGTGGACATTTATATTGTAAATATGTTGAACTCATTAGTTTATGACTCTTAAGAATGTTTGAGTAATTGATATGCTTCATGTGCCTAGTCAATTAGGGGCCGGAATGTAAGAGCCATAAAAGCTTAAGAAAATACTTTAAAATAGTGGCTAAATGGCATAATACAGTTAATTTACCTGACCGACTTATTGTATTAAGAAACCCCCTATTTTCTTGCTCCAGTAGTATAGTCCAACACCCCCTTCATTCTTGCCACAATGGAACAGTCCCTAAGCCACACATGGGTGCAGCCATTTTACAGTTTAAACTGCACGTGGTGAAAGAGGCAGAAGCTGTGAGGTTTGGAGCAGTACAGTTTTTGACCGTGTTCGTTTATACGTGTTTGCTTTGTAATTCCGTTTGTTAAGTGTTATAGTAAACAGTTTAAAAGACAAAGCTACGTTTGGGAACGTTTTATTTCGACACGCGTCTACTCGTTGTTAAAGGCCCCACAGCTCAGTGGCCTGCCTGTTTGGAAACTAAGAAGCGCCACTACATTAGTCAAAAACTTGCTCCCTAAGAAGGAAGGGACGGAATCGTCGGCGAACGTATACATGAATGGTCACGGAGCCAGACGACAATATAAGAAAGCGAAGGTACAGTGACTGTTACTTGCTTTGTTCATTCTATTGAGAAGCTAAATAAGAGCTGCGGGTAAAATGGCCGAGGCCTTGCGGAGCCAGGAGCTTCCCTCAGCCAGAAGGATTGTTAGCCAAAAGAGGGAAATAAAGCTCACCCCAAAGGCAATGGAAGAGAAGTTACATAGAAGCATAGGTGCAAGGAAGGCTAAATTAGCTCAGATAACTGGAAAAATGAAGATAATTGATCGCCTCATGGAAGATAATGCTAATATTAAGAAAGCTGAAGACATAATGTATTACGATTTCTCCAAGCTGCATGAAGAGTTTAATGTACTCAATGAAGATGTATTAGCACTTCTGTCTGAAGAAGAGGGAAACGATGATCAGCACAACTGGTTTGATCTTAAATCAACCAGCATTAAGGACTATATCAAGGCCACGGAACAGTGGATTTTAAAGATTCGACAAGATGCTGATACAGCAGAGAAAGATAAAGTTGACGATGAAGTCGGACCAGACGATAGCATTTCAGAGACTTCCGCCAGACCGAGCAAAAATCGAAAAGAAGGTAGCTCTGTTTCTGGACGCAGGTCAGTCGCTTCCACCACAAGCTCGTTGCGACGCATGAGAGCAGAGGCTGAACGGGCGGCGCTGATGGCGCGCGCAGCATCTTTAGCGGAGAAGCAAGCTCTTGAATGGGAAGAGGCCCAACTGCAGGCCCAACAGGCCCAACTGCAGGCCCAAGTGCAGGCCCAACGGGCCCAGGTGCAGGCAAAGAAAGAACAGCTGGAGATAAAAACAGCTATCGAGGTCTCAGACGCCAGGTTGAGTGCGTACGAAGATTATGAAGGCTCACGGGATGGCGGGAGCCACTGCCAGTCAACGTTGTCACATAGAGTTGGATCCAGGGCACCTTCAAGAGTTACAACAGAGCCCGAAGGCAATCCCCTGGCATTACAGCGTGGAAGAGTGGCCTCTCCACTAACAGGAGCACGTGATGCTACCCCAGACGTCAGACGGTCTAGACTAGACCCTGCTGATGACCACCAGAGGCCTGAAGACACAGGGAGAAGCCTATACCGAGTGATGCAACGTCAGAACGAAATTACAGAGATGCTTGTAAAACAACAGAATCTGTTTCGACTCCCTCAAAGAGACATACCAGTGTTCCAAGGCGACCCACTCAAGTATAAGCCCTTCATCAATCCTTTGAACAAGCCATTGACTCCAAAACAGAGAGCAGCAGTGATAAGTTGTACTACCTGGGACAGTACACCAGTGGTAAACCACAAGACCTGGTCAGAAGCTGTGAACACATGAGACCGGACCGGGGATACATAGAAGCCAGGAAGTTGCTGCAGGAGCACTATGGTAACGAGCTGAAGATAGCCACTGCATATATTGAAAAGGCTACCAAGTGGCCACAGATCAGATCGGAGGACGGAGAGGCATTGAACGCATACGTTCTTTTCCTCATAGGATGTCGCAACACCATGGAGGATGTTGAATTCATGGAAGAGATGGACAATCCTACGACTATGAGAATCATCATCTCTAAGCTTCCTTACAGGATGAGAGAACAATGGAGAAGAACAGCCTTTGAGATAATGGAGAGACGGAAAAGTAGAGCCAGGTTTGCAGACTTAGTGAATTTCATAGACAAACAGGCTAAAATTGCTAGGGACCCATTGTTTGGAAACATCCAGGATGTCAGCCCGACTACTGATGGAAGAGTGAAAGCCAAGCCTGTTGAATCAAAGACTCTCAGGAAAGGTGGTTCTAGGGGAAGCAGCTTTGCAACTATCGTCACTCAGGCCGAGGAAGAAAGGCCCCAGAACTCCTCTACCAAAAGGAGCAGCACAGGGACGTCTGCTGATGCCTTTCAGAAGCCATGCCTATTCTGCCAGAAGAATCATACATTGGATTTCTGCAGCGACATCAAAGCACAGCCACATAAGGACAGAATCGAATTCCTGAAGTGCAACGGCCTATGTTTTGGATGTCTCTCTCAGGGGCACCTGAGTAGAAACTGTAAGCAAAGAACAACATGCAGAGAGTGCACTCGGAAACATCCCAGTCTGCTGCATATCCATAAAGAAGAACAAGTCCCTAAGAAGAGTGAAGAAAACAATACCGACGAGACGGTTGTTTCAAGTGCTCTGGTGTCGCTAGAACCAGAGACTTGCGGACTTACTGGGGCCGGTGACAGTGATTGTATTCTTGCCATCGTACCAGTAAGGATCAAGTCTAAGAGGAGTGAGAAGGTTGTGGAGACTTACGCCTTCATGGATCCAGGTAGTTCAGCAACGTTCTGCACAGAATCACTCATGCGACAGCTGAACGTTAGAGGCAGAAGAACAGAAATCCTATTACGCACCATGGGTCATGAGAAGGCAATGCAAAGTTATATCCTGTCAGACCTAGAAGTGTGTGGACTTGAAGAGAAGGACTTCATAGACCTGCCTAATGTTTTCACACAGAGGGAGATTCCTGTTAGAATAGGGAACCTAGCCCTGCAGAAGGATGTGGATAGATGGCCTTACCTAGAAAAGGTGCGTCTCCCATACATGGAAGCAGAAATTGGCCTATTAATTGGAACCAATGCCTACAAAACTATGGAGCCATGGCAGGTGATAAACAGCAAGGATGACGGACCCTACGCCGTCAGGACAGCCCTTGGATGGGCAGTCAATGGACCGGTAAGGAGAGATGATGGCAACAAGTCGAACAAGGAGGAACGACAAAATGTCACAGTTAATCGCATCTCTATCGCAAGCATTGAAGAGCTGTTGATACAGCAGTTCAACGCAGACTTCTCAGAACGCAGCTGTGAGGAAAAGACAGAGATGTCACAAGAAGACCATCAGTTCATGGATTTGATGACAAGGTCTACACAGTTCATTGATGGCCACTATCACATTGGTTTGCCACTGAGAAGGCAGACCGCGAAGATGCCAAACAATCGCTGCATAGCAGAGCAACGCGCCATCAGTCTAAAGAGAAAGCTGAACAAGAACCCTGACTTTCACGAAGACTACAAAGACTTCATGAGAAACATCATAGCGAAAGGCTATGCTGTAAAAGTGCCCGAAGAACAGTTGAACAGAGACGATGGAAGGGTCTGGTACATTCCTCATCACGGGGTGTATCACCCAAAGAAGAAAAAGATCCGTGTAGTGTTTGACTGCGCCGCCTCATTCAGAGGAACTTCACTGAATGACCAGCTGCTTCAAGGTCCTGATCTTACTAATACCCTCATTGGCGTCTTGACTAGGTTTAGACAAGAGCTCGTTGCCATGATGGCAGACATAGAATCAATGTTCTACCAAGTCAGAATCCCTGATGAAGATGTTGATCATCTGCGTTTCCTTTGGTGGCCAGATGGCGACGTTAGTCAAGCGATGGTGGAATGTAGAATGGCCGTACACTTGTTTGGAGCCACATCATCTCCCAGCTGTGCAAGCTACGCTCTCAGAAAAACTGCAGAAGATGGCAAAGGCAAAGCACCATCAGAGGCTGTGGAGACAATCTTCAGAAACTTTTATGTCGATGACTGTCTGAAGTCCGTGTCAACAGAAGACGATGCCATCGCACTGTCAAGAGACCTTAGAACTCTGTGTTCGAATGGAGGATTCCATCTGACTAAGTGGATAAGCAACAGCAGAGCAGTTCTAGCTTCTATCCCAGAAAAGGAAAGAGCCACTGAAGTCAAAGATCTGGACCTGAGCCACGATGTCCTTCCTATCGAGAGAGCTCTTGGTGTACAATGGTGCATCGAGTCAGACACGTTCAACTTCAGGATAATGGTGAACGAAAGACCATCCACAAGACGAGGGATTCTCTCCGTGGTCAGTTCCATCTACGACCCTCTTGGATTCCTGGCACCACTCATTCTGCCGGTGAAGCTGATGCTACGAGAGCTGTGTAGAGACAAGAGAGGATGGGATGAAGATATCCCAGAAGGTCAAGCTCCGAGATGGCACAGATGGCTGACAGATTTGCAACAACTTTCTAGCTTCAACGTCAGTAGATGCATCAAGCCCGCGAGTTTTGGAGTTACAAGGACGGCTCAACTACATCATTTCTCGGACGCCAGTGAGGACGGCTATGGCACGGCTACTTACCTCTTGCTGACAAATCAACAGGGCCAGAAACATTGTGCCTTCCTCATGGGGAAATCCAGGGTGGCTCCGCTGAAGCAGGTCACCATCCCGAGACTGGAATTGACGGCAGCGGTTGTTGCAGTTAAAGTTGACCAGGTGATGCGTAAAGAGTTACAGCTCCCATTAGAAGAATCTGTCTCCTGGACGGATAGCACGACGGTGCTGAAGTATATAGAGAATGAGAAGATACGCTTCAAGACCTTCGTAGCAAACAGAATCTCATCCATTAGAGAAGCTACACAACCATCTCAATGGAGGTATGTAAACACCTCATTAAACCCAGCAGATCAAGCCTCACGGGGATTGAAGGCTGAAAACTTCACGAGGAGCGAAACTTGGATACAAGGCCCAAGTTATCTGCTGGAAACCGAGAGATCATGGCCAGAAAGACCAGATATGCCAAGTCAGATTGCTGAAGACGACGTCGAAGTCAAGAGATCAGTCACAGTAAATCTCATAAATACGAAAGAGAACTTCGACACAGTGAACAAGCTTGTTAACCATTTCTCAGGATGGCACCAGTTGAGGAAAGCAGTTGCATGGTTTCTAAGGTTGAAAGAGTTGCTGCTACACCTGAGCGGTAAGAGAAAAGAGTACCGAGCCACTATCAGTCAGTCTGAAAGTAACCCTGATAAGCAGAGAATGCTTCTACAGCAGTACATGCATCAGCACAAGACCACATTGGGCAAGAATTCATTGACCGTGGAGGATTTGGCCAAGGCTGAGAAGGAGATAGTTCGCTTCAGTCAAAGACAAAGATACCCAGAAGAAATCGAAGCTCTACAGCGAAATACTCCAATCAAGAAAGGTAGTCATATCTACAAGCTGGACCCTACACTGCAAGATGGAGTACTGAGGGTGGGAGGGAGACTAAACAAATCTGCTATGCCAGAGGAGGCCAAGCATCCTGCTATCCTTTCTAAGGACCTCCGGGTTGCTACTCTCATTCTTCAGCATATACACCAGAGTATTGGACACAGTGGGAGGAATCACGTGCTTGCGAAGCTAAGACAAAGATACTGGATTCCAGGAGCTAATTCCATAATAAGAAAAATACTCTCTGAATGCATTGTTTGCAGACGGTTACACGACCCTGGAAAGACCGATCACAAAGCTCTGCCTGCTACAAGAAGTAGCGTGAAAGGTTCCTGAACGAAAAAAGTGGACATTTATATTGTAAATATGTTGAACTCATTAGTTTATGACTCTTAAGAATGTTTGAGTAATTGATATGCTTCATGTGCCTAGTCAATTAGGGGCCGGAATGTAAGAGCCATAAAAGCTTAAGAAAATACTTTAAAATAGTGGCTAAATGGCATAATACAGTTAATTTACCTGACCGACTTATTGTATTAAGAAACCCCCTATTTTCTTGCTCCAGTAGTATAGTCCGACACCCCCTTCATTCTTGCCACAATGGAACAGTCCCTAAGCCACACATGGGTGCAGCCATTTTACAGTTTATACTGCACGTGGTGAAAGAGGCAGAAGCTGTGAGGTTTGGAGCAGTACAGTTTTTGACCGTGTTTGTTTATACGTGTTTGCTTTGTAATTCCGTTTGTTAAGTGTTATAATAAACAGTTTAAAAGACAAAGCTACGTTTGGGAACGTTTTATTTCGACACGCGTCTACTCGTTGTTAAAGGCCCCACAGCTCAGTGGCCTGCCTGTTTGGAAACTAAGAAGCGCCACTACACCCCCTTTATATTCTAGTCCTCTAGATATAAAGGCCAGCATTCCATTAGCCTTTTTGATTATTTTCTGTACCTGTTCATGACATTTTAACGATCTGTGTACCTGGACCCCCAAATCTCTTTGGACCGCCACTGTTTCTAGCTTTTCACCATTTAGAAAGTACCCTGCTCTATCCTTTTTAGGTACAAAGTGGATGACCTCACATTTGCCTACACTGAAATCCATTTGCCACAGTTTTGCCCATTCACTTAATCTGTCGCTATCCCTTTGTAATTTTATGTTTTCATCTACACTGCCTACAATGCCGCCTATCTTTGTGTCATCGGCAAATTTGGATATATGACTTTCTATGCCATCCTCTAAGTTGTTAATAAATACTGTGAATAGTTGAGGCCCCAACACCGATCCCTGCGGGGCACCACTAGTCACATCCTGCCAATTTGAGTACCTACACATTATCTATCCTGCCGCTCAGCCAATTTCCTTACCAGGTCAATAATTTGTCCTCAGTTCCATGGGCTACTACCTTAGTTAACAGTCTCTTATGTGGGACTTCCAGAAGTGCATATAAATAACATTCATAGACATTACAACTACTTTAGTCACCTCCTCAAAAAATTCAATCAGGTTTGTCAGGCATGACCTGCCTTTCACAAATCCATGCTGGCTCTCTTTGATCAACTGAAAAGTTTCGAGGTGTTCAGTCACCCTATCCTTAATTATAGACTCTAGTAATTTCCAGACAACAAATGTTAGGCCAACTGGTCTATAATTCCCTGGTTTCCCTCTCTCGCCATCCTTAAATAGTGCATTGGCATGTGCAATTATCCAATCTAAAGGAACGGTTTCTGAATCGAGAGAACTTTGGAAGATTATAGTTAGGGCATCTGCAATGTGCTCACCTACTTCCTTTAAAACCCTGGGGTGGAAACCATCTGGTCCTGGGGATTTGTTACTCTTTAGTGCCATTATTTTACTGTTATTTTACTTAAGTTAATTTTATTGAGTCCCTGTCCCTGATTCAGTATTAGTTTCCTTGAGATTTCTGGCATGCTATCCTCTTCTTCTATTGTAAATACTGATGCAAAGTAATTATCCAACATGTTCGCCATTTCTTTAGTATCATCGACAATATTACCGCTTTCAGTTTTTAAGGGGCCAACATTGCTCCTAACTACCCTCTTTTTCCTAATATAGTTATAAAAATTCTTTGTGTTGATTTTGATATAACTAGCAAGTTTCTTTTCATACTCCCTTTTGTAGCTCTTACTGTCTGTGTTGTGATCTTTTGCTGTTTTTTGTATTTTTCCCATTCGCCAGGATCTGTATGTTTTTTTGCATTTTTGTCTGCTTTTAGTTTTATTCTGTCCCTCACCTCTTTAGTCATCCACGGCTGTTTTTATGGCAAGTAGAGTTCTTGCCCCTCAGGGGTATAAACTGGTTCTGTATCACTTTGAATTTGTTTTTGAACATCTCCCACTGATCTTCTGTCGTTTTACCCATTCACAGATACCCCAGGCCGAGGATGAGCTTCCTCAACATGACTGAGCAGCAGTGCCAAAGGAAGCTGAGACTTTTGCGAGAGGTAGTCACTGACATCTGTGCAATGCTGCAGCAACACCTGGAGCCCAGAGGAGCAGGTGGACACCCCTTACCAGTAACTGTCAAAGTCACCACCGCCCTAAATTTTTTTGCTTCAGGATCTTTCCAGGGATCATCAGCAGAATCTCCCAGTCGGCCGCACACACTTGCATCACGCAGGTAACCAATGGCCTCTTTGCAAAGGCGCACATTACATCCACTTCTCCACGGATGAAGCAAGTGTAACCGCGTGTGCAGTTGGCTTTGCAAAGATGGCAGGCTTGCCAAGGGTGCAGGGCATCGTAGACTGCACACATGTGGCCATTAGGGCACCCCATCACAACCCAGCTGTATTTGTCAACTGCAAGGGCTTCCACTCCCTTAATGTCCAGCTGGTTTGTAACCACAGGAAGAACATTATGCACGTTTGCGCAAGGTACCCTGACAGTTGCCATGACTCGTTCATTCTGCAGCAATCTACTGTGCCTCAGCTCTTCAATCCGCCAACCCAACTTTCCGGATGGCTACTTGGAGACAAGGGCTGTCCCCTGAAGATGTGGCTAATGATGCCATTGAGGAGGCCATCAAATGAAGCTGAGGAGCGCTACAATGCGAATCACATTTCTACCAGAGCCATCATCGAGCAAACCATTGGCTTGCTCAAAATGCGATTCAGATGCCTCGACAGATCAGGTTGAGCCCTACAGTACTCACCAGCCAGGGTCTCCAGAATCAGCGTGGCTTAACGCTGCCTGAGGAACAAGTGGCTCAGTGCACAGCCTCCTCCTCTTCAGAGGAGGAGGAGGACCTTGCGGAGGCAGATGTGCCAGTTCCACCAGCACGCGAGCACATTGCTGCCCGTGATGCAAGGGATGCACTAATCTATGCCAGATTCGCTTAAGTTTACGAAGCAAACACATGTGGCTGCCACCTTTTTAACACATCATATACAATGTACAATAAAGTGTGGGTTCCTATCACTCTCACCACCATCATTACAGATGAAAGGCGCCCTGGCACCTCACTGTGACACTTCCATTTCTGGGTACACATAGGCCAATTCTTTGAATGTTTGCCATCGCATTTCTTTATTGAAATTAAGATAGCGATGATTATGTTAAAGATGTATTACATCAAAACACCCAAGTGACCACCCTAGTGACTATAGGTGCTTAATCTTTCTCTTACGCGTGCTTCTACGTGGTGCTTCCCCTGTGGCTTCAGCAGATGTGGAGACACCTTGCTCACTTTCATGCTGCTCCTGCTTCGACACCTTTGGTGGGTGTCCTCAGGGTTTGGGAGCCTGGGAGGGCTCGGCAACAGTCTACTCCTCCTGCGGCTGTGCAGGGACTGAGATGGCCATCTCAGTTGGGTGAGGACTCTGGTGGGGCTCTGATCGAGAGCTCCGCAGTGGCATGGTTGTGTGAGTGCTTGGAGAGGAGCCCACACTTCTTTGTTGCCTGCCACCAACATCCCTCTCATGGGTCAGCCGCACTTCAGTGCTAGCAAGTAGCCATCAGTGGTGCCATGAAGACCCGTATCTGCACTGGCAGTCCTCCTCAAAAGGACGTCCATGAAGCTCTGGTCTCTGCTCAATAGCTGCCCATCGCTACTCCAGAGATGTCATTCTATTCTGAACATTCACCATGTTTTCCTGACTCTGGCGACTTATTTCCTCCATGACCGTAGCCATCCTTTCCACGGAGGTTGCCACCCTCTCTATGGTGGTGCGTTCATGCGCCATTGCCTCCACGAAGGCAGTGCTCATGTTAGAGATGGACTCCTCCATCCTCGCCACACTCGCAGTTACCCTGGATGCAAAACCTGACAGAGATTCTTGCACTTGTTGCTGAAGTTCCAGCACCGCTCTCTTTCTGGATGGCCCCAGAGTCACAGGGTCCACATGCAGCTGAGCAGAGCTAGGAACGCCCTGCAGCCTCCGACGAGGACTCTCAATTGCTGTCCCTGTCTCCACCATCTGCTGATGCTCACTTGTGAGCTGTGATACACCAGGTGACAACACGACTATCTCGCGAAGGACCCACCAAGGTGTGCATATTGGTGCTGGGTGCGCTTAATTCTGCTGATGCTGCGTCCTCAGAGGTTGCAGCTTCCTCTGAGGAGTTTTCTGGCTCTTCCTCCTGGGCAGAGGGAAAGGGGGGCTCTTGATGGTTCTGTGGGGGAGTAAAGGCATGAGTTAGACATGTGATATTAACGTATCATGCACATCGAATTGCGCAGATGATCATAACTCAATCTGTATGAGCATCAGATGCCATATCAGTCACTCATGCAATGTAACTGAGAGGGCTGCAAATCTATTCTGTCACCAGCTTCCTCTACTACGTCCGTCTGACCGTCCCCCACTTCCAGATCCTCAGCACCTCCTACGATCTCCGGAGCAGCCTCCTCAGTGGTGGTCAGCTGGGCAATGGAAGGTGGCCCTCCTGTCCTGGCCCTCTCCCTCTTATTGTGGAATCTCTTTTCCTGCAATGAGGGACACAAATGGAGTTGGAGTGAGAATGTTGGAGTGAGAGTAGAGAATCCATAGCATAGATGCTTAGAGGGAGACAAAGATGGAGTGAGGTGCCAATACCAAGGGCCCTCCCTGTGCGTTGTTAGTTGCTGTCATTGCATGACAGTGATAGTGAGTGTGAGGGGTGCACAGTCGAATAGTGAAGTGATTCTGTACATAGAGAGGATGTAAGGGTAAAGTGGGATGTGCAGGAGTAGGTTGACAATGCAGAGTGCTGGTGATGAGAGGAGATGGGGAGCAGATTGAAGGTAGGTGTGATGTTATACTCGCTTTTGCTGAGCATACCAGGTCATGAAACCTTTTTCTGCACTGGACCCAGGAGTGAGCACACAAAGATCTGGAGCTCACTTCCTCAGCAATTTGCAGCCGGGCTGCTTTGCTTTGCTGAGGAGGCTTCCTCCCTCTGGATGAGGGGAAGAGTACCTCCTGGCGTCCTCTCACTCCCTCCATAAGAGCATTGAGGGAGTCGTCATCAAAGCGGGGAGATGCCTTAGCTCTTGCAGCAGTCATGGGAACAATTTCAAAAGGAGAAGCAGCAGGAAAGAATTTATTTGTAACAATTCTGCATGGGCCCCTTAAATACAGCTGGCTGACAGACGTTAGCAGAGGCGAGCAGCAGACCAGAACCTACTAATTGGGCCAGGTAGCGCGCATGGACACATTAAGTTGGCCACTTAAGGCAAAATCGCATTTTCTGGACGGCTGAAAGCGGAGGCGGGACTGGAACCCACCAAACCTCAAACCCACCTCCATTGATAAAATCGCAGCCTTAGTAGCTGTTTTGCGTTTCTCCCTTTCAAATGCTACATTGAACTTGATCATGTTATGATCGCTATTGGATAAATGTTCACGCACAGTTAGGCTGTTAACTAAATCCAACTCATTACTAAATCTAATATGACATGCCCCCTTGTTGCCTTTAGGACATATTTTTGTAGAAAACTATCCTGGACACACTCAAGAAATTCACTACCTTTCTGACAGGTGCTAGTCTGCTTATCCCAATCTATATGAAAGTTAAAATCCCCCATTAAAACCACTCTGCCTTTGGTACACGTTTGTCTAATCTCTGCATTTATACAATCTATCACGTCACAGCTGCTACCAGGGGGCCTATACCCAACTCCCACTACAGTCTTAAATCCTTTCCTATTTCTTAATTCTACCCATAAAGTCTCCACTGCCTGCTTACCTCTTGTTATATCTTTGCTCATCATTGAAGTGATTTCACCCTTAATCACTAAGACTACTCCTCCCCCTCTGCCATTTTCCCTATCTTTCCTTATAACCTGGTATATTTAGTTCCCAGGCCTGACTGTCTTGCAGCCATGTCTCAGTAATGACTACCATGTCATACCTTCCAATTTGAATTTGCGCCTGCAGTTCATTCAATTTATTCATTATACTCTGTGCGTTTGTATAAAGAACGCTTATTTGGGCCACACACCCTAGCCGGTGCTTCAGCTCTAATGTTCTACTCATTTGTTTCTTATTTCTCTCTCCTGGTTGAATCACTTTACATCTTTTCGTTTTCTCCTTACAAGTAGTGCCTAAAGCACAATTTCTGACTGTTGCTGGACTGTTGGTTTGTTTTTGAACTACTATTTGTACTACAATTTCCACCTGAGCCTACCCCACCCCCATTTACTAGTTTAAAGTCCTTGTGACCACCCTATTCTTTCCGCTAGGACCCTGGTCCAAGACCGGTTCAGGTGGAGACCGTCCCAACGGTACAGTTCCTTTCTGTCCCAATACTGGTACCAGTGCCCCATGAAATGGAACCCTCCTTTCCCACACCACTCCTTTAGCCAAGTGTTAACTTCCCTAATCAATTTATTCCTATGCTAATTTGCACGTGGCTCAGGTAATAATCCAGAGATTATAACTCTTGAGGTTCTGTTCTTTAATTTAGCTCCTAGATCCTGGTACTCCCCAAACAGGACCTCTTGCCTACTCTTCCCTATGTTGTTGGTCCCAACATGGACCACAACGACTGAATTCTCCCCCTCCCTCTCCAATATCCTTTCAAGCCGGTTAGAGATGTCCCTCACCCTGGCCCCAGGTAGGCAACATACCATGTGGGACTCTCGATCTTGCTTATAAAGGATGTTAACGGTCCCCCTAATTATAGAATCCACTACAACTACCACATTACGCTTCCTCTCCTCCTCCTCGTGTCCCCTTAGGACAACCTCCTGCTCCAAAGTGCCATGGTCCACATTCTGGCTGTCCTTCTGGCAGTCTTTATCCTTATCCTCACAGGTAGCAAGTACATTGTACCCGTTGAATAGGATCAGTTTCTGTGGCTCCTCGTTCCCTTTCTTACCTGGGTTCCCCTTACTCTGCATACTATCGGTCACACCAACCCCGTTCTGTACCTGTGTGACCGAAGGCTGGAACAAACTGTCCAGATACTCCTCCCACTCCCTTATGTGTCGGAGTGTCTCCAACTCGCACTCCAGCTCAATGACTGAGTCGGAGAGATTAGAGACGGAGACATCTACTGCAGATGTGTTCGCTCGGGACAGTTGCTGTCCACAAACTCCCACATACTGCAGTCTAGACACACAACCTGCTCTGCCATATCTTAGTCTAACCTTGTTTTATTTATTTAATTCGTTAAAATCTTTATTCAATGATTATTTAATTAGTTTATCTAGTTACAAAGTTTTTAATTTAATAAAATAAGCTATAGTTTCCCACTCCTACTTTAAACAACTGTCCTAGCTGGACACCGGGCACCCCTCGAGCGCCAGCTGTGCCCATCACCTACCTGCTGCCTTGTGACGTCACTCCTTTTTTTGTTGTTTTTCAATTCGCTGGAGATTTACTGCCTCCTCCGCTGCTGCCGCCACTCGGGTCTGCGCTATCCTCGCCTCCCGCTTGGTTTGTAGTGTGCCGCCTCCTCCGATGCTGCTGCCACCGCTGAGTCTCCCAGTAAAAAGCAGGATGATTTCACCAGCAAAATGCAGTGAGTGGAGCATAGTTACATACAAATTGTGTGTGAAAAATCAGTCTCATTCCAGGTGTAATTAACAGGGGCATTGCGCAATCATCTCCATTCTGGCTGGGAAAACGGGAACGGATTCCCCTGAAACACACAACACTTCATTTAAATATTAATTTGGGGAGGGGGCATCCCATCCCGTGTGCCATCTCCAGAAATTCTTAATGGTGAGTGGCTTATCCAGGGTTGCTAGCCAGCAGTAAGTATAAGGGAGTTTGTTTAAAGGTCACTGTAATGTGAAGACCAGCATATCTCAGCCATTTCTTGACCCTCTTTTTTGTTGCGTTTTCTCTTTGGTTGGCACTTAGGTTGCCGTGTCCCCCAGTGAGGATCCCCGCTTGAGCTGTTGGAAGACCAGTCGAGAGATGCCAGGCACAGCTGGCGCTCGAGAGGCGCCCTGTGCCCAGCTGCAGACAGAGGTACACGTACCACACTTTGGCCAACAGTTAGTAGAGGCAGAGGTTCCTCTTCTCAAATTGGAAAGCACCAGCAAGGTTCAACTTGCCATAATGTTAGAAGCTATCTTGGGAGCACCCCAATCGCAGCAGGACCTGGTAGTGTTAGCCTTGGCTCAGTTGGCTCACCTCTCTAAGTCAGAAGGTCGTGGGTTCAAGTCCCACTTGAGCACATAATCTGCACTGACTGAGGAAGGTGCCGTCTTCCAAATGAAACGCTAGATCGAGGCCCCGTCTGTCCTCTCAGGTGGACGTAAAAATTCCCACGGCACAATTCAAAGAAGCAGAGTTCAGTAATGCCAACCCCATGGTCTCATAAATCAAGAGACAAACTCTGTTCCTCTACACTTCTCAGTATCCTTCCATTTATTGTGTATTCCGTTGCCTTGTTAACCCTCCCCAAATGCATTATCTCACACTTCTCCTGGTTGAATTCCATTTGCCACGTTTCTGCCCACTTGACCAGTCCATTGATATCTTCCTGCAGTCGACAGCTTTTTTCCTCACTATCAACCACATGGCCAATTTTCGTATCACCTAAAAGTCGCCACAGCACTATTCAAAGGAGGGTTCAGTAATACCAACACCACCATCTTATAAATCAAGAGACAAACTCTTAAAAATCAAGAGATTTGGTATATAAATCATGAGTTGCTATTTTTTTCAAATATAAACCAAATATAGATTGATAGTTGGTTTATAAACCTCATTAGTGGCTTATTTAAACATTTACGTTCCTTTATTACTGTAGTTGTGCCTCTTAAAAAAGGCGGGCACGTGTAAATTTGTTCTTTGCCGTTGACGACAGAGGGGCAACCAGTGTTTTTCATTTTCAGTAAAATAGTTATGCTTATGCTCTTACATATGACTTATCCAAACTTTATTTGACTTAATTGAAAATATAATGGGCGTGTTAGAGGCAGCAGCCTGGAAATGATAGTCGGTGATACCAGCAGACAAAGGGTTAACACATTCCGCTGGCTGTTGATTTAAAGCAGGCAGTAGCAAGTATATCTTAAATGGTTCCGCTAAAATAGCAGAAAGAAGCATGCTGGATAAATAGTCATAGTGAAAGAGGAGATAGTGAAGATACCTGATGGGATAAAAATTGATAGAGGCAGTACCAGAAAGGCTGACTGTACTTAAAGTAGATAAGTCACCAGGACCGATGGGATGCTGAGGGAAGTTAAGCTGGAAATCGCGGAGGTACTGGCCATAATCTTCCAATCCTCCTTAGATGCAGGAGTGGTGCCAGAGGACTGGAGAATTGCAACGGTTATACCCTTGTTCAAAAAAGGGTGTAAGGATAAACCCAGCAACTACAGGCCAGTCAGTTTAACCTCGGTAGTGGGAAAGCTTTTAGAAACAATAATCAGGGACAAAATTAACAGTCACTTGGACAAGTGTGGATTAATTAAGGAAAGCCAGCACAGATTTGTTAAAGGCAAATTGTGTTTAACTAACTTGATTAAGTTTTTTGATGAGTTAACAGAGAGGGTTGATGAGGGCCATGCAGTGAATGTGGTGTACGTGGACTTCCAAAAGGCGTTCGACAAAGTGCCACATAATAGGCTTACCAGCAAAGTTGAAGCCCATGGAATAAAAGGGACAGTGGCAGCATGGATACGAAATTGGCTAAGTGTCAGGAAACAGAGAGTAGTGATGAGCGGTTGTTTTTCGGACTGGAGGAAGGTACACAGTGGTGTTCCCCAGGGGTAGGTACTAGGACCACTGCTTTTCTTGATATATATTAATGACTTGGACTTGGGTGTGCAGGGCACAATTTCAAAATGTTCAGATGATGCAAAACTTGGAAGTATAGTGAACAGTGAGGAGGATAGTGATAGACTTCAAGAAGACATAGGCTAATGAAATGGGCAGACACGTGGCAGATGAAATTTAACACAGAAAAGTGCGAAGTGATACATTTTGGTAAGAAGAACGAGGAGAGGCAATATAAACTAAAGGGTACAATCCTAAAGTGGGTGCATGAGCAGAGAGACCTGGGGGTATATGTGCACAACTCATTGAAGGTGGCAGGGCAGGTTGAGAAAGCAGTTAAAAAAGCATACAGGATCCTGGGCTTCATAAATAGAGGCATAGAGTACAAAAGCAAGGAAGCTATGAGGAACCTTTATAAAGCACTGGTTCAGCCTCAACTGGAGTATTGGCCTAGAAATTCAGTTGGCTGCGCCAGCCGTTAGCGCCTTAGGAGGAGCAGATCTCGAGCGCTAGGCGCTTAGCGCCCGGGCGCAGCGCGATCTGCGCCTCGCCCCAACTTCAGTAGACATTTAGCGCCGGCGCAAAGTCTTTGCGCGCGCTCATCTGCGCGCGCAGATCATGACGTCATTTCGTCGTGCAACGCCCTTTGTGCGCCTGGAACCGGAACTTCACTCGCGCCGCCCCATTGTGCGCCGGGCGGCCCTAACGACTGTTGAGTGAAACGGTACACAGCCGAGGCGGGCCGCGGGGAGCGCAAATTAAAGGGCACTTACCCTGCACTATAAAGGGCAGCCATTTTGCAGCATTCACTCTTGTGCAACGGATTTTTGGAGAGAGACCAAGGAAGAGAGCTTACTGCTTTGGCCCAACACTAGGACAGGTATTTTTGGCTTCAGGCCAGAGCTTTGCAATTCTCTTTGCCTTCATTGAGATCTCAGTGTTTGCCAGCATATTATGGGGGCTGCATTGGGTGCCAATGCTGAGTTTCAGCATTATGTCGGAAGGGCTTACAGACGCCGTGAGAGAGTGGCAGCCCTGGCTAGACGCAGAGGGGGCAACAGGCGTCGCCAAGGGAGGCCTTACCCACCCAGGGTATACCGCCAGCAGTTCTCCTATCTCAACATGTCTGCCGCGCAGTGTGTTAGGAGGCTGCGATTCAGAAGGGAGGTGGTTGCAGAGATCTGCCAGCTGCTTCACAGAGATCTGCGTCCACAGCTGATGCGCAGGACGTCTCTGTCGGTGAAGGTGACGGTGGCTCGCAACTTCTATGCCACCGGCTCCTTCCAATCCGCTGCTGGGGACATCGCTAACATCTCCCAGTTCGCCGTGCATTGTTGCATCCGCCAGGTGACCAATGCCCTTTTCAGAAGGAGACGTCAATTCATCTCCTTCCCCATGACCCTGGACAAGCAGCAGCAGCGTGCAGTGGGATTTGCAAGAATAGCGGGCTTACCCATGGTGCAAGGCGCCATTGACTGCACGCATGTGGCTTTGCGGGCACCTCTGGAGCATGCCGAGGATTACCGCAACCGGAAGGGCTACCATTCCCTCAACGTACAGCTGGTGTGTGACCACAGGCAGCGCATCCTAGCTGTCAATGCCCGCTTTCCAGGCAGCAGCCACGATGCCTTTATCCTGCGACAGACAACTGTGGCTGACATGTTCCAGGCACAGCCTCACCCAAGAGGATGGCTTATCGGGGACAAAGGCTATCCTTTGTGTACCTGGCTCATGACCCCGCTCCGCGCGCCCAGGACCCCTGCTGAAGAGGCATACAACGAGAGCCATCAAGCGACCAGGAACCTCATCGAACAAACAATCGGCGTCCTGAAGCAACGGTTCCGCTGTCTGGATCGCTCCGGGGGAGCCCTCCAGTATTCGCAGGAGCGAGTCTCCCAATTCGTCGTCGTTTGCTGCATGCTGCACAACCTGGCTATCCGCAGGACTCGGGCACTGCCACCTCACGTTGGACCACCACCTCAGGAGGATGAGCATGAGGAGGAGGAGGAGGAGGAGTACCAGCCCAGGAGGGAGGCAGAAGGTCCAAGGGCCGCCCGTCGGCGGCTTATTGAACGTCACTTCTAGGCCCCCTGTCAGGGAATGGCTTGTGCCAATGAAAGAACATGATTGCAGCCGCTCCGCAAGCCCTCAGCCGGTTAAGGCAACAAACACTTCAAAGATCAAACATGGACAATGTGAATAAATAAAATGGTTTATTGTACAAACTCAGGGCCCTTCCCACATGAAAACCAAAAACACACGAAACCCCCAAAAAACACACACACACACATGACTCACTCCCACAACCTGGTGAGGATTAACAAAAGATGTAAACAAAAATGGCCTTCATCCTCGGCCTTCACAAAACACCCATTCCAAAAAACAAAACATTTGGACACACGCTCTACTTTGTGGCCCGCGAGGGCGATGCCTTCTGCAAACTTTGGCGGTCCCTGCACGCCCTGCTGCTCCTCAAAGTGAGGCCAGTGGCTGCTGCAAGGCTGGGGGAAGGCTCCTGAGGGGCACATGTCGTGACGGCAGATGCCCTTGGGGGGCGGCCTAGACGAGGTCTGGCCCTCGAGGGGCCGGCTGGTGAATGCTGTGGCTGGGCAGCATCAGTCGCTGCAGCAGCTCGTGGCAGCTCCACTGGGGGAGTGGCAGTGGCGGCTGGAGGAATGGGGGCAAGCTGGCGGATGGCAGGCGCTCGCTGGTCGCCTGAGACACTGGCACTCGCCCGGGCCAGCACTGCAGCATGCGCAACAATCTGCCGAGGGACAGACCGCTGTGCTGCTGCAGCGCGGCGGGTGCCCTGGTGATGCCTGGCTGACACAGCGAGTATGGCAGCAGTGAGTGCCCGTGTTGCCCTGTTCTGTGACCGCATCAGAGCAGCCAGTGACTGCACGGCACCACTGATCACCTGGCCAGTCGCTGCCTGAGCTGCCCCGAATTACGCCCGACTTGCTGCCTGATCTGCCCCGAATTCCGCCAAACTGGTGGCCTGTGAGGCCCCGAATTCGGTCACACTCTGAGACAGGGACTCGATGGCCTCAGGCATCCGTGCCACTACCCCCATGAGCTCCGTGTGCCGGCGCTCCGAGTCCGCGGACATGTCCTCGAGGAGGCGCAGCTCCTCGGCGTTGACCGTCTCCGGACTGGAGGCCGGACTCTCCCTCTGGGGAGAAGGCCGCCGAGCTGCCCGACCCTTCCTGCGTTGCTGGACGCCGCTGGGCCCAGCAGTTGGACTCCCCTCCGACCCTTCCCCCCTCTGGGGTGAAGGCCGCTGAGCTTCCACCCCCCTCCCGCATTTCTGCAGGCCGCTGGTCCCAGGAGCTACACTCCCCTCCGACACTTCCCCCAGGCTCCCCTCCAGGGAAGACGTGTCCCCTACATTGGCATGGCTTGCCGCGGCTGAGGGTTCCCCTGATGGGCCGCCTTCCTCTTGCTCCTCCTCCTCTTCTGAGGGGCTGTCACTGGCAACTTCAGGGACCTCCTCCTCACCATCTGAAAGCAGGAAGGCACAAGAGTAGCTTTAGAGTGAGGAGAGGGCGTCAGCGAGGGATGCATGAGTGGTGGCATTCTGCGCATTGGTCGGGCAGTGGCAAAGGATGTAGATCTGATGCGCAAGTGGGACGAGAGAGGTCCAAAAGGTGATGTCCTTACCATTGGTGCCCAGAACAGGGTCGGCATCTCCAGATGCAACGGGGCCAATCACCCGGGCACCCATGATACGCTCCACGCGCTGTTGCAGCTCGGTGAGCTGCTGGATCTGGGGTCCGCCTCCCCCGGTCTCAGTCCGGCTCCTCTTATTGGCCAGCTTGGCCTGCAAGAGAAAGGACGGCCTCTAAGTACAGTGTGTAGCCCTGATCTTGTGTGCACTGCCTCCCATGGTGGAATAGCCTGGCCAGTGTGTAGCCCTGATCTTGTGTGCACTGCCTCCCATGGTCGAATAGCCTGGCCAGTGTGTAGCCCTGATCTTGTGTGCACTGCCTCCCATGGTCGAATAGCCTGGCCAGTGTGTTAAGTGCACAATGTGCAATTGATGCTCATGACTGTCCCATAGCTGCTGCATGAGGGCTGGCCATTAGGGCTTTCAGGTCCCTTTGCCCATAATGTGAGGTGCACATGCAAGGATGAGGAGGACACTGGAAAGGGTACTCACCCTGACAATCCTGGCGAGGTCATTTAGCTTTTTACGGTATTGTACAGAGCTCTTGGGGACCTCACTGTTGGATGTCACCCTGGTGGCGACATGCCTCCAGGCTTTCCGGTAGACGCGGGCCGCCGGCTTCTTCCCATTGTCCGGAAACAAAATATGGCGTCTCTTCTCCACAGCGCCAACCAGCACCCTCAGATCATGCTCTGAGAAGCGCTGCGCTCGTTCACGGGCCTTCTCCATCCTTTCAGGCGCTATTTGGGTCCAGCAGCAGTGTTCAGGCCTAGCTGGAGGGCTGCAGTGTCCAGGGCATGGCAGCAGACCAACTCGACCCTTCCCCCTTAAGAGCTGGCCGGCACCAGGGTGTCTGCTGTCAATCAAGAAATGACCGCACCTGCGCTGCGCCCGGCCTTGGCGGTATCGCTCAGCACCGCCGGCTTAACGCCTAAAGAGAGCCGTGCATCGCCAGTTTTAGCGCTCGAGCAAACTCTTAGGGCGAAGCTAATGAATATCGGCGAAGTGGCCTCGAATTTGCGCCGGGCGCAAACTTTAGCGGCCGCCCCACTTTACCGCCCCAAAAGTGGCTATAATGAATTTCTAGGCCATTGTGTCCAATTCTGGACACTGCACTTTAGGAAGATGTGAAGGCCTTAGAGAGGGTGCAGAAAAGATTTACGAGAATGGTTCCAGGGATGAGGAACTTCAGCTACGTGGATAGACTGGAGAAGCTGGGATTGTTCTCCTTTGAGCAGAGAAGGTTGAGAAGAGATTTGATAGAGGTGTTCAAAATCATGATGGATCTAGACAGAGTAGATAGAGAGAAACTGTTTCCATTGGCGGAAGAGTCGTGAGCCAGAGGACATAGATTTAAGGCGATTGGCAAAAGAACCAAAGGCGACATGAGGAAAAACTTTTTTACGCAGCGAGTGGTTAGGATCTGGAATGCACTGCCTGAAAGAGTGATGGAGGCAGACTCAATCATGGCTTTCAAAAGGGAGTTGGATAAGTACCTGAAGGAAAAAAATTTGCAGGGCTACAGGGAAAGGGACTAGCTGAAGTGCTCTTGCAGAGAGCCGACACGGGCCACATGGCCTCCTTCTGTGCTGTAACCATTCTATGATTTTAGTATAGATAGACTGAAGGGGCCTTTACAGGCACTGGACATGTTTGTTTATTCATATAGGCCAGACATAGTGAAAGAGGAGATAGTGAAGATAAGGACAGCAGCTTTCCTTCCCTAAACCCAGATGGGTTTTTATGACAATCCGGTAGTTTCAAGGTTACCATTACTGATACTAGCTTTTTATTCCGGATTTATTTAATTGAATTTAAATTCCCCAGCTGCCGTGGTGGGATTTGACCTCTTGTCTCCAGATCATTAGTCCAGGCCTCTGGATTACTAGTCCAGTAACATAACCACTATGCCACTGTACCCATTGGAACAGGGAGAGGCCATTCAGCCTGTTCCACCATTCAATTAAATCATGGCTGATCTGTCACCTCAACTCCATTTACTCTGTGCTCCTGATTTGATTCTAACTCAACCACAGTTGCAGAAATTACGCCACAGTTGAGAAAATATTGCCCTGCCGGGCCTGGGGCTCCCCCTTAGATTATTGGTACATTCTGATGGTGTCACAACACCCTGTCATTTCACTCTCGATCCCATTACTCCGATGTGAGATCCACTGTTCTAAACAAATACACTGAATTTTGTTTTTTCAAATAAAAATTCATACAAAATGATACTGATAGCAGCTCCGTCCATGACTGTGCATCTGTCCAGTGAGACCCTGAGCCATCCAGGAATAGGACAACCACAGGTTTGATCCCTGGCCTCTGCTGATAAGGCTCACATGTCAAAGACGTTATGGGTGCTACAATTAGCCTCATGGCCTCTGTGGTTTAGGGAGGAGGAGATCGGGCAGGGTTCCTGCTCCTGGCAGCTGCCCTGTAACTCCTGCTGGTGCTGTATGTACAGGAAGAGGCTTGTCTGAGATGGCCACCATGATAAATAGCCCAATGCCACTAACTATCACTAATAATGGCCCCTTGGGCCTGGTACCAGAGGATGACCATATCGCAGCAAGGGGACTAGCACCTTCGGAAAAGAAATGGAGAAATCTAACACTACCCTAACCCTAAACCTCAAATTGTGCAATGTTAATAGCGCAATGCAGAGCTGGCTGCAGTATCAATAATCATTGTGACAACATCGGAGCTCGTGACGTCACTGGTGGCCATTGTGACGTAACCGCTGGCCATTGTGACGTAACCGCTGGCCATTGTGACATCGCCAGTGGCCATTGTAATGTCGCCAGTGGCCATTGTGGCGTCGTCGGTGGTCATTGTGATGTCACCGATGATGTAGGCCAGCTGCATTGTCAATAGTCACACTGAAAAAGAAATGACTCCCTAGTATAACTGATGCACTTGACTGCAACCCGTGTACCCCACGATTATTTATTGGACCTGAATCCACTGTAATGACGCTGTCAAAGGGAGATATTACGAGCTTAAACTAATTCAAGACCATTGAAGTAGGAATCTACAAAGAAAAGTCTGCATGGGAAGGACATCTATGCGTGTGAGAACATCCATTCACAGGAAAGAAGGAGCCCATGGTGGCAACAAGTAAACATCGGAACAACAAATTGACACTATAATAGCAATACTCATGATTATCTGTGTGAGTAAAAAGGGAGAGCTCTGTGTTGTAACACAGTGTGTTTTTATCACTAGGGCACATTGAAACAATTAGTTTCAAAGGCCGGAATTTTGCCGGTCCTCGGAGTGCGGGATTGGAGGCGGTCAAAAATCGCAAAGCTTGACAGCGGGCAGGAAACCCTGTCAACCCGCCCCCAATCAATCTTCCCAAGTGTTGGGTCCCCAATTTGCACATGGACCCGACACCTAGCGGCGGGAAGAGGATTATAGCCACTTACCTGGCTGTTAACAGGTACTTGATACTTGTTAACAGGCTCTTTTTCAATTTTGCCGCTTCTGCCTCGGATTCCCCGATGTCCGGACACCACACCAGGTAAGTGTGGCGTGTTGTGAGTCTGCTGTAATGTTTCTGCATTGATGACAGCTGCAGAAGTGGTGTGAAGGATCCAATAGTGCACTGGTGAGTTTCAGAGGTAAGAAAATGTTGGGAAAATAATTTTTAATGTATTTACTCTTTTCTGTAGGTAACAAGTTTTGATTTGGCTGTCTAGTCCCACCTCATTGGGAGAACCTCTCGCACCAGTGACAGATCGCTTCTGTAACCTCACCTGCAGCTGCCATCTGTTCTAGTCTAAGGAGGGAGTCACTGGAGAGCCTGGGTGCAAGAGCTCACCTGTGAACAGTCAAACATCTCAATGCTGTCAAACAGAGAAATGAGCTCTCAAAGAAAAATTGCGCATGGTCCCTTTAAGAAAACCGGCAGTCGACACGTCATCAAATGACGTCATCTGACCGGCTTCTACTTAATTGGCTGGCAAGCCCGCAGGGTGGGCTTAACAAGGCCAATCAACGTAAAATCACATTTGTTGGCCGGATGCAGTTGGGGGCGGGACTGGAACCCGGAAACCAGCTGACTTGGTCCCAAACTGCATCCATTTGCAAAATCGCAGCCAAACAGATTTTATTTGCACTGAGCTGAATTTATAAAGAATTCAATAAACAAACATTTTGTATCAGAGAAGTATTTGAATTCTAGTAAAATGGTGACTAACAGAATAGAATGATCGTTAGGCATGATTGTGAACTTGCTTTTTGATGAAGAGGAATTTGTTAAAATTAGATTATCTGAGTCACTGCGAAAACTAGAAAGTATCAATCAGCGTTCTGTCGTAGGTATCTTACCAAAAACAAATCGACGGCAGTTCAACGCTCTGCCTCACTAACGGCTATGACATTGAGAATAAAGGACAACATTGAACACTTATGCCAACCGTTGGCTAAAAAACTGACCAACTTGGCTATGATGGACATGACCAGATGTGACTATTGACCATCAAGAAGTGGCAAGTAGCCTCCTGGTTAGTCTGGGTGCCAAGTTTCCCAGTGACATTTTCAATCAAACACAGTCAGTGATCACCCAACCACATTTCTACGTGGTGCTGACACTGGCTGTGTAGTGCAAACGTACATTGCACAGTACCTCTGCTAAAGCCTGTCTTGAAAACTGTGTGCCTCATGCTTCGTAAAATTACAGATGGGGAAATGGGTCTTTTTAGTGAGAGCATTCTCGAATACCTGACAAACACAGAGGGAACCCCAAAACCTAGACTAAAAAAGAACATATTCTTCTATGAGAATTTTGTGGCTTATGATCTACTTTTCAATTTATGGCTGCCCATGAAAGAGCCCAAGTTGAGGACAGCAGTAATAGAAACAGTAGACCAGATAATCCACTTACTATCCTATGAAAAACTAGAGAAGGAGCTCTCCAACTTAATTTCAACCATTCTCTCCATGTACCAGGAAACCTCTCCTGATCCTTGTGTTACTAAGGGTCTGTGCAGTGTGCTGTGCATTGCCATAGAGAGGAACAGTGAAGTACTAGTGACACAACTGCAGAGTCTGCTGATCAGTTTACATAAACAGATCTGTATTATGATTGAGCAACCCACCAACCCATTTTATGAGAAGCTTCTAAATTAAATCCTTTGCTGCTTCAGAGTTCTAGCTCTGGCCTTTACAAGCCAGATACTAGAGTTCTTTCAGCTGCAATAGATAATTGACAATGACCAAGTTCAACTTGGGACACTTATCGATACTGTCCCTTCAAACATGGAAAGTCGGAAGAAACAGATTCTGACTAGTGTACAACTACCATTTTTATCTGAGAGTAACAGAGTGAAGGAAATACTTACCCAGGTAATATAAACTGGCCAGTCACAATTACTTGAAACTAGAGAAAGGAAAGGAGTTGGTGGAATTTATCATCCAACAGTGTTCTCTGCCCACCGAGGGGAACAGAAAAAACAAAGAGCAGCTCTGGAACGTAATGGCGGATGTGGTTACGGATAACGATTTAAGGAGACTGCGAAGGATTAATAAAATTGATGATGGTGACTTTACCGAGTGTACCTTGGAATAAAGAAACTGAAAGCTGGGACAACAAAATGTATTCTTAATTGTGAGCACTATCCAAATCTTCCTGAGCCTCGTACACTGCTGACGCGGCTATTGACTGTGTCTTCATTCTTGTATCAGGGAAAAGGCAGAGGTGCTCCTGCTCTAAGCTTACTACATATCCTGGGAATGAACATCCACCCAGCAACAGTCAGAGTATGGGACAAGGAACTCCCAATTTTAGTTAATTTTCTGTGGGAGAATTCAGCAGTCTAACCTCCAGAATGAATGGGAAGAGAAACTGTTGGGGGTTTTGTCCCAAACTCTGGAGGCAATCGCAGATGAGGTGTGGATCGTCCAGCTAATTGAGAGTGCTCCAACTGACCCAGGACAAAGAAATCATGAAGAAAATTCTTCAGGAGATGCTACAGAGTGTTCAGCACAATGAAGATTTAGAGAGACGGGTTAGCTGCTGTGCTATGACCCACTTAGACACCATGTTCACTGAAGGATTTCACAAAGTTAAATAGTTCTAAGACACCAAGTTCCTTCCACCTTCTTGAGGACCAGGGTGACAATGAAATAATAAAAGTTAAAAGCATGCTCATTTTATGCTATGGGCAGATAATTTGTTTTTTGCTGTTGATAACACGGGGGCAACCAGTGTTTTTAATTTTCAGTAAAATAGTTATGCTTATGCTCTTAAACGTGGTCTGTTCAACCTTTATTTGATTTAATTGAAATGTATCTAAAACACAGAAACTTTCAAATAAAACACAAAATGTGCACAAGTGGTTTTGTTACTAGTAAATCCAGTCCGGATCACTTACGATTTCTTTGTTAATGGTAAATGGGTAATTATATTAATTCATAGGTGAAGAATCTGTGAGCGTTGTTTCCTTGTTACCTAGTTCTGAGGGGCTGGACTGTGATCTCTGCAACCTTCCAGAAGTTCGACCGCAGCTCCATGTTGACTAGGCTACCGGCTTGTGGCGGCAATGTGGGCAATTCAGGGTTGCTGATTTTCACCGTCTGCTGGAAGCAGCCCTGGCATAGCGCGTGTCCGCACAGTGGCATCACCAGCTCCACCAGCAGGTGCTCCTGGCCAATCAGGCACAAGCACTCGGCCAGGCTGAGAGGTGGGGCCGGACCCAAGGTTGGGACTTCAGGCTCGGCTAGGCTGTGCCGTTCCTTATGTCCCATTGCGACCGCTCAAACTCCAGTTTAATCCAGCTTGGGCGTGGCATCACTGTCATTTCAAAGAAAAAAAGTAAAATTACAAATTGGTTGAAGCCAGCGCAATTAAATTTGAAGTTGGTTGAGCTGCAAAGTGGGTGCTGGTTGCACACGCACGCAGATTGTGTTTTTTGCAGGGTTGCTGCGGTAGAGGCTCTGATTGACAACCGGGCATATGCTAATGAGTCTGTGTGCAGTATATTTACATTGAGCTGGTAACCGGGTTCCATTCACCCACATGGTGCTGCATTCGTGCCACTTTAGAGAAATCGTAGCAGTTCAACTGTCTCCGTGCCCTGGCTACCTAGAGGAGCGAGAGAGAGGAAAAAAGCGCACACGAGCACAGTGTGAGCAGCAGCTCACGCAGCCTGGGACTCACCATGATCCTCCCCTGTGGACATTGTGCTTCCCCAACCTTTGCTAATGGACAGGAAGCACATTCCCCGACAATTGCTCCCGGACAGGAAGCACATTCGGCCGTCACTAATCGATTACTGACATCTGAAGGTGAACGCGCGACCAGCTTTGCGAGGGGAGAAAAAAAAATCATGAGATTTGACAGTTCTTTCGTAAGATCATTAGTGAAGCTTAAATTTACTTTGAAATTGTTTCGCTCGCGATAAATTGGCGAGAGTTGGCATGGCTGCTGTAGTCTATCAACTTGACTGCTCAAGTAAATGGTTAGAATATGATGTTCTGTGGAGGTCAGGAGGAATTTCACAGATCTTTATCTTACTGGAGGTCATACCTATGGTTAGTTGGGTTGTTTAATAAGTTGGGTAGAGTCCTTGATGTGTGTAGTCAGCTGGAAGAAATGTGCTGAATGGGACTTTTTTTTTCGTCTTAAGACATTGAGAATGTTAAGTAATCAAAAAATCTTGACAACTTACCACCCTCACATCTAAACAGAAGCAGAAGATCATGGAAACCACTATAGATACAAAATTCACCAATGGCTCTCAGGTTATCATTTTAAGAGACTTTCAGTGTTACAGCTTGTGAGTTTACTCCTTGACTAGCTTATTAAATTCCTATATACATATCACACTTGCTTGTAAATCTACACAATTTCTTTCTTGCCCCTCCCTTCCTAAAGCATCTTGGGATGTTTTCTCTGTTAAAGAAACAATATAAATGCAATCTGTTGTCACTACCAAAGAGACCCAAGTTGACATTCATTGGATGAATATGAAATCAATGTTACCAAGTTGTCAGCACTGACATGATGCCAGGAGCAAGGACGAGGCCCAGGAGCCAGGTCGAGGCCCAGGAGCGAGGTCGGGACCCAGGAGCGAGGATGGGGCCCAGGAGCGAGGACGAGCCCAGGAGCGAGGTCGAGGCCCAGCAGCGGCGTCTGGAGAACCACACTGCAGCTTATGAAACCCAGGCAGAGAGGACCTGTGGGAAGGAGGGAGGAGGACAGTAGGAGTATGTTTGTGTGTGCGTGCTAGGCCGATGTAGCAGAGACTGGTCTCCAATCGTCTTGGATCCCCTTGCCATTGGACCAAGACCTTGCTCTGTCAAGCCCGTGTGGTAGCTGGTGTGCAACCGCCACCCCACGATAAAAGAATTCACGCACAGGCATCTTCCACCCTTTAAAAATGAATTTCGGGACCTGGAACGTCAGGACCCTCATGGACAACCCCAACAGCAACGCTGTACTGCTATCGTTGCCCGGGAGCTCAGACGTTTTGACATAGACATCGTCGCCCTAAGCGAGACCCGGCGGGCAGGGGAAGGCCAGCAAGGAGCAAGGCAGTGGTTACACCTTCTGGAAAGGCAAACCTGAAGTAGAACGCCGCCTCCATAGGGTAGGCTTTGCCATGAAAAATGAGCTAGTTGAACGTCTCAGACTCCCCTTGTGGAATAAATGAACGCCTCATGATTCTATGGCTCAACCTAGCCTGGAACCAGTGCGCTATCGTTATCAATGCGTATGCCCCAACATTGGAAGCCACAGATGAGACCAAAGAGGAATTATACTCCAGCCTCGAACAATCCCTGTCCTGAGTCCCAACGGGCAACAAGCTGACCCTCCTTGGCGACATTAACACCAGAGTTGAAAAGGACACAGACCTCTGGGGAGGTGTGATTGGCAGAGAGGGGGTAGGGAAAGTCAACTCCAACGGTACCCTCCTCCGGACGAAATGCTTAGAACATGGCCTTGTCATAACCAACACTTTGTTCCGTCAGAGAGACAAGTACAAGGCTTCATGGCAACACGCTCGCTCCAAGCACTGGCATCTGCTGGACTACTTCATCGTCTGAGTGAGGGACCGCAAGGACGTCCGCATCACCCGCGCCATGACAGGAGCTGATGACTGCTGGACAGACCACCTTTGTCATCTCCATTAACAGCCCCAAAACAGCGGCGGCAACAGAAGCAATGCCGCAGGAAAATCAACACTGGAGCACTCAAAGACCGTGCTAAGAAAGCCCTATTCAGCCTGCGCCTCACAACCAAGCTGATGACTCCCAGTGATTCAGAGACACAGAGTGTCCACAGCGCCTGGTCTGCTCTCAAGGCCTCCATAATCAGCACTTGTGAAGAGACGTTTGGTCACTCGACCAGGAAACACCAAGACTGGTTCGACGAGAATGACCAAGAGATCCAGGAGATAATAAGCCGCAAGTGCAAGGCATTCCTGATCTGGAAACAGCAACAGAACTCGAGAGCAAGAAAGCAGCTCTACAGACACCTGAAGGCTGAAGTCCAACAAAAAATTTGCGACCTAAAGAACAGATGGTGGGTGGAGAAAGCGCAGGAGATCCAGCAGCTAGCCGACAACCATGACGTGCGTGGATTCTTTAGCGCAGTCAAGACCACCTACGGCCCAAGAACCCAAGGTCCTACCCCACTGCGGGCCAAGAACGGAGAGGTATTCATCAAGGACAGAGAGGTAGCCAGTGCCCGCTGGAAGGAGCACTTCAAAGGTCTCCTTAACTGAGACTCTGTCTTCGACGTGAGTGTCCTCAACTCCATCCCGTGGCATGCTACCCACCACCACCTCGGCACAACCCCAGCCCGGCATGAGGTTGAAAAGGCCATCTGCCAACTGAAGAACAGCAAGGTCTCAGGAGCAGATGGAATCCCCGCCGAGGCACTAGAACATGGAGGAGAAGCACTATTGGCGCAAATACATGAACTCATTTCTCTTATTTGGAAGAAGGAAAGCATGCCAGGGGATCTCAGAATGCTGTAATCATGACCATCTTCAAGAAAGGTGACAAGTACGATTGCGGTAATTACAGAGGAGTCTCCCTGCTGTCTGCCACAGGGAATGTCATCGCAAGAATCCTCCTCAATCGCCTTCTCCCAGTGGCTGACGAGCTCCTCCCAGTGTCGCAATGCGGATTCCGCCCACTAAGGGGCACAATGGACATGCTCTTCACCGCGCGTCAACTACAAGAGAAATGCAGGGAACAGCACCAACCATGTTGATGGCCTTCTTTGACCTCACAAAGGCCTTTGACACCGTGAGGGATTATGGCATGTTCTCCTCAAATTCAGCTGCCCTCAAAGGTTTGTCACCATCCTGCACCTGCTTCACGACGACATGCAAGCCGTGATCCTGACCAATGGATCCACCACAGACCCAATTCACGTACGAACCAGGGTCAAGCAAGGCTGTGTCATCGCACCAACGCTCTTCTCGATCTTCCTGGCCTCAGTAAACTCCCCGCTGGAGTGGAGCTCACCTATAGAACAATTGGAAAACTGTTCAACCTCTGTCGCCTCCAGTCCAGATCCAAGGTCGTCCCATCCTCTTTCATCGAATTACAGTATGCAGACAATGCTTGCATCTGCGCACACTCTGAGATTGAATTCCAAACCATCGTCAACACCTTCACCGAAGCTTACTAGAGCATAGGCCTTACACTAAACATCCGTAGACAAAGGTCCACTACCAATCTGCCCCCGACACACAGTACTGCTCCCCGATTATCAAAATCCATGATGAGGCCTTGGACAACGTGGACCACTTTCCATACCTCGGGAGCCTACTGTCAACAAGGGCAGATATAGATGATGAAGTCCAACACCGCCTTCAGTGTGCCACTGCAGCCTTCGGTCGCCTGAGGAAGAGAGTGTTTGAAGACCAGGACCTCAAACCCAGCACCAAGTTCATGGTCTACAGAGCAGTAGTGATACCCGCCCTCCTGCTTCAGAGACATGGATCATGTACAGCAGGCACCTCAAAGCACTGGAGAGGTACCACCAACGCTGCCTCTGCAAGGTCCTGCAAATCCATTGGCAGGATAGGCGCACCAACGTCAGTGTTCTTGCTCAGGCCAACATCCCCAGCATCGACGCTTTGACCACGCTCGATCAGCTCCGATGGACGGGCCATATCTTCTGCATGCCCGATACGAGACTCCCAAAACAAGCGCTCTACTTGGAGCTCCCACATGGCAAGAGAGCCCCAGGTGGGCAGAGAAAACGCTTCAAAGACACCATCAAAGCCTCCTTGAAAAAGTGCAACATCCCCACTGACACCTGGGAATCCCTGGCCCAAGACAGCACAAAGTGAAGGAGAAGCATCCGGGAAGGCGCCGAACACCTCGAGTCTCTTCGCCGGGAACAAGTGGAAGCCAAGCGCAAACAGCAGAAGGAGCGCACGTCAACCCAAGCACCCACCCACCCGCCCCTTCAACCACCATCTGCCCCACCTGTGACAGAGACTCTAGGTCCCGCATTGGACTCATCAGTCACCTGAGAACTCATTTTTAGTGTGGAAGCAAGTCATCCTCTGTTCCGAAGGACTGCCTAAGAGAGAGAATGATACAGCAAACATGTTTTTATCATTACAGGAAACTCTTTGGTATCCGTCACTGATAGGACCGGGATGGTGCCGGTTGATTAAAATTTCCGGATGACGGAGAGGGTTATCTACCGAGGCTATTTTTAACAAAAAAAAATTTAAAAATCAAGAAATGTGCAGTATACAGTAATTGGGTACTCACCTACAGAATGTTGTGTTAAATGGATGGTGGAAGACGCTTGATTAAGTACAGTACTGCCAGCTGAGGGTAATCCATAACTCTTCAATGACTTCCGACAGCGCCAAGAAGCTGAGTAGTGGCAGTTTGGAGAACTACCCCACTGACTAACTTGGCCACTGCGGGAGACTCGGACTCGACAACATTTCCGGTTATTGAGGTGTTTTTGGTGTATGAATTTTATCGGTTAATAGAGAATTCCGGGTATTTAGGTGCAGTTTAATCGAGGGTTTCCTGTATAAGGTCGGAGCGATCATAATATGATCGAATTCTTCATTAAGATGGAGAATGAAGTAGTTGACTCAGAGACTAGGGCCCTGAATTTAAATAAAGGAAACTACGATGGTCTGAGGTGTGAGTTGGGTAGGATTGATTGGGGAATGTCACTCAAAGGGTTGACGGTGGATAGGCAATGACAAACATTCAAAGACAGCATGGATGAACTACAGAATTTGTTCATCCCAGTTTGGCATAAAAATAAAACAAAAAAGGTGACTCAACCGTGGCTAACAAGGGAAATTAGGGATAGCATAAGATCCAAGGAGAGGACATATAAATTGGCCAGAAAAAGCAGTAAACCTGAGGATTGGGAGCAGTTTAGGATTCAACAAAGGAGGACAAAGGGATTAATTAAGAAAGGAAAAATAGAATATGAGAGTAAGCTTGCAGGGAACATAAAAACTGACTGTAAAAGCTTTTATAGATATGTGAAGAGAAAAAGATTGGTGAAGTCAAGCGTAGGTCCCTTGCAGTCAGAATCAGGGGAATTTATAATGAGGAACAAAGAAATGGCAGGCCAATTAAATACATATTTTGGTTCTGTCTTCACAACGGAGGACACAAATAACCTCCTAGAGATGTCGGGGAACACAGGGTCTGATGAAAGGGAGGAACTGAAAGAAATCAGTATTTGTAGGGAAATGGTAGGGAAATTGATGGGATTGAAGGCCGATAAATCCCCAGGGCCTAATAATCTACATCCTAGGGTACTTAAGGAAGTGGCCCTAGAAATAGTAGATGCATTGCTGATCATCTTCCAACATTCGATAGAATCTGGAACAGTACCCATGGATTGGAGGGTAGCTAATAGCCACTATTCAAAAAAGGTGGTAGAGAGAAAACGGGGAATTACAGACCGGTAAGCCTGACATCGGTAGTGGGGAAAATGCTAGAGTCCATTATAAAAGATGTAATAGCAGAGCACTTGGAAAACAGTGACAGGATCGGACAAAGTCAACATGGATTTACAAAAGGTAAATTGTGCTTGACTAATCTACTGGAATTTTTTGAGGATGTAACTAGTAAAATAGATACGGGAGAACCAGTGGATGTGGTGTATTTGGACTTTCAGAAGGCTTTCGATAAGGTCCCACGTAAGAGATTAGCTTGTAAAGTTAAGGCGCATGGGATTGGGAGCAAGGTATTGACTTGGATAGAGAACTGGATGGCACACAGAAAGCAAAGAGTTGGAATAAACGGGTCTTTTTCCGAATGGCAGGCAGTGACTAGTGGGATACCGCAGGGATCGGTCCTTGGACCCCAGCTATTCACAATATATATTAATGATCTAGACAAGGGAACTAGATGTAATATTTCTAAATTTGCAGACGACACAAAGCTGGGTGGGTGTGTGTGCTGTGAGGAGGATGCCGAGAAACTCCAGGATGATTTGGACAGGTTGGGTGATTGGGCCGAAGCATGGCAGATGCAATATAATGTGGATAAATGTGAGGTTATCCACTTTGGTGGTAAAAACAGGAAGGCAGATTATTATCTGAATGGCAATAGATTGGGAAAAGGGGAAGTGCAACGAGACCTGGGTGTCCTTGTGCACCAGTCGCTGAAGGTAAGCATGCAGGTGCAGCAGGCAGTTAAGAAGGCAAATGGTATGTTGGCCTTCGTAGTGAGAGGGTTTGAGTACAGGAACAAGGATGTCTTACTGCAGTTGTACAGGGCCTTGGTGAGACCACATCTTGAGTATTGTGTGCAGTTTTGGTCGCCTTATCTGAGGAAGGATGTTCTTGCCATGGAAGGAGTTCAGCGAAGATTCATCAGGCTGATACCTGGCATGACAGGAATGACGTAGGAGGAGCGATTGGGCTTGTACTCGCTGGAGTTTAGAAGAATGAGGGGAGCTCATTGAAACGTATAAAATTCTGACAGGACTGGACAGACTAGATGCAGGAAGGATGTTCTCGATGGTCAGGGAGTCCAGAACCAGGGCTCACAGTCTAAGGATAAGGGGTAGGCCATTTAGGACAGAAATGAGGAGGAATTTCTTCACCCAGAGAGTGGTGAACCTGTGGAATTCTCTACCACAGAAGGCAGTAGAGGCCAATACATTAAATATATTCAAGAAGGAGTTGGATATATTTCTTAAGGCTAAAGGGATCAAGGGGTATGGGGAGAAAGCAGGGACCGGGTACTGAATTTGGATGATCAGCCATGATTGCATTGAATGGCGGAGCAGGCTTGAGGGGCCGAATGGCCTACTCCTGCTCCTATCTTCTATGTTTCTATGCTATGACCTACAAAACTCTATGTTCAATCCCAGGCATGCTGACTGCTGTAAACAACTGCCGTGAGCCATTCCTAATAAACGGTGGTAGGTGATTGCATTTGTGTTCTCCAATTCTTCTAAACAGTATCAGTTCCAGTTGTCTCTTGCTGAAAATTCACATACTTTTAACTTTTGTGCACTTCTTTGACCTCACTGGATGTTATGTGAATCATAGGGCAGGAGTCATCCTCATCAAAGCCTTATTTACTGTTGCATTTGACCTACGAGGAGATTATTCAGGAGCTTCAGCTATAGCTGCAGAAGGAGCAAATATGATGACCAAGATGTTAAATCAAATTGAAAATGATGCAGAAACTTGGGAAAGGTTGCTTGTTGAAATATCTTTGACTTTGTTCATTTTGATATGCAATTCATGTGATGTTCCCAATGCAAATATCCATACCACAAATCCAGCCAAACAAATTGCCTAAATACTTTCTTTAAACTACTTTTGGTTGTCATTTGCAAACAGCCATTCCTGTTTGATATTTCTCACCCTCCAATAGGCTGAAGATGTAGTGGGAATCCTGCCAAAATTCCTACCCGCACTTTGCCACAAGAGGGTTAATTGTTAGACCTGGGCTATGTTTTGTTTGCAGAAATGGAAAAGCACAGGTTCTAAATTACAGCAACTTGTTGTAAATTAACGGGACCATGGATTGCTTACAAAGACTATTGTCCGTCTGTTTGCATGAGAAAATGGAATTTGAAAATCCCAATTTACGATGCTCAATAATTTGTTCGTCCCAGCCGCCGAAGAGCAACTGTCCTGCAGCAGTGTCAGTTTCCCATTTTAGACTCTCGGGTCAGTAATAGCATAAGTTGGATGCAGAGTATCTTCCTTTTACTATGTTCAAATAATGTGCTTTAACCCTAACCTCAGAATATCACCCTTACTCTATGTGTGACAGTTCTCTTTTCCCACCCGTGTCAGCCCTGCGGCTCCTCTGAGTACGATTGTTAATTTAGTGCCATCTTAGAGACAGTTTTGTCATGATTTCCCACACTCATTTAATACAACACCCTTACAAGAAAGGAACTACAAAAAAGTAAAATTAAACAATACAGAAAGTTTAAATTTGAAAAAGAAAACCTGATGAGATTCTCCCATTAAAAAATATTTATTTTCAACTGACGGCATACATTTAATCTTGAATTTAACAGCTACTGTACACATCATAATGCAATTGATTTAAGTTGATATAAAATACTGTACAAAGCTTCCATGTGGTTTATTTAATATTATTAGTATTTTGCAGCACACTGAGATTCATTTAAACAGGTGATTGTCGCTGCCTCTAAGGCACTACCTGAATTCTCACTTTGAGGTTCCACCACCTCTTTCTTCAGGCATCATTTCAATGTTAATAAAAAGTTATGCCCAAAATTTGCTGGAGTGGGGCATCTCGCAGCATGCCCAGTTTGTTAGATTTTTCTCTCTCGCCCTTTAGATTGAAAAATTTTCGTGCTGGAAGTGCGAGCTGATAATGGCATCTGTGACCTTGGTGAATAGCAGGACCAACAGTCTATCTCCTTAACCAATTAAATTTAAGGATAGTGAATGAAATAGAGGAATGACGGAGAAGGAAGTAGACTGAATTAGATACAGAAAGAAATAGAGGGAAAGAAAGATTGGATTATGGGAGAGATAGAGAAAAGAGACAGACAGGAAAAGAAATTTAAAAAACTTTTTAAAAACCCTCTAGGAACAATTTACTACCTGTAGGAGTGAGACAGTTTCAGTTGTTCCCTTTCTGGGCCTCCGCGGTCGAGTCACATTGCAACAACATAAATGTAGTCATTAGAAGGGCCTTTGCATCGTTAAATACCAGCCCTAACTTCCTGCAGCGAGTTTAATTTGTTTTAACAGCGCAAATGCAGCAATTTCTTGAAAGTCATGGGGAGGTTAACGGCGAGCTCTGATTTTTGCGAGGCTAACGGCAGAATGGCACAAATCATCCAGCAATTTGTGGTGATTTGCAACTCGTGGCATATCACTTCCTCGTCGCATATCACTTCCTCGTCACAAATGGCTGTTTCTTTTACACACTAATAATGGCATGCACATTTAAGTCTCAATTATTTTTCCAGCAAATTCTTCCTACATTACAACAGTGACTACACTTCAAAAAGTACCTCATTGGCTGTAAAGCGCTTTGCGAAGTCCGGTGGTCGTGAAAGGCGCTATATAAATGCAAGTCTTTTTTTTATTATGTTGCAGGAACAGCAGGGCATGTACAAAGTAAGCCAGAAGCCATTCTCTGGTTCGGATGACCACCTTTGGCCCAGTTGAAAATCAGAAATATAACAATTTAAAAAACAACAGTGTGCATGTGTGAAACAGGCTTATCCCTGCCCAATTACACTGAATAGTTCAACAGAATCATTAGGGTTGATTAGACCATGTAGTACCTGTCATTTTTAATAAGGTAGGCTGGTGGTATCTGGTGTAGAGTTTGATAATGGTTCCTTTTGCATATAATCATTGCTCATGTCTGGTCTTCTACATTCAATATCTTCTATATTCAAGAAAGAGTTGGATATATTTCTTAAGGCTAAAGGATTAAGGAATATGGAGAGAAGGCAGGGACAGGGTACTGAATTTGGATGATCAGCCATGATCTCATTGAATGGCCTACTCCTGGTCCTATCTTCTATGTTTCTATGTCTGAATAGTCTGGAGCACTAACTGCCACGAGTATCAGACAGACAGCTTACATGAAAACAAAACCACTATTTAATTATCTGCATTGTTAATCTTTGTACATCAGGAATGAAGACGAGAGACCCATTTAATATTGCTACTAAAATAAATCAATGGCTTAATAAGTATTTTATTTAATCTGGAGAACTTTTAAATCTCTCTGTGTACTGGGTTTCTGATGACCTAGTCTCAGGTTGGAAAACAGGCAAGTGTGCAATGACATGATGCATCTGCTCCTATAAACTTACTGCTTTTCCACATTTTCTTCCCCCTCCTCCCTTTCTCTCAAAAGCAAACTATTTGACTGCAGAGGTTATGGCAGCCAAGCCCAATCCTGTCCTCGTTTGATGTCAACACACGTGCTCTTCCAGGAGAGGTCATAGTCAGGAGATGGAGACCTGTCCGATTTTGTCTCCCTAACCCAGAGATACAAAGGCCATTTGTAGAATCTTTATTACCACCCCAGCTGAAATCAGCATACTCAGCACAGACCAGGGATGGAACCTGGGGCCTGCTAGTCTGCTTGGGCTATAAAAAAAATTCATTTAAACTTCAAGCAAAAAAACCCAAGATCATACACATTGCACTGCTGCATGTATGTCACCTGCCACTGAGCAAACTCATTCTAATGAGCAATGTGGCAAATTTTGAAGCGGAGTATTCAGAGCATGGTGTTAGTAGGCACATCTTCGGGAGTTATCTTGTCTGAAAATAACACTTCCCAAATACACGGAGACAACAGCCCTTTAAATGTAAAGCTAGCCTAAAAGTATTTGTAACGATTGAAGCAGATAGCTGAATCTTTTGGGCACACATTGAAAATACAGAGCCTTCACTGATTGGCTTAAGTGTGTATATTCTTGTTTGTTCCCAGACAGTTTTGTAGTATCTTCAATATTATAGTATCTTTATTGCCACCCCAGTATTGTGGTTCAATATTGTGGTTCATTCTGTAAAAGATAAGCAGCATTAGGCTTTAAAGTCCAAACTTCAAAACAATATCTTGTGGCATTACTGTCCAACAATTATTTTTTTTAAATTGAGTAGGCCTTAGCAGCAATCATTTCTAACTCGGCTTGCTCATAAATTAAGTCCCAGCTTTGGTTGAGTGCCCAACTAAGGCTCAGCTAAGTTCAGGCCTTCAATATAGTTAAAATTTGAGTTAGAACCTGTATTTTTAAATGTTTAGAATTACTTCATTTTACTTAGTTATTGTTTCAGTTACAACTTTTACATGGTTAAAGCTATTAAATCTTACTTAAAATATCAATTTTTAGCATGGAAGTGTAAGTTGCCTTCTCGCTGTGGGGATTGTAGTACTTGGATCTGATTGGTCTCTACTAATCACATGGCATTATCAGTGACATAATTAGCAGCAGCCAATCAGAATACAAATTGTAACATCTTCATGGGTACACAAAAATGTTATATAGTTTGTTTACATAGATTGCTACATCACATAGATCAACTAATACTACATACACACACCTACATACATACAAAAGTGAAATACTGCAGCTGCTGGAAATCTGAAATAAAAACAGAAAATGCTGGAAATACTCAGCAGGTCATGAAACGTTAACTTTGCTTCTCTCTGCATAGATGCTGCCGTCCGGCTGAGTATTTCCAGCATTTTCTGTTTGTATTACCTACATACATATATAATCTTAGATGTGCTAGATGCAAGTCGAAGGCACGGTTTCACACTTTTTTCAACAACAACAACTTGTATTTATATAGCGCCTTTAACGTAGTAAAACATCCCATGGCGCTGCACAGGAGTATTATAAGACAAAAAAATTTGACACCGAACCACATAAGGAGAAATTAGGGCAGGTGACCAAAAGCTTGGTCAAAGAGGTAAGTTATAAGGAGCATCTTAAAGGAGGAAAGAGAGGTAGAAAGGCAGAGAGGTTTAGGCAGGGAATTCCAGAGCTTAGGGCTCAGGCAACAGAAGGCACAGCCACCAATGGTTGAGCAATTATAATCAGGGATGCTCAAGAGGACAGAATTAGAGGAGCGCAAATATCTCGGGGGGGGTTGTGGGGCTGAAGGAGATTACAGAGATAGGGAGGGGCGAAACCATGGAGGGATTTGAAAACAGGGATAAGAATTTTGAAATCGAGGCGCTGCTTAACCGGGAGCCAGTGTAGGTCAGCGAGCACCGGGGTGATGGGTGAACGGGACTTGGTGTGAGTTAGTTGGTTTTTCTTCCAATTTCGGCAGCACGGTGGCATAGTGGTTAGCACTGTTGCCTCACAGCGCCAGGGACCCGGGTTCGAATCCGGCCTCGGGTGACTGTCTGTGTGGAGTTTGCACATTCTCCCCGTGTTTGCGTGGGTTTCCTCCGGGTGCTCCGGTTTCCTCCCACAGTCCAAAGATGTGCGGGTTAGGTTGATTGGCTATGATAAAAAATTGACCCTTAGTGTTAGGGGGATAGGGTGGGATATGTGTTGGTGTAGGGGTTACGGGGATCGGGTGGGATATGTGTCGGTGCAGGCTCGATGGGCCGAAATGGCCTCTATCTGCACTGTGAGGTTTCTGTGATTCCTTATCTTTCCTCTCCTGAAAGTAATGATTCATGCTGGGATACAGTAAGTTTACTTGTAAGTTTGGCCAGTTACACCTGTAATTTCCGCAGGTATTCTCCTGATCATTCACCGAGCCTTCAACAGAAGATGTGGAAACCCGGAGAAAGTGTTAAAAGGCATTTACCGGATTTCTCTGGAATTTCTGCTCTTCTGCAGATATTACATTGGGATATTGGGGAATACCCATGGAAATTCTACCTCTTAATGTTAATAGGCAATTTCAATATAGGATTGATCTTGTGTCAGCCATTGTATACACGTGGTCACTGAATACCTATTGGTAGTGGATTTTTGCATCTATACCTCAAGGACATACAGTAATTGCAGTGTCTCTGCTGCTACCCCAGCACAGATCAAGCCTGGGATCTTGCTGGTCAGTATTGCCTTTTTAGATGAATGCATCCTGATGTGATGGCACTGAGCACTAACGTGCGAATGGTCAGAGCAACTGAGCAGAGACGGACACAGTTTTGAGATCCGTTCCACACAGGCCCCATTCTGAGCCATGCAATATCAGGAGGAGTCAAGCAGAGACTGCAGTATCTCCTTGCTGGGGTAAGGAAAATCAGATGTAAAAGTCATGCCAAGATTGACAACTGAATCTTCCAGCACTTGCCTACAGGAGCATTGGTGTGGGAGCAGTAAGGCACTAACAGTGTATAATTGGAAGTTTTTTTTAATTTAACAAAGTTATTTGAATTCACAAAGCTCTAGTTACTGTTTAGGAGAGATTATTCAGCCTTCCCTTTTAAAATCCAGGAGTCTATCTGGAGCTTTTGAAGAGACAAGAAACTTTCTGTTGTCTTCAAAGTGAATCTGTCTAAAACTTCCAAAAAGAGTGTTAGCTAGCCAGAAAATTCTGCAGTTGCTGAGCATATAAAAAGAGCAAACACAGGTGTATAAAGGTTAATTATGACTTAGTGTAGTATAGAAGTTGTGAGTTACAGAGAAACCTGTAAATTAGGGACACCTAAGGGACTTGCATCAGGTGTCTTTATTTTCAAAATGTCATTGTATGTACAGTAAACCATGAACCAACTATCCCTGGGTTGGCTGTATTACCCTCACCTAGGATCGTGCCTAATTCTGGAGCCCTGCCAGCAGGACCTGATTTCAGTTCATTTTCTGTTTGTTGGGCTTCCCAGTTCATTGCCATCCTGGGGGTCCTTTTCCATTGAGGGAGGAATATCCTGATCCTGGGATCTGCTATGTTGGCAGCATGCACAAGGCAATGTGGGCGCTGTAGGGCCGGAGTGCCTGGGAAATCCCAGCCAAATTGTGCGTGGTTGGGGGGGGGTGGAATTAATGTCCTGTCCGGGAACCCGTCCCCTCCGTGTGCTGTAGCTGCTAATGTTTGACGTGCTGGGGGGTGGGTAGGGGATTGTTAGCAGCTCATCGATACCCGATGGACTGGTGGAATGCAATGTCTAGGGTTGGCAACTCTGGTTGGAGGCATTCCTGGAGGTTTGACCACGTGATGTTATGATCATGTGATGCCTGTCCATGTGACTCCTGATCATGAGCTCCTGTTCCCCATCTTGTCTCCTCATCTCTCCCCAGTCCCCATTCCCCAGTCTCTCCCCGAAACTCGAGGCCCCCACGATTGCCGACACCAGAGTTTCTTCCATGTCCCCCCCCCCGATTGCCAACTCCTGAGCTCCCCTCGACTCCCGAGGCCCCTCAATTGCTGACTCCTGAGCTCCCCTCGACTCCCGAGGCCCCTCGATTGCCGACTCCTGAGCTTCCCCCCATTGCCTACTCCGGGGCTCCTCCTGAGGTCCCCCAACGTCCCAATTGCGGACTCCGGAGCTCCTCCCAATTGCCGACTTCTAAGCTCCCCACTCCAGACTCTTGAGCTTCCGCTCCCCCCCCACCACCTAATTCCTGACTCCTGAGGCCCCTTGGTTCCAGAGTTCCCCCTTACTCCCAACCCTCGATTGTTCCTAACACCTGTGCTCATGTAGCTCATTATTCTCCAGAGTCTCAAACAGTTGGTCCTGGCTCTCTGCGGCAGTGGAGGTGACATCACTGGGCCAGAGGCAGGAATGGAGCCCAGTGCAACGGGCACCTGGATGTAAATTGAAGGTGAGGTAGAATGGGGAGTTCTTTACCCAGCATCCATAGCAGCCCAGAAACCGCTCTGGGATAGAGATGAGCAAGCATTCAATCCCAAAGAGTGTGAGCGGGTTTCTCTGCTGCTATGGATACTGGGTAAAGAGATCTCCATTCCACAAAAGCCCTTTCTTTCACCCACTGCCACCTCACACTTACCTGCATGTCCCATATTTTAAGTTGTAAATGGACTTGGTGCATTGAAGGCTGTCCATAATTTGCACGTGTTCGTGTTTTCACGGTGCAGCTTGTATCTATGACAATGCATATTATTTGGGACTGTCAATAAGTGTCCATTTTTTGGGGAAGTGCATTTGTACAGGTTTCACTGTACTTGTTATTTTCTATTGCAATGAGGAGCTAGCTAAACTTATCTCCTACTGTAAATATATATATTACTGTTATTGTTCATTTATTGTGTTTGGTGGTTAAAGCCTAAAATAAAGCCGTGAAGTGTTATTTTTCTCCTTTTGAATATGAGAAGCAACCCATGGAGGCACTGAAGTACATCGAGTACTGAAGGGATCTTTAAAAGGTTCTCTTTTCATTATCCCAGGCATACTATGAAACCTACCTGATAACCAGGCAATTAAAGACACTGTCCCAAGGATAGAGAGGTTGGGCTCACCTATGAGAGTATATTGAAATACAGGTCAAATGTGTCTGGACCAAAAATGGTAAAAGAAACACTTGAATTAACACAATACCAAAGAGGCTGCCAGTGTAAATACCTTCATCAGGTAAAGAGGGAGCTGAGAGGAGCTCGGCACTGTCGATTTTCTCTTCTTCATACAAAAGGATCTTATCCAGCAGTTTCTTTTTGTGGGGGTTGATCTTGATATTTGTGGAAGACAAAACTTCTGCTGCAAACCAAAGTTACGGAGAAAGTTAAATGCTGCAACAGAACCACTTGGAATCATTAATGTACAAGAGGCAATTCACCACTCCTGCACTCCCAGCAGGGGGCCATAGTCAAAGGGAGCATGGATCCAAGAGAGGGCTACAACATTGTACTGTAGCACTGATTTACCAACCCATGCTCTATTTGAGCATGGCTCACTGCTGGGAGTGTGGAATCGATGAAGTAACTGTATAGCGTTTAACATAGATGCTTCCCTTTCCTAATGCAAATGAATTGCAACACTCGGAATCTGTGCCAAAGAAGCAAGTTTATTCCATGTATTGAGATGGGAATCTCGGAGAAAATATTACTGTGCTTCATTTTAAAATGAGAAAAGGTCCAAACTTCATATATTCCAGCCCCCCCCCCCACAAGCCTAAATGAAAGGATTGTGTATTTATACACCTTCAAAAACTAAATTTACAGTGACAGCATCAAGTTAAGAAAACTATTCACTTTTTTTAATTAAAAAAACCTTTTGTGCACATCCGAGTGACTTGTTATTACTGGGGAATTAAATACTTTATTCTGGTTTGGACATTCTGTCAGCATCAAACACTCCCAGATCAGGTATAACGCAGGTTAGATCAGGTATAACAAGGATTGCAAAATGCTGTGAATTTTTAAAAGAGGAAACTTTCCATTAGAATTTTTGGGAATTTTGAGTTTTTTTGCACACTGATGGTTTTTGTCTCTGACCCTTACATTATCTTTGTCGTCAAAATAGACATACTGTTCCATACAAATAAAAACAGGCTTTCAAAACTTTATTTAGGTCATAATTTTGAACTTTATTGAACCCCCACAAAAAAGACCCATCTAAAATAAAATAAGAGCGTCAGCTTATTTAGCCTGTAATTTGTCCTTATTTTGTCTCTGAGTCTTCTACTCATGAGTCTTCTGCTCCTCCTGATTCTCTGACTCTGGCTCGGACGTGTCCATTTCCTCCTCTGTGTCACTGTCTAGCTGTGTGGTGGACACTTCTGTATCTGGCTCAATAAGTTGTAGGTTCGCCCGGATAGCCACCAGTTTCTCCATTCTCTTTGTTAGTCAGCCTGTTGCGCACCTTTGTATGCGTATTCCCAAAAAGTGACCAGTTTCGTTCGGAGGCCGCTGATGAAGGTGGGATTTGGAGTATCACCGGTGGGATTTGGGGTATCACCGATGCAATGGGTGACAGGGCCTCAGATGCACAAAGTCCCTTCCACCAGGTATGTGCACTGATATGCTTGCATGATTCCCATATCCCGTCCCCATTCCAAAGACCTTGCTTGGTAGAGAACTTTGCCAGACTTCCCAGAACTTTGCCCACGTCCAGATTGAGATGGTGTGAGGGGGTAGAAATCACACTGTAAGCGCTGTTGATCTGTTCTCCAGAAAGTATTGGTCTCCCAACATGCTTTGGATCCAGCATGTATGCTGCAGCATGAATCGGCTTGACACCAAATTCTTGACGCGTCTGTATGAATTGAACAATTGCCTTCTCCTCTGCTTTGAGCAGCAGGGATGTGGTTAGCGCAATGCTGATTTGTTCTTTTAAATCAGCAAAAAGCCTGAGAACATCTGACAAGACAGCGTCATCTCCTTCAATCTGAGCAATTGCAGATGCTACTGGTGAGAGTAGTTGAAGGCTGCTAACCACTCTCTCCCAAAACACATCATCCAGCAGTATTTTCTTGATGGTGGTTTCCATATCCCCAGACTGGGATATTGCCATTTCGTGCAGCGACTCCTTACCCTCCAGAAGGCTGTTGTACATTATGATAACGCCACCCCATCTAGTGTTGCTGGACAGCTTCAGTGTGGTGTTCTTGTTCTTTGTCGTTTGCTTGGAGTTGTAGGTTGCTGCAACTACCTGTTTTCCCCTGACATACTTAACAACTTGCTTGGCTCTCTTGTACAGTGTTTCCATGGTTCTCAAACCCATGATGTCCTTGAGGAGCAGGTTGAGCCCATGAGCTGTGCACCCAATAGACGTAATATGAGGGTAGGCCTCCTCCACTTGAGCCCAAGCAGCCTTCATATTCGCAGCATTGTCAGTAACTACTGCAAAGACCTTTTGTGATCCAAAATCGTTGATGACCGCTTTCAGCTCATCAGCAATGTATGTGCCTGTGTGTCTGTTGTCCTTCGTGTCTGTGCTCTTGAAGAACACTGGGAGAGGAGTGGAGACGATGTACTTTATGATGCCCTCCCCTCGTACATTTGACCACCCATCTGAGATAACTGCAACACAGTCTGCCATCTCTATCATTTCTTTGAGCTTTCCTTGGACTCTGTTATACTCAGCCTCCAGCAAATAAGTAGACAAAGCATGTCTGGTGGGAGGACAGTATGCAGGGCGAATAACATTGAAAAATCTCTTCCAGTACACATTGGCTGTGAGCATCAGGGGTGAGCCTGTCGCATATACAGCCCGAGCAAGGCACTCATCTGCATTCTTCTGGCTATGGTTATCCATTGTATCAAAAGAACCTTCCAAGTGGGCTAGGAGTTGCTGATGATAAGGAGCCTGATGCTGAATGTGAACCATCATCTTCTTGAATGGAAGCAGAGGAACTCTGGGCTGTTTGCTGTGAGCTTTGAGTGAAGTTGTTGCATTTGGATAAATGCTGCTGCATCTTTGTGACATTTTTTACATATAGCTTTGTATAGTGTTTGCACATATACACAGTCTTTCCATCTTTAATGCCTGGGGTAAAATGCTTCCATACATCCGACGGTAAACGTGGCATTGTTCTATGCAGAGAAATAAAGGGCATTCGTCTCTGTGTCGAACTGCGGTCAATCAGCACGATTGCAACAGGGTGAGTAAATTTTTCCAGATGTTCCATGTGATGGAAGCATGCCCTGTGCACGCATGACGCTACATCACCAATAGAGGGAGCTAATCGCTCATCCACCCAATCAGGACACATTTATTCATAGTCACACACAAAACTTGTAATTATTAAAACAAGCCAAGTAAGAAGATAAGCATATATTAATTAAGAAATTCCTTAATAATTAAGATTCCATCTCTGTTAGTAATTTTAAGAGAAGACCTGTGGGGAAAAAAAAGAAATACAAAAAACCCCCCAAAAAACAATATTATGCTAGCATATGCTTTTTTGGGCAAAATTCCCAAGCTAAACTTCCCATGGAAAATTTCCGGAAATTTACCGGAAACTTTCCACCCCTTCGCAATCCTAGGTATAACGCAGGTTATATCAGGTATAATGCAGGTTAGGTACAGAGTAATGCTCATTGAGCAATCCTAGCTCAGTTACAGCGTGGGTTAGATGCACACTCAAGCAACTCTGCATGTTGTCCCATCATGTACTCCTCAGTCAGGTATAGCACAGGTTGGACGTCAAGTAAAGCTCCCTTTATGCTGTCCAATTAAGTAGTTCCAGAGCAAGTATAGCTCAGATTAGATGTAGAGCAAAATTCCCTCTACATTACCACAGCCTCAAAGAAGGGCCCATTAGCCACAGTAAATTAAAAAAATCCCATGCAAATTACTGCAGCTAATGGCCTCTAGGAACTGGGTTGAGATGCTCCTAAACTCAGTTCACAAACAACCCTCACATCCAGCCGATAGACGCGATCTTCCATTTCATTAGTATTGGCTGACTGGGGTTCAGGTCCCAGAAGTGAAAGAGCTGCACATGTCATCCTACTGCACCACCCAGTCCAGCACATCATTTCCATCTCCAATATTTGCCTTTTATTTTCCCTGACTGGAGTGGAGTGACAGCCTTCTGCTGGGCTCAGCTGCTAGTCTGGATCCAGGTCTGGTTCTTAAAGAAACGACGTCAACAGGAAAAAGTTTTGGCTAATCTTTTGTCTGTGTTTAAATAGGATGTGTGGTGATGTAAATCGTGTCAAAATGTGTCACAACATCAATTGTGTGCAACGTTATCGTGACATACATCTTTTCTGGCTTTAGCCAGGCTTTCGTTCCCGATTGTTATCCAGTGATCTTTATTGGAAGTGGCATATGTGAATGATGGGCGAGGATAGGCTGAAGCTGAGCTGTGATGCCCACCCACCCCATGGTTAAATACCTCACCAACACTTACTGCTTCGGCTCACTTAGATAATATACTGGAAGGCCACCACCATTTATGGAACTGTATCCCAGCGTGAGGCCTTCAGGGGGAGGATGGGCAAGGGGGAAATTGGAGCAAAAATACCTTTCAAATATATGTGCATAAAAGTCTAGTTTTTATACAATTGGACCCTACCTGGACTCGTGCTGTCAGGCACTCCTGGTCGTCCTCCCACAGACAAAGTTGAGTTCTCAAACGCACATGCTGCTCCACAACATAACTCATTGATGTGCAAACTTTGGCAAGAAGCGTATTTTGAGGGGGACACTGAGTTTTCAGATTCTGAGTTGGTAGTCAGTGTGTCTCTTCTTTGAGGAGACAGCATAAGAGAAACAGCAGAGTTCCACCAGCAGAGCTTCATTGCAGGGTCTGTGTAGTTGGCTTCTGTGTGGTTAAAAGGATTGACCATTCTATCTTTTGAGTATAGATGAAATTCACAGATGCCATTTGATGCAGCACCAGAGACTTGGTCTCTTGCTGGAGACAATTCTTGAACAAAGCTACTACTGGTCTCTACAGGTTCCTGGCTGGTTCTATGATCATCTGTATTGGTGGATTTTGAACTGTCTTCAGTTCCCTTGGAGCATGAGCTGGAGTCACTGCAAGCACACTGTGACTTAATATTGCACATTTCACAAAACAATTGGCCAAGAGATGCCGGCACGGGGTAATAACCAAAATTATCCGACTCATCTGATTCACATGGTATCTTCACCAATTTTGCATCCGGTAGTTGTGGCGAGTTTTCTGGCAAGCCTCTGAAAATGGATGGGCTCTGGGATTGTAAAGACTTTATGCAGTAATTGGGAGCTGGAAATGAAGCCAATTGATTTAGCTTATATGTAACATCTTCTGTCTCCTCAGGAGTGCTGTGCAGATCATGGCTTTTTACCTGATGCTCAAGACACTCCAGCATTGAATAAACCTGTAAAACACAACACAATACATATCAAATAACCCCAACAAATTTCTGTGATCATCAATGTGAGGGATGGCAGTGCAGGGGAATGGCAAGCCTTTTTTTTGTTGCATCAATCACTCTATAGCAGGATAATGCCCAATCTACCCTGTCACAATAACATATCTGATACAACCTTGGCAAAACACCATGACTGAATTTTTCCATTTCCCACGCCAGCCACCATTGCAATCTGAGACCACTTTTTAAAAAAAAAATTGTTCATGGGATGTGGGCGTCGCCGGCAAGGGTAGCATTTATTGCCCTTCCCTAATTGCTCGAGAAGGTGGTGCTGAGCTGCCTTCTTGAACCGCTGCAGTCCGTGCAGTGAAGGTGCTCCCGCAGTGCTGTTAGGGAGGGAGTTCCAGGATTTTGACCCAGCGATGATGAGGGAATGGCGATATATTTCCAAGTCAGGATGGTGTGTGACTTGGAGGGGAACTTGGAGGTAATGATGTTCCCATGTCCTTCGAAGTGGTTTTCAGATCATAAGCGATGCAGTCCAATTACAAAAACTGCTGTCAGGCACTTTGAACTAGAAAACAGTGTTTGGAAAGTCTAAACTCTAACATTGTTACTACGACAAAATGACTCCCAAATTTGCTGCTCTGTCATGTCCTGAAAGTATCGATACAATACTGCATTAAGTAGCATGGGTACCAGAGACGCCCTCTTCTACCTTGCATAAGTGGTACCTAGACAGTGAATGTTAATGAACTATTTGACTCTGGACACCATTGCAGCCAAGCCTAATTTTGTCCTCAAATCCATACATGCAAAGGATGTTGAATGATTGCCTGAACAGGGAGACAGACTCTTGGTTTAGCATTTCATTCAAAGGACAGCACCCCTGACCATGCAGTAAGACACAGAATTACAAAGAATTTTTGACATTCGGCCCAACCAATTCATATTGGTGTTTGTCTTCTACACAAGCAGCAGTCCAAATCCAATATGCCTGCCTTGTTTCCATATCCCTATATCTCCCTTTCCTTCAACTGCCTATCTAACCTCTTCTTAAATGCTGACATGGTCTCTACTTCAATCACTAACTCTGGTAGTGCATTCCACGGCCGCACAACCCTCTGTCCTAAATCTCTTGCATTTAATCTTATATTTCTGGCCCCTCATTTAGACCTCTCCCACCCCACCCCGAACTACTGGAAACAGTCTGTTTCTATCCACACTGTCCCATCCCTTAATAATTTTATACACCTCTATCAAATCACCCCATAATCTCTTCTATTCTAACAAAAACAGCCCAAATTTATTCATGTCTTTCTTCATATTGTTCGATGTATTTTTATTTACCTCTTTCATCTCGGGTCTCTTCTTTTTGATGCACAGACAGATAATAACAGCAAATTTAACTGCGAAACTTAAGGGGAGCAGGCCACCCTTTGTATCCAAATACATCTGACAAATTTTGTACGCTGTTTTCTCTAGATCTGCAGCATTTTTCGTTTGCCCTGCTGCCTCCAGCTCTCCCAACATAAGATCTTTCTGTTTAACACAAAGACGATAGTAAGAACATGTAATATATTAGGAAAATTGTAAACATTATCAATGCCACAGCCTCAATAAAGACTCCCGAGTCATATATATGGTGCGCATCATTTTCAGTGGGTGAACCTGATGCGCTATCAATTACTCATAAAAGACTGAGAGTTAGAAGAGTAACTGAAGGCTTTTATTAACAACAGAATGGAGGTCTGCCTCGAGTGGTCGACCGGTCCAGGATACAAGGGCTGGGGAGCAGTCACCTTTATACTAGGACCTGTGGGAGGAGTCAGCCGAGGCATGTCCAGATGTTACCACAGAACCAAATTGAAGTGTATGTGTATGCACAAAAGGAAATCTTCATGTATGAGCACAAAATAGGCACCACTGCAAGATTACAGCGTAGGTGGAGGGAGGAGAAAGAGGCAGAGACAGAAAGGGGGGATTTGCAGTGGAATGTCCAAAACCTTCTCGGGAGACGATGGCGCAAGTAAAGAGGCCAACTAATAAAAAGGCAGTGAAGTTGATTATTAGAGAATTTGTGCCACTCTGTATGCATCTGTGTAGACTGGAGAGAGGAGACAGTTAATGCAAAGTACAGTGTGAAGCACATATTGAAGTTGTCTTCTTACCAGAAATTTTGGTTGTCTGCTCTCGTCTACTGCTTTGATACCAGTCAGAATTTCGGCAAGAACCTGCAATAAAATTACAATGACACTTGCGAGCTTTACCCTTAAATCTATATCTGCTAATGAGAACTGCAGAGGAATGCAGATAGACAAAACAATCCTTTTAGACACAATAAAGTATGAAAGAGGGGACAGGTGGTCTGTCAGCACAGCACATTGTGGGTACTGACTCACTATCCCAATGAGTGCTCGTATACTGTGCCAGTGAATCCTTCACATAATGACTTCCTAATCTCAGCCAGGCCCCTTGGGGGAATTGAAGAGAGAAGTACTGGGTGGAGGCAAACCAGCTATTTCTAATTAGAACCTGAGGAAGGGGGAAATCCATTGGAATGTAAGTCAGTCTGAATTCTCATATAGTTCCTGGCAATTAGAGATTAGAGTACAATCAGATGCTTTTTTTATACTTTATTGAAAGAATACCTTCACATCTGTAGTGTTGCCCTATGATCTTTTCATTTCACTACACTACTTTGTTATTTGGTAATGTTTTACATTGTGATATGGTGGGTTTTACAGAACCTAATTTTCACAGTGCATCACTTTATCAAAGTACATTTATATTGACTGTCAGTCAGCAACCACGTCATGATTTTCAAGCATCAGCACAGAACCACACACTAGGTAGTAGGTAGCAATGTAGAGATCATAGAATCATTGAATGGTTACAGCACAGAAGGAGGCCATTCAGCCCATGCCGGCTCTCCGCAAGAGCACTTCAACTAGTCCCACTCCCCCGCCCTTTCCCCGTAGCCCTGCAATTTTTTTTCCTACAGGTACTTATCCAACTCCCTTTTGAAAGCTACAATTGAATCTGCCCCCACCACCATTTCAGGCAGGGCATTCCAGATCATGAGCATAACCACTCGCTGTGTAAAAAAGTTTCCCCTCATGTCTCCTTTGGTTCTTCTGCCAATTACCTTAAATCTGTGTCCTCTGGTTCTTGACCCTTCCGCCAGTAGGAACAGTTTCTCTCTATCTACTCTGTCTAGACACCTCATGATTTTGAACACCTCTATCAAATCTCCTCTCAACCTTTTCTGCTCTAAGGAGAACAATCCCAGCTTCTCCAGTCAATCCATGTAACTGAAGTCCCTCATCCCTGGAACCATTCTTATAAATCTTTTCTGCACCCTCTCTAAGGCCTTCACATCCTTCCTAAAGTGTGATGCCCAGAATTGGATACAATACTCCAGTTGAGGCCAGTAATATGTTAGGCATAGATGGTGAAGGGGGTGGTGGTGGTGGGGGGGGGGGGGGGGGGGGGGGGAGTGTGGAGGGTCGAGGGTGTATCACTGGCAAAGGAGCTTTGGGGTCAGACCTAATCCCTTCCCACATCACTTGAAAGACCTGGATCATGTTCTTTCTCTTCTTTTTCACCAATGAAAATAAATTCAGTTCTAATTCTTTCTTCATAATTTAGAACCTTAAATCCCAGAATACCCCTTCTTATTCTTCTCTGAATTCTCTCTAATGCATCAATGTCCAAGAGGGGGCCCAAAACTGCCTGCATCATTCTAAAGAGACCTCACCAGTGATTTATATCAGGGTGAAATAAATTGATTTGACTTGTAATCAAATGCCCTTGACAATATTGCATTAGCCTTTTCGTAACAGTCTTACATTGGCTGGATACTTTCAATGAATGGTAAAACCCATCACAGAGGAACTACTTACTATTCCAAAGCTAAAGGTGTCAACTTTTACAGACAGCCACCCAAGCCGAACAAACTCATCCGGTAGGTAGGCTGGAGGTCCCTGCAAAGTCTTGGTCTTCAGGGTAGTGTGGCTGTTGGTGTAGTTAGCACTTGTGCTAAGAGGGCCAATCTTCACCAGACCAAAGTCTCCCAGCTTTGGTGTAAAATATTCATCTAGCAGAATGTTAGAACTGCAGGAACAAGACAAATGTTAAATTTAACCAATATATAATGACCGTTACTATTTGGAAATCAACTGTTAATTATGGCTCTAAGCATTCAGTAATTACATTGCAATCATTAACCTTCAGTGTACAGTGTCCTGGTACTTGGTTTCTACAAGGACACCTCAACTACCAAATACCAGTAAAAATCCCTCTACCAAATCCCCAATGTATTTTGTTAAAAATGATATGTATGGATGGATTTCATTTTGGCGATCTCATCGCAGGGTTCAGATATGTGGCAACATGGATTTGTAGAATGCAGATTGCATTATCCTACATTACTAGGATTGAGATTTCAACTGCACCACCTTGAGGAGGAGCTCAGCAGAGACGAATAAAAGAGAAAATTGGGAACAGAGCCATTTTTGCACATCCGTTACCTGGTTCATAGAAACGCTGACAAAAGCCTGTGAGTAGGCTGCCCACCTCCCGTCTCGACTGCAGATAGTGCACAGGGATGAGAGAAGTGGAGAAAAATAGGAGCATTAAACTATAATAACGATAAAAAGTTAGAAGCTCTCCCTGATGCCTCAATGGGTAAAAGCACCACTCGATGTACCACTAAGCTACACAGACCTGGAAGAACACTGCTTTTGCTCCTGGTCCAATCTGAGTTGTTTGATCTGAGTTGGGGCAGGGGTGGGTGACATGCAGTATTGCTAATGTAGAAAAGGCCAAACAATATTGGACAGGATTCTTGGTTAAACTTACTATCCACTACTGTTTGCTGGAAAGTGCACATACAGACTACAGGCAAGGATAGGATTGGGCTTGGCTATGATGTTCCAATAGTTGTTGAGCATTTTGTGGAGGAAAAGTGGCCACTTGGGTGAGGTATCAGCGCACTCAGCATGATTAATGCCTTCATGAGCAAATGATGAAAAGGAAGGAAAATTGGGGAAAAAGTGACCTTGAGGAAGACAATGATTCATAAAGAAGTATCTAGTGCAGGTATGTGCATTTCATGTCTGGTCTGATTCCAGGAATCATTACTTTTCTAATCAGAACAGACTTGGTGAATCAAAGTTCTGGGAATGGCAGTTTTACCTTTTTATATTTCCATGAATTAGAGGCAGATTACACTGATGCAGGAACTGTATCGCCCTTGCTGTTCCAACTGCAATGTTAATGCGTGTATTCCATGAAATTGCATCGGCAGAATTCTGAAACAACAGAGATATTGTTTAACAATTTCTTAGTGCAAACTGAAGGAGTGCTGTACTGTTGGAGGCACTATCTTTCAGATGAGATATTAAACTGACTGCCCCCTCAAGTGGACGTCGAAGATCCCATGGCACTGTTCAAAGAAGACCAGGGGATTTCTTCAGGTGTCCTGGCTAATAGATATCCCTCAACCAACATCACTAAAACAAAAATGATCTGGTTATTATCTCATTGCTGTATGCAAATTATCTGCCGTGTTTCCCTACATTACAACAGGGACAACACTTTAAAAGTACAGGTTGAGCGTCCAAAATCCAGAATGTTCCAGACTCCAGGACAATTGGTGGCAGGGTCGTCCAGAATCCGTAAAATGTTCCTGAATCCAGACACCCTAAAGGAGGCTTACCAAAAGCCGGAAATATCGCAACCTGGACCCAGGCATTTCCGGACTCGGAACATGTTTCTGATGTCCGAAGTCTGGAAATATCGCAACCTGGGCTCGGGCGTTTCCGGACTTCGGACATCAGAAACACGTTCCGAAGTCCGGAAAAACATGAAAACCGGCTCGACCTTGGTCCCGAGTTTGCCGGATTCGGGACGCTCAACCTGTACTTCATTGGCTGTGAAGCGTTCAGGACAACCTGAAGTCATGAAGGGTGCTACATAATTGCAAGCTTACCTTCTTTCTTTCCTTCAGTGTCTACTGAAAATAGTTGCTAAGTATATGAAGCATTGCTCAATTGCACCAGCTGCATTATGGGGAGGATCCCAAATTAAGATAAAAGCTGGATTCTTACTGAGCCTTGACCACTGATGAGAGGGGGGGGGGGGTTATCACAGAATCACAAGTTTACATTGGCAATTTCGATTTCATTTGTAATGGGTGCACAGGTATAAGATTTTTAATATATAAAGTGAAAACATGGAAGAATTACTGCTTACTGTGCACTGAAGCTTGCTCTCAAGGGAGCCATTGGACATGTAACGATAAATGAGGCAGTAAAAGCCATTTTCAGCACAGCAGCCTTCTAGGGCCAAGATATTAGAGTGTCGATACCTGAGGAGGAACAGGAAAAAATCAAACTCATAACCTTAAAGGAAGGACAGATATTTCATGAGAAACTTATATCATTGCTCCAACTTTTGCAGTAGCAAAATCACACCTCTCACATCCTTCTCTCAAGTGCAAAGCCTAAGTAGGTGTTTATTTTCTACCTTGTACACCTCATTCTGAGGAGCAGCAGTAAAGCTAAAGGTTTTTCTGTTGTTTGCATAAAATGGATTTGGACATTGCAGTGAGCCAGTGAGGGAGAGCTTGAACAGGTTGGGCAATGGTGCGAGAACACCATGGCCTAACCTATTGGAACTCAGGATACAGGTTGGTGACACTCCTTTCTCAAGATGGTGAACTTCCAATCTCAACAGTGACAATAGGGAAAAGTGACAGAGGCCAAGCCTTTGATCACAAGGAAAGAGGGAAAACTGGAGAATCAACCCAAGTACTTTTAAGTGGCCATTTAGTGTGGTTGAACTTGGTCTTTGCCAGTAGCAATTTTTTTATTTGTTCCTGAGATGTGGGCGTCGCTGGCAAGGCTAGCATTTATTGGCCATCCCTAATTGCCTTCTTGAATCGCTGCAGTCCTTGTGGTGAAGGTACTTCCAGAGTGCTGGTAGGGAGGGAGTTCCAGGGTCTTGACCCAGTGACGATGAAGGAACGGCAATATATTTCCAATTTAGAATGGTTTGTAACTTGCAGGTGATGGTGTTCCCATGCGCCTGCTGCCCATGTCCTTCTAGGTGGTAAAGGTCGCCGGTCTGGGAGGTGCTGCCAAAGAAGTCTTGGTGAGTTGCTGCAGTGCATCTTGTAGATGGTACACACGGCAGCCACGGTATGCCGGTGGTGGAGGGAATGAATGTTTAAGGTGGTGGATGGGGTGCCAATCAAGCGGGCTGATTTGTCCTGGATGTTGTCAAGCTTCTTGAATGTTGTTGGAGCTGCACTCATCCAGGCAAGTGGAGACTATTCCATCACACTCCTGACTTGTGCCTTATAGATGCTGGAAAGGCTTTAGGGAGTCAGGAGGTGAGACACTCACCGCAGAATACCCAGCCTCTGACCTGCTCTTGTAGCCACAGTATTTATGTGGCTGGTCCAGTTAAGTTCCTGGTCAATGGTGACCCCCCCCCCCCCCCCAGGATGTTGATGGTGGGGTTTCGTCGATGGTAATGCCATTGAATGTCAAGGGGCAGTGGTTAGACTCTCACTTGTTGGAGACAGTCATTGACTGGCACTTGTATGGCGCAAATGTTACTTGCCATTTATCAGCCCAAACCTGAATGTCATCCAGGTCTTGCTGCATTCGGGCATGGACTGGTTCATTATCTGAGGAGTTGCGAATGGAACTCAGCGCTGTGCAATCATCAGCAAACATCCTCATTTCTGACTTTATGATGGAGGGAAGGTCATTGATGAAGCAGCTGAAGATGGTTGGGCCTAGGACACTGCCCTGAGGAACTCCTGCAGCGATGTTCTGGGGCTGAGATGATTGTCCTCCAGCAACCACAACCATCTTCCTTTGTGCTAGGTATGACTCCAGCCAGTGGAGAGTTTTGCCCATGATTTCAATTTTACTAGGGCTCCTTGATGCCACACTCGGTCAAATGCTGCCATGATGTCAAGGGCAGTCACTCTCACCACATCTCTGGAATTCATCACTTTTGTCATGTTTGGACCAAGGCTGTAATGAGGTCTGGAGCCGAGTGGTCCTGTCGGAACCCAAACTGAGCATCGGTGAACAGGCTATTGGTGAGTAAGTGCTTCTTGATAGCACTGTCGACGACATCTTCAATCACTTTGCTGATGATTGAGAGTAGACTGATGGGGGGGTGGGGGGGGTAATTGGCCGGATTGGATTTGTCCCGCTTTTTGTGGACAGGACATACCTGGGCAGTTTTCCACATTGTCGGGTAGATGCCAGTGTTGTAGCTGTACTGGAACAGCTTGGTTAGAGGCGCGGCTAGTTCTGGAGCACGTCTTCAGCATGACAGCCGGGAAGTTGTCAGGGTCCATAGCCTTTGCTGTATCCAGTGCGCTCAGCCGTTTCTTGATGTCATATGGAGTGAATCGAATTGGTTGAAGGCTGGCTTCTGTGATGGTGGGGACCTCAGGAGAAGGCTGATATGGATCATCCACTCGGCACTTCTGGCTGAAGATAGTTGCAAACACTTGAGCCTTGTCTTTTGCACTTGCGTGCTGGGCTCCGTCATCACTGAGGATGGGGATATTCATGGAGCTGCTTCTCACATTCGTTGTTTAATTGTTCATCACCCTTCACTGAAAGTGGCGAAGACCAATTTCACCCCCATGAATACCTTGCCCCCTTCCCTTTTTAAGCTTTTTATATTTCAGCTTTGTAATAAAGAAAAAACAATAAAGCAAAGTTAAAATCTGTACCAATTTCATTAATACCTTAAGTGAGTCAGTCTGACATATTACAGAGGGCATATTCAATAGTGCAGCAAGTTACAAGGGTCCTTTACAGGTGCCGTTAATGCGGAATGTTGGATACAAGTTCCGGGTTCACTACATTTACAATGTGCTGTGGGTGGATGCTAGAACAGGCTGCCCAAATCCACACAACTGCTTTCAAAACTGCGGCAGGTCCCATTGGGGGAGGCACTCGGATTCCACCCATAGTCATCATTTTCCTGCTTGTCTCCACAAAACATTAAACAGGGAGACGGTTATGAAGCAATTTAACCTGATTCAACTAGATAGTGAGCATCCCTCTGGACTCATTTAGACCCAATTGGCACTCCTACATATTGCCACATGACTGGATGAACTATGCCTAGTGTAGAGCAAGAGGCTAGTAAGACAGCGACACCACTGTATGTGTTTAGAGCTCCATGTTGACCATACATGGATTTAATTTCCCTCTTATGCCTGAAGCTGGATTTCAGAGGTGGAGCCGTACTGGGGAATAGTAGTCACAATGCTGGGCCTTCAAACAGTACATTAGTTTGCAAATGGAGATGGAAGTAACTGCTGAACATATTGCTGCCCACTTCTCCACCATTAGGTGCCATGCATCATTCCTCCTGCAGGTGGCCAGCACTCAACATATAACATGGAAAGAACAGAGATTGTTGGATTACAGCTCCTCTGAAAATCCATTAGGCCTACATCATCACAACAATGAACAAGGCCTCAGCCATCCAGGAGACTAAGAATCCACTACTTGGTAGCTTATTTCATACAGGATTTACAAACACAATTAAAACACAAGTATCAGGTTATCTTTGTGCAGGCAAATTCAGGGGAATGTCCATGACAAAAAGAGGGAGAGTCAATGTTTGATCAACAGTGATCATAGTGAAAGTTTGTTTGCTATGTGGACTGAAATAGCTGATCATCATGTCAGTCTCTCACCCACTAAAAGGAGATTGGCAACCTGGCCTTTGTTGAAGGAAAAGTGCAAAGAGAACAGAGACTCGCCCATTCTCCATAGAGATTTCTATAGGCACTATCACCTGGATGACTCTTTCAAAAGAACACAGTGTCAGCACACTCCTTTTCCAAAAAAATAAAAACCTTAAAAAAAAATATATAGGCTATCAGCCACTGTCTGCCTCATCAAGGTAAAGAGATCATCCTTGCAGAAATCCAGGCTGTCCAACATCATGGGCTAACTTTCAAACCTAATCAGATGATGCTGGGTTATGGAGCATCATCAGGCCCATCTTGTGAACCAGATCTCACAGGAGTTTAGATTAGGCTCCAAAGATGTGCTAAATGCCCTGCAAGCCCAACAAAACTCTGTTGAAGCATCCAGTTACCTCAGAGCAGGCAATACATCAACATTTAGAGAACCTTCACATGACAATCAGAATCAGGTAACTTCAAGTTAGTTTCTTTTCCCCCTTTAGATCTGGCCTCAGAAGACCTCAGAACAATTTAAAAATGCTGTGATAGGTGGGAGGTGGAGGAAAAGAGGAACCCATCCAACTTATGGTAGGATAATAAATAATTAAGATTCTCCCGAATTTTCCCTTGTGACCAGAAAATGACACAACCTGTCTTTGGCAGGGTAAAGTAGCACAAGACCTATGCTTAGCCCCAGTGTTAATAGCTAAAAATAAATGTAGACTGTCTAACTGCAACTAAAGTATTCATAAAGTATTGAACATTTTCACGCACCAGAAGAGATGTCCGACATCATGACCCCCCACAGGACCTAAACACAGATGCATGAACTGACTTTAAGAGCAAGCTTCCTGAAACATTTATCCTACATAATGAGACTTTGAGATATAGTTAAAAGTATAAACATAGAGAGGTGATCAATAGGTGAGAATTTACCCCCAGAGTTTCTTCCTCTTAAGTTCCATATGCTGTTAAACCTATTGAACGTGGCCTGGGTAGGGAACTCCTTCTTCAATTCTTTCTTTTTCTCTGTGGGTATCTCCTGGTCCCTATGCACTATTTCTCTCTTGGCAACCCAGCTAAAATCAGGGAGTTAGTGGATGTGAATTGTAGCCAATAAACCATAGAGCACACAATGCACCATATTGTGGGGGTGCCTCCTGGTGGCATTCTCTCATCATGAAATCATCACAAGACACACTTGGCACATGATAACAATATACTTACTGGAAGAGACTTTCGACCTCTCTGTGAAAAAAATCCTGTGAGACTTTCAAGTTGATGTCATCCATCTGTACTGAAAAGAATTCAAACATGAGACACACACGAAAAAAAATGGCATAATTTAAAAAACAGAGATTTCTGCACAGTATCCCTTAACAATAACTTGCATTTACGCAAACGCATAGAAAAACATTCCAAGGCACTTTGGAAATACCAAAAAACAGACAATGAGCCAAAGAAGGAAAGATTAGGAGGGATGACCAACAGGTGGGTTAAAGTGTGAAGGAATAGCCATGATTCAGAGAAATACACGATACTATGAACAGAATTCTGATATTATTAATACAGAATATACTGGGTTTAAAAGACACAAGTCTCAGCAGACAGGCTGTAAACAGAATACAGGCTTCTGAGAAAAGATCAGTTGATAACAAAGTTGTAAACAGGCTTTGAAATGGGAAAGGGATATTGACCAAGAAACTAAGACTCTATTGAAAAGCAAAGACTTGCTTCCAAAGAGTCTAGAGTTTGGGTGTAACACAATGGAAGACCCAAGTGAGGTGTTAAAAACCAACACGTCGAACAGGAACATAAAATATTGATTAAACCATGTGCCTTTGTAAAAGTAACATCAAATAAAACAGGAACCATAAGATTAAATATGCAACCAATTGAGATAGCTAGAAAACAAGTAAACACACAGTTAAAGTGCTTTTGATTTACATATTGTAAATATAATACCAACAAGAAGGCTTTGAAAATATGACTTCAATAGAGACACCAAGCAATTGCATTGTGTTTGTATTAAACTTGGATCACCACGGAGTCAAAATGTCTGCTAAAAACCAGTAAAGCCAATATTAAGAATTGAATGAAGAATCTTCGATAAGAATGGCATCAAACAGAAACCATAGCTGTCATTGTTTTTATGATGGTTTTTGGAACACCTAAAGGTAGAGAAATAATTAAACATGCAATAGTTGAATTGATAGTAAGATAGAAAGCATTCGAAAGAGGTATCAATAAAGACAATTAGCTAACATCAACAGAGAACATCAAAGAAGAAACCACTGCCAAAAGGGTATAAAAATAAGACCTTTATAACAGAAAGTCAGAACACGCTGAACGGGCAAAGCGTTTATCAATTCTTCAGAGGAATCTCTGTAAGTCTTTAACTATACTATGAGTCTCGGGAAGTCAGAGTGATTGATTTTGGTGGAGGTTCTGGATTTAGAAATAAGTAAGTAATAAGAAATGTAACGAAGTAAAGATTTGAGAATCAGGATCTCTGAGAAATAAGAAATGCAAGTTAATTCTATTTTGAATTGTTAATGTTGCGACTGATCAACAGATGTTAACTGAAAGTCGGCTCTTAAATAAAACTATATTTTTAGAATTGTCTCAAAGAGTAAATCTGTATAAACTCGCGAACCCACAAATTCTGTACACTCTTTTGTAAGGAGTTGCAGAATTCTGGGGGGTATTCCGGACCCTCATAATATCTGGAAGGTTACAGTCTAGTTCAACTTATTAAAAGAACTATCTGGAGGACGGTAACATCTTTAGTCATTCCGTTCCTTTAGGGAGAGATAGCCTGAACCTTTAGACCCATTTAAGCATCTTATGGAATTCGGCTATCTCTAACTTAAGTTGAGGATGAACGTCTGGGGAATACGCCTGATCTGGGATAGCCCAAAAGGGCTAGGATTGTAATTATCCCTTCAAAAGGTGCGCAATGCTATGGAGGTGGAAGTTATACTCGGAGTCAAGCAGGATGCTCAGGCTAGTTCGGCCTGAGGTAGTAGCCAGAGAATGGAATGGAGTTGGCGGCTGGGGCTGAAGAAAATGGCTTTGGTCTTCCCAGTATTTAGCTGGAGGAAAGTGTGGCTCATCCAAGACTGGACGTTGGACAAGCAGTTCGATAGCATATAGGCAGTGGAGGCAGCCTCCACCAATCCCTCTTGTTAACGTGCTATTCAGGCCAAGGCTGGGCCGCACAATGATTTCCCTTGTGCTGGCCCCACAAGTCTGGCTGTTTATATTGAGTGCCAAAAAAGCTGTCTTTCACTTCCTTTTTTTATATAATGTATGCAGGCTCCTGTACCACCAATCCAATCTCTACTGATTTGAGAAGGGCTGATGGGGAAGTGAGCTCTTTTCAGTCAGTAGAACTCTCATTAACAGCACGGAATGCCGGTAAGCAGCAGTTATTTGAGTTTGCATTTGTAGGATTATGGAGGCACCTCCCCTGTATTCAATTGCTGGCCAGCAACACCACAGTGCAAACAAAGCTGGTGAAACAGAAGCATTATTCAATGCCACAGGATATTAATTAGTCTTCTCAATATTTTTTATGCAACAGTTATTGATTTCTAATCTAAGCTCCGTTATTCAAACAAACTCCTTAGGGCTGATTTTAACTGGGACCCGCCAGCGGAAACTGGGCAGGCTGGCAGTGAAAATGGCTGCAGACCCCAACCGATCACACGCTGCCTTCCCGCGGGTTGAGATTTTAACTCGCTCTTTTGAGCAGGTGCGAGGGACACCCGCCTGAGGGCAGCAGGGTGCGTCATTCAATACGATGTCAGAAAGGTGAGTTCATTTCATTTTTTTTTGTTTCATTTTAGGCCGGGGGGGGGGGCGGACAGGAGTGCTCCTCTTGGCGCCACGAGGAAACATTGGGCTGCCCTCCCGACACCACCCCCCTCCCCTCCCAATCATCACCTGATTTCCAGGGACTGTCCCTCCGAGTCCCCGGTTGCAGCTTCCTGCTGCCTGAAATCCCGTTCCCGTCTGCCGGCCAGCTAGCACTTCCCACCAGGATCAGGTGAGGGACTGATGGAGCCTATGCAGGTGAGGCCCAGGAGTTAAAATCTGTCAGGCCTAACACTGTGGAGGACGAGATAGTTTGCTGCCCACCTTGGCTCCTGCTCACACGACACCCGCCAGGAGTTAAAATCAACCCTTTTATCTCTGGCAGCAAGCATCAATTTTTGCTATTCCTATTGTAGTTTGTAAGTCTGTACTGACTGCTAAAATGTTGTACTAAAGAGGCCTGTGATTACCACATCCTTGTGGTATCTTAAGTATTTTTAGACATTGTCAAAATGGAGATATTAAGAAACAAGCTACAAATTGGTAGGCAGAATCACCACAGGAAGCTGTGTGGCTAACACAAGCTGAAGAGACTTGCCTTCTTTAGCAGTTTTATGGCGTATTCAGTATTGAACCGGTGGCCCTTGTAGACATGGCCAAATGTTCCTGGGCCAATCTTGTACCTCTCATTGAAGTTATCGGTGGCCTGCTTCACGTCCTGCAAGGACCAGATGCAGCTGAGTGTTGCAGATTGGCGATTAGTTTCCTGGAGGGGTCTGCTGCCAACTTCATCCTGAACAAAGCAGATAAAACAGACTGTAAAATGTACAGGAATTGACGTAGAGATGTACACATGCAATGTACCACCAGGCACCAGCAGTGTATTACCTTTCCCAGTGTGCACTGTATGTGCCAATACGAACTAACTGCTGCCCACACTGTTCCTCCCACAGCATAGACAAAACAGGAATGTACTACCACTTTGGTGTGAATGATCAGATAGAATGTCACATGGGGGAAAGTTGCTCCCAAGGAAGAAAAAGATAGAAAAATAAAGTGCATGACTGCAGATATGTTAATACATGATGATTCATTACAGTTTCAAAATGTAACAGAATTGGATCAGGATACTTTTCAGACCACCATAATTGTGCTTCTGATTAACATAGAAGATAGGAGCAGGAGTAGGCCATTCGGCCCCTCTAGCCTGCTCCGCCATTCAATGCGATCATGGCTGATCATCCAAATTCAGTACCCGGTCCCTGCTTTCTCCCCATACCCCTTGATCCCTTTAGCCTTAAGAAATATATCCAACTCCTTCTTGAATATATTTAATGAATTGGCCTCTACTGCCTTCTGTGGTAGAGAATTCCACAGGTTCACCACTCTCTGGGTGAAGAAATTCCTCCTAATTTCTGTCCTAAATGGCCTACCCCTTATCCTTAGACTGTGACCCCTGGTTCTGGATTCCCCGACCATCGGGAACATCCTCCCTGCATCTAGTCTGTCCAGTCCTGCCAGAATTTTATAAGTTTCAATTAGATTACTAGAATTAATCTGTGAAGTGACTGCAACTATAGCCCTCAAAGGGCAATTTATAAAAATCCAGACAGGCCTTAATTGTACATGCCTTTTATGTAAAGGCAGAAATTAGGAGGCCGTTCAGCCCATCATACCTGTGCCGATGCTGGCTCTTCAACTGGAACTATATTCTCCAATCACATTTTCCTGCCCTTTCCTCATATTCTTTTATATTCTTCCTTTTCAAATACTTAACGCTGTGATTTCACTCAATTAGCAACTTTTCATAATTTGGTTCCTGGCTAATCTCCGATCCTCTGATCCTTGATAAGTAGAAATCCTATACTGGGATGATCAGCGCCAAATGGATTTTATTCAGCTGGGTGCTCAGTGATCACTAAATTACTGGAAATGTTCAGCTAATATCATTGAAATGCCAAATGTACAGCTACTGCTGTCTAAGCTTACCATCCCTATTGATAGCGAAGTGATGTTCAAGTGAACCGGAGGAGCTGACGGTCTAGGAAGTGGATCAAGCTGGTGCACTGGAGAAAATAAAAACAAATATCAGTCAGGAGAAAAAAAATTGACGAACCAAAACCCCATTTTGGGAGCTGTTGCTTATAATTCCACATCAGTCTCTGACATAACCTACTCCGCGTACTCTTAAGATCTTCAGTGTTACTTGTGGGTAATGTTAATATGTTAGTAGCTGCTTGTGTGAAAAAGTTTTTAAAAATGCTGGTGTGTTACATGGGTGCAGTGCAGTGATTATTCCATTTGATGTAGCATTTTTCTAAGTTGTGTTGCAGGTGACAGAGCTATGAATATGTATTGTGATTGGAAACTGGATGATGAATCGTCTACCAATTGGTACAGCTTTACATCAATTCACTGATGGGCTGTGCTGAAGTAAATGTGCAAATATATTCCTGCCACTGGCCCATCTCACAAGTAACTGCCCAGGTTTAGTAATTACCATTGTTTGCTGAATCCATATTATCTGTACAATCCAATACTGGACTACTGGAAGGTGGAGGTGGGTGGAACACCTCAGGAGTTTCTGGAAAAGGAATGTGGGAGCTCGCAGGCTTCCCTGTTAAAAAGACAATTTCAGTATTAATACAATAACCATGCTCAAAAACAATAAATATTTTATACCGACTCTGAATCTTGCCATACAGACACTGATGGACATTAACCTATATTCTACCACTCACTATCCCCATGTTGTCCTTATTGTTAAAATGGTAAAGAAAATATTGTTAAAATGGTAAAGAAAATATTGTATCAACTGTGTATATAATAAAGGGTAATGTTCAATTAACATTTGAATGCCATCCCAGCTATCAATAAATCAATCTGAGCACTGAATTTCTACAGTATTTTTTCCATAGATTACATACATAGAGTAACCAATATTTACAAGATTCTGTATGCTGAGATAAGACATGGAACCAAACCCCTCCAGCTACTAGCTATCCTTTCGATAAAGCCAGATATTAAAAACTCAAAAGGGCTCAAAATAGCGGGAGGCTCACTCTGGCAACACAAGTGCAGCGGTTTGCTCCTCCTCACCACCCACTGTGAAGGACACAGACCCTGTCCCAAGGATGCAGGGTGGGGGGCATAGTTGCGTCTGACAGCCCTTGCCTGCAAGGACACATTAGTTTCACCGGACCTGATCTGCCAGTGGCAGTTGGAGTGGCCCACAGCTGCTGTGCTAGAAATAGCCAGAGGCTAATGCACTCCTAGCAGCATCTGCGAGTGCAAATATGGAAAGCTCCAGATCGCAACACAAACTACAGTGCAGCCATTGTGCGGCAGAAACCCAGCAGAAATGGGTCCCGGCCCAGAATCCACTTCCAAAAATGCCGAACGCTCATTTTAAGCCACAAACTTGAAAAAAATGATGAGTAAATTCGGGGCCAAATATACTCGAACATTCCAACATGGGGGCTGGTGGAAATAGACGCAGCCCTTTTGCCCATAAGATAATATAGTTGGAGAATAGTTTATCAGGGAAGACCAGTGAAGCAGACAATACAATCGGGTTCAAGAGACAATTGATCTGTGATTGCTGACTCAAAGAAGTTTGAGTGAAGGGGAGGGGGAAGGGGGTGGAAGGGGGAAGGAGAGGAGAGGAGGGAGGGGGGAGGAGAGATAGGGGGAGGAGAGGAGGGAGGGGGGGGAGGAGAGGAGGGAGGGAGGGGGAGGAAGGCGAGAGGAAAGAGAGGGGGGCGAGAGGAAAGAAAGGGGGGCGAGAGGAAAGAAAGGGGGGCGAGAGGAAAGAAAGGGGGGCGAGAGGAAAGAAAGGGGGGCGAGAGGAAAGAAAGGGGGGCGAGAGGAAAGAAAGGGGGGCGAGAGGAAAGAAAGGGGGGCGAGAGGAAAGAAAGGGGGGCGAGAGGAAAGAAAGGGGGGGCGAGAGGAAAGAAAGGGGGGCGAGAGGAAAGAAGGGGGCGAGAGGAAAGAAGGGGGGCGAGAGGAAAGAAAGGGGGGCGAGAGGAAAGAAAGGGGGGCGAGAGGAAAGAAAGGGGGGCGAGAGGAAAGAAAGGGGGGCGAGAGGAAAGAAAGGGGGGCGAGAGGAAAGAAAGGGGGGCGAGAGGAAAGAAAGGGGGGCGAGAGGAAAGAAAGGGGGGCGAGAGGAAAGAAAGGGGGCGAGGGGGAGGGAGGGGGGAATTGAGGGGGAGGGAGGAGAAAGGGAGGAACTTGGGCGTTGGAAGGGAAGAGAAGGTCAGGAACTCACGGGGGGGGGGGGAAGGGAGGTCAGGAACTCGTGGGGGGGGGGAAAGAGAACAGTGGAGGGGGGGGGCGGGGGCAAGAAGGTGATCCAGGTCTAAAGGTGGGGGATGAAAGCGAGAACGTGATCCAGATGGGAAGACAACAACAAAAACTTGTATTTTTATAGCGCCTTTAACATAGTAAAACGTCCCAAGGCATACACAAGAGTATTTTAAGGCAAAAAATTTGACACCGATCCACATAAGGATAAATTAGGGCAGGTGACCAAAAGCTTGGTGAAAGAGATAGGTTTTAAGGAGCGTCTTAAAAAGAGGAAAGAGAGGTAGCGAGGTGGACAGGTTTAGGCAGGGAATTCCAGAGCTTAGGGCCTAGGCAACAGAAGGCACAGCCATCAAAGGTTGAGCGATTATAATCAGGGATGCTCAAGAGGGCAGAATTAGAGGAGCACAGATATCTCGGATGGTTGTGGGGCTGAAGAAGATTACAGAGACAGGGAGGGGCAAGGCCATGGAGGGATTTGAAAATAAGGATGAGAATTTTGAAATCGAGGCGCTGCTTAACCAGGAGCCAATGTAGGTCAGCGAGCATAGGGGTAATGGGTGAACGGGACTTGGTGCGATTTAGGATCACGTTCTCCCACCCCACCCCCTTTATACCTGCACCACGTTCTCCCTCTCCTCCCCCTTTATACCTGCACCACGTTCTCCCTCTCCTCCCCCCGCCAGATCTGGATCACGCTCTCGATCATGAACGGCAGTGAGTTGATTTGCATGTGTGCAGCAAGTGACATCATTAGACTGGACAAAATCTGGAAGTTAGGACAGTGTCATTATTCACTTCATAATGTAAAAGGTGATTCCCCCATCCTAACGCTTTCTACCCAATAAACCTGTTAACAATCCGCGACCCACGCACAATGCCTCATCTCACTGCATCTCTCAGCCAAAGCGTTTATTTTGACTGAGTGATTAGCAACAGTGTGGGTACTTTCGGTTTTCAAAAAAAAGGAGAGAGGGATAAACCTGGTAACAACAGGCCAATCAGTCTAACGTCAATGGTGGGACAACTACTAGTGACCACTGTCAAGGACAAAATTAATTCTCACTTGGAGAAGCATGGGTTAATAAGGGGCAGCCAGTGCGGATTTGTTAAAGTGTCTGACTAACCCGATTGAGTTATTTGATGAAGTAATAGAGAGGGTTGATGAAGGTAATGTAGTAGATGTGTCCCAGCACTGATGTAAAGATGCAGACTCTGTGAATTTTCAGCTGTATGTTTGATATAATTTCATCACAGCTAGTTTTTATGGTCGAACAGGACATTGAAGTTGTGAACTGTTTTGTTCAGCTGGAGACAGTGGCCAGGGAGGGAGATGGAATCGGTAGCAATGATGCAGAGTTTGTGCTAGGGGCTGAAGACCATGGCTTAGAAATTGATTCACGCCGACCTAACTGGGTGCACGGAATGATCCCTGCACTGGAACAGGTAAGGCCAAGGTCCATCCGATACCTCATTTACATCAGACTGATGAGCTGCAAATGCCTGCTGGGAGTCCCCAGGCAGCTTGCTGACAAAGACCCTTTGAATTTTGGGCCGCTGTGTCATTGGCAGAAGCCCTTGGGTAGGTCTTGCAAGAGGGGAGCGAGCAGGAGAGGATTCCAGGGAGTGATTTGGAGCGGAACTGAACGGTGGCCAACAGTGGCTCGTGGTTTTAATTTGTAAAGACTCACCTTTTTGGTGGCAGCCTGCAATGTCCCCTTTTAGGCCGCATGTAGACCTGGTTTCACGAATGCAGCTGGTGGTGGGCCGGCTGCGTTCAGGATAAACCAGTTTGGTAAAGGAGGCATAAAACAGACATTAGGCCCCTTATTTGCATAGGACCTAAGCCCTTTTTCAGGCAGGAGCTCTGGACGCCTCTTTTGATGCCTATACCAATATGGCAGGCATCGCACCTGCAGCTCAGAATGTGCGTGTGCAAGCCGCCCACCATATTGGATGCTTTGGCACCCGTTTTCTTCCTGTAAAACGGTGCAGTGTGACTGTCTAGGCGGATGGCTTTTTCTTCCCAATGTTTTACTGGAGAAAATTGCAGCTCATGCAAGACTGAGTGGTTCGATAAGCAGTCTGATAGCACGGAAGCAATCGAGGAGTTGAACTTCATGCATGAATAGCCTGCTGACACCCATACCAGGAATTTCCTCAATGGTTCTCCAGATCGACTAGTGTAACTTTGAAGATCGGCGGAAACCCTGCTTACGTGGTTTATCCGGGGTTTCCTGCCAAAGTTACGACAGCTGATCGGGAGAACCCCCAGAGGAAATTCTGGGCGTCACTGTCTAAGTGCGCACATAAAGAACATCCGCCTGATCAAGCTACAAAACAGAAAACAGAGAGTCGAGGTTAATGCTAGTTACTCAGTCTGGCCAAAGGTGGAAAGTGGTGAAAGGATCGGTGCTGGAACCACTGTTGTTCACTATTTACATCAACGATTTGGACACGGGAATCTTAAGTACAATTTCAAAATTTGCAGACAACACCAAGTTGGGGGGTATAGTTCATTCAAAGGAGGACAGCGACAAAATACAAAAAGACATTAATAAACTTGCAGAATGGGCGTGTAATTGGCAAATGAACATCAATATAGATCAGTGTGAGGTGGTACATTTTGGCAGGAGGAATAAGGAGGCCACATACTCCTTGGAAAATAAGTATCTAAATGGGGTAGAGGATACACAAATCACAAAGTATTGACACATGTTAATAAGGCCATAAAAAAGCAAACAAAGCAGTGGGTTCATTTCTAGAGGGATGGAATTGAAAAGCAGGAGTTATGGTAAACTTGTATAGAACCTTGGTTAGACCACACTTGGAGAACTGTGAACAGTTCTGGTATCCATATTATAAAAAGGACATAGAAGCACTGGAGAAGGTACAAAAAAGATTTTCTCAGATGATACCAGAACGGAGAGGTTATACCTATCAGGAAAGATTAAACAGGCTGGGGATCTTTTATCTAGAAAAGACTATGGAGTGACCTGATCGAGATCTTTAAGATTATGAAAGGGTAGATGTAGAGAAGGTGTTTCCACTTACGGGGGAGACCAGAACTAGGGGCCATAAATATAAGATAGACACTAATAAATCCAATAGGGGATTCAAGGAGAGTAGTTACAATGTTGAAGTCGCTACCACAAGGAGTAGTTGAGGCGAGTAGCATAGATGCATTTAAGGGGGATTTAGATAAGCATGAGGGAAAAAGGAATAGCAGGATATGTTGATGGGTCTAGATGAATAAGGGTGGGAGGAGGCTCGTGTGGAGCATAACCACCGGCATGGAACTGTTGGGCTAAATGGCCTGTTTCTGTGCTGTAAATACTATGGCCGTGATTTCGCCAGTGGAGGTGGAATCGCGGCAGGAGAGGTGGTTGGCGGGTTCCGGTCCCGCTCCCAGCTGCAGCCGCTCTGTGAAAAGGATTTTTCCGTTAATAGGGCTTGTTAAGTCCGCCCTGCGGGGTTCTCAGCTAATTAAAAGGAAGCGGGTCTGATGACGTAATTTGATGACACACCATCAGCCAGTTTCCTTAAAGGGACCATGGCCGCATTAATTTTGACAGTTGTGCTGTCAGTGTTCTGCAGCATTGATGTGCTTATGGAGGGAGTCACAGCACACAGGGAGGTTCTCTTCCCTTCCAAGGACGGAAGAGACCTCCCCAGGACACCACGCAATGGTTGCACATTGCACAGAAGGGCACAAGCAGGGATGTCGTCAGGAGGACCAGGCTGCAGTGGTGCAAACCTTTCAATGATCTCAGATGATCACGAAACGTTGCTGCAGATCCACACTGAACTTCATCCTGCTGCGCCACTCATCACATCCCCATAACTCTGCCTTCCCTACCCTACTACTGCACATCCTTAATCACACTAACTTACCTTGCACCTCCACCCATCCCTCTCTATCTACATTATCACTTCCCCATCTCACTAGCCACCCCTCACACTCACCCTCAGTCTAGTGCAAGATACAAGGGTAGGCACTTGGATGTTTTATGCAATGTTCATGTAAATTTTCTGTTAATGTGTTGTCAAACATTGAAATCTTTATTTTCAACACTTAGCCTTATTGTACAGATCTGTGCTCACTTTGGAAGTGTCTCAGTGAGTTGCAGTGAATGGTGAGACATAACGGTATCCCCCGCAATGGTGATGAGTGTGAAAGGAATGGCTTGGTCATTGCAGGAATGCTTTATGGTGACGGTGTGGGGTGGTGTTAACCTGGCGCATCATGTGGCAGCCAGGGTGTACAGCATCAAGTGAAGTAAATCTGGCCATGGTGATGTCATCGCTGGCCTCCCGGGCAGCAAAGTTGTCGGGTGCTGATGCCCTGTGTCCTGTGCAGCATCAGGTGACTGCAGAGAAGATTGGTGTTGTTGTTGGTGATGTTGGTGCTGGGGCTGATCGTGGAGGGATTCAGAGGACCAAGGTGAGATGTTTCCAGGGCACCGATGTTGCTGGAATAGATGGCAGCTGTAGCTGAGATGACAGAAGCAATCTGTCAATGGTGAGTGAGCTTGCTCCAAGGAGGTGACTGTGGATAGAGAGTTTACTCCAAACAATTTCAAACTGCATACAGCGCAAAAGTGTCTTCCAAGTCCTGAAGGCTCAAGCTTCTGACACTGGAAAGTGACCAGCTGTGAAATGGTAGCTTTCATACCACTTTTGCAGCTGTCACTTATTCACAGCAATGGGGTGACATAGAGAACCCGACCTACTTACCTGACGTTATCTCCGAACGATGTGAACCCCGTTAAAAATGTGGTAAAATAGAAAAAGGCTGGCAAAATAGTAGTTAACAAGCACTTACCAAGCAGTTAAGTATTTTAAATGCCTCCCCCACCGCTTGGTGTCGGGTTGGTTCTGAAATCGCAGACTCGACACTTTGGAAACTTACATGGAGGCGGGTTCCCAACCCGCTGTCAATCATTTCAATTTTGACAGTGGACCTGCCTCCAAAATTCAGTCCTATGTAACAGAGCGTGCCAGCACCTTCAGAAACGTACCCTCAAATGTTGACGCTTTCAGCATAGGTGGTGAGAGAATTAGGGGAAAAGATCTTTTGTTAAGTTCCCAAAGTGCGAACCTCACATTCCCTTTGCAGAACTGAATCAAACCTGCTTCACTGTGTAGAGTTCTGCTAATCTCTTCCTATTGCCACAATTAATTAGAGTTCAACAATGAGTGGAACTAAGAGACCAAAGGAAACACCAAAAACAAATTATTTTTGTTATTGCATTATATTTTACATTTCCTCTTTTTTAATTAACACTGTACTGAGCTTGAGATTCAACACAACTTCAACAACATTTCCAAAATAGATTACAAGGAGGAGGGATATCCAGCCAAGCAGGTCTGTGACCATTTCGCAGAAAAAAAAGTGGTTGAATTTTTTAGTATAGTTTAGATAAATTTATGCTCATTGGTGAATTTTTGAACTCAAGGGGGAAAAAATTGGCTCACGCCCCCCTCTGGGGCTGTAACTCCGCCGGAGCCCAACTGTTAGCTCCCCGAAAAAGTTAAAGCCACCATGCCCGAAATTCAATGGTAGCGCCCCAAGCAGGAGGCGGGGCGCTACTGGAAGTGCTCCCCCTCCCTCTTGGGGCGCTCCAGTTCAATATCGTGGCGCTACGTGCCGCAGTGCCACCACGTAGTGCCACACTACTGCAGGCCTCCCTACTAGTGCAGCACGAACCGGTGCCCTGCTGGGCCACCAGGGAGTGGGGTGCCGGCAGAAGAGCCCGGCACTCAAGAGGAGTGCTGGGCTGATGGAACGCGGCCGGCACCCCGCGGGAGGAGGGCAGGTGCTGGCAGGCGGCCCACAAAAAAAAGTGGCCGCCCGGCACTTCCCCTTTAAATATCGCCGCCCAGGCCGCAAGTACCTCCCCCTGACCCTGTCGGACATAGCGTCCGGCGGTACGTTAGGGGGTGCAAGCCAAGTTTGCGGCCGGGGCGCTGCGCACGGCGATGACATCATCGCCGCAGGGTGCTACCGGCTATCGCCGCCGCTAACCTCCTGCTGAATTTTGCGGGAGGCGTTAGCGACGCCACGCCCGGGCGCTTGGTGCCCCATTAGCGCCCCCTTGGGGCACTAACGGGAGGTGCAAATCAACCGATTTTTTCCCCCAAGATGTGGGATGCCAGGGCTGCAGAATGAGTAAACTTTCTACTTTTTGGTCAACATTGAGCACTCTGGGGTCTGTTGCATTGGGGCATCCAAATTGCAATCCAAGAGTCACATATGGCCCCACGCCCTGGCAATCTGGCCCTAAAAAGTACAGACAATTCTGTCCTAATTGTGCTTATATCAGCAACAAGATTGTTGTAAATTAATGAGAGCGTGGATTTAAACTTTATACATGATCCACTGAGGCTCCAAGTTATGCAGCTAAGTAGCTCATGAAGACAACATTTGGATACCGTTGAGGTACAGCAGGTTAAGATGGAGGATGAAGCAACCTTTTACACTGCCCAAATATCAGTCCTTAACCCAACTTCAGTAGAGCATTGTCTTCTGTATCAGGCTAGTATTTTGATTTCCTGCACTTGTTCTTCTACCATAGGAACAGGAGTGGGACTTTAAGCCCCTCAATCCTGTTCCGCCATTCAATGAGATCATGGCTGATCTATGACCCAACTCCGCATACCCACCTTTGCCCCATATCCTTTATTACCTTTGGTTAACAGTAATCTATCAATCTCAGATTTAAAATTAACAATTGACCCAGCATCAACTGCCGTTTGCAGAAGAAAGTTTCAAACTTCTACCACCCACTGTGTGTAGAAGTGTTTCCTAACTTCACTCCTGAAAGGCCTGGCTCTCATTTTTAGGCTATGTCCCCTAGTCCTAGATTTCCCAACCAGCAGAAATAATTTCTCTCTATCTACCCTATCAGTTCCCCTCAATATCTTGAAAACTTCAATCAAATCACCCCTTAATCTTCTAAATTCCAGTGAATACAACCCTAGTTTGTGTAATCACTCCTCGTAATTTAACCCTTGGAGTCCAGGTATCATTCTAGTAAACCTACGCTGCACTCCCTCCAAGGCCAATATATCCTTTCTACAGTGTGGTGCCCCAGGTGTGGTCTAACCAGGGCTTTGTATAGCTATAGCATGACTTCTAACCCCTTGTACTCTAATCCTCTAGATATAAAGGTAAACATTCCATTAGCCTTTTTGATTATTTTTTGTACCTGTCCATGACATTTTAATGATCTATGTACATGGACCCCTAAGTCTCTTTGGACCTCCACTGCTTCTAGCTTTTCACCATTTAGAAAGTACTCTGTTCTATCCTTTTTAGGTCCAAAGTGGATGACCTCACATTTGCCTATATTGAAATCCATTTGCCACAGTTTTACACATTCACTTACTCTATTAATATCTCTTTGTAATTTTATGCTTCCATCTACACTGCTTACAATTCTGCCTATCTTTGTGTCATCAGCAAACTTGGATATGTGGCTCTCTATCCTGCCATCCAAGACGTTAATAAATACAGGGAATAGTTGAGGCCTCAACACTGATCCCTGTGGGACGCCACTAGTCATATCCTGCCAATTAGAGTACCTGCCCATTATCCTTATTTTCTGACTCCTGCCGCTCAGCCAATCTCCTAACCAGGTCAAAATTTTACCCTCAATTCCATGAACTTCAACACAGTCTTTTATGAGGGACTTTATTGAATGCCTTCTGGAAGTCCATATAAATAACATCCATAGGCATTCCCTTGTCCACTGCTTTAGTCACCTCTTTAAAAAAATTCAGTCAAGTTCATCAGGCATGACCTACCTTTCACAAATCCATGCTGGCTCTCTCTGATCAGCTTAAAATTATCAGGTTGTTCAGACACTCTGGCCTCGAAATTGGGACCCTTAGCGCCGGCCATTAAGGCTGGTTTTGCTGAAAAAATGGCGGCCACCTCACTCCTGCCCGCTTCTAGTGCGGAACGTGGCGGCCACTATTTTGGGAAGTTCGGCAGTGCTGCCATTGCCTGCGTCCGCCGCACACATTTAAATGATACAGATCATGATGTCAATCAGTGTGCAACTGTGATTTTCGATGTCGCCGCTCTTAATACTGCTCTCTCCAAACCACGAACGGAAGAACGTGCATGCAGCAGTACAACAGAGACGCTGCCAGTGTTTCTTACAGGGACATACACAACTTTCAGGTAAGTTTAGAATTTTGCTTTTGGACTTTTTTTTTACATTTTATTGGAGTAGTGGCTTGGCGTAATGCATTTTTAAAAAGTTGTTAAAGTGTGCAGGGAGTGCTGCTGGACATTTGCAAGGCTTTGGCTGTTAAAGGAAGGCCTCCGAGAAGACCACTTGCTCCCAAGTCCTGAGGGCTCTAGTTGCAGTCCCCCTTGGGCTGCAACATGACATGGAGATGGAGCAAAGGCAGCAAAGAGGACAAGCTGCTCACAGAGGGAGGAGGAAGCAGAAGCGGTAAAAGCAGAAGGAAGGAGGCAACCCAGACGCCCCCTTTCTAGCCAGGATATCCGGGATGGAATCATCCGCCTGCAGTACTAGTGATCACAACCCCAATTCCCCTTTCAACATTAGTCCCACACCTTCCCTTCCCTCTGTTACTGACCATCACAGCGTCCTCTTGGCCACAATGCTGAAATAAAAGCCACTGCAAAGCAAACTTTCCAATCCAGCTTTATTCATATATACATCCAATATTACATCAAAAAATCAACTAATCACCCTTGAACATTCCCTTAGTGACTGTCTTGTGTGTGCCCTTGCCTCTCCTAGTGATGTCACGCAGTGCTACCCCACTGGCTGCAGCATGCTGGTGGAAGGCTGCTGACTTTCAGTGGGGGACACTGCAAATGGCCTTGCTGGTCAACCTTGAGGAGCTGGAAGTGTGAAATCGCGTGATGGTGTTTCTTCTTCTTCTTCACTCTCCTCTCTCTCTTCTTGGCTGGGCAGGCTGGATTTCTTGGGTGCCTGAAATGAGGAAGGCACAAGGGTAGGGTTGTGGTTATGGGAGGGGGGTAACACAAAAGGTGCATGCTTACACCATGTGCAGCTTGTAAATCAGAAGAGATTGTGGGATGAGGGGGAAGTGGGAGGAGAGAAGGAGAATAATGTATGAGGATACCAGCATCTTGTATTCTTTCAGCCCCGCCGCTGGCCAAGGGCTCAGCCATGCCCCTGCCAAGAATGGCCAGCACCGTCTCCTCCAAGGGGGTGAGGTGAAACTAGGAATGTGAGGTGTGCCTCGTGTTTGGTACAGATTGTTGGTAGGTGAGTGATTGCCGGCGTGGGGCGGTGTGGTCGTGCATTGAGCAGTATGTGAGGCTAGTGCTGCAGTTGGTAGGAGACGGCCTCTGAAGATGGCACTCATGTGAGGTCATGAAACTTCTTTGGGCACTGCTGGTAGGGATGGCCTCGGCAATCTGGTCCCACATCCTTCTTTCTGGAAGGCCTCCTGGCCCCATGTGGGTAGAGGACCTCTCTTCCAGCGTTGACTACCTGCACAAAGCTGGAGTGCTGCGACCAAGACCCTGGGTGCCCTTTCCCTGGCCTGTTGAGCCATTTGTGTTAGTGTTGAAGCACTTTTAGCATTTTTTATGTGCAGAATGCAGCCCAGCAATCAATCTGTTAGGATGACCCGAGTTCAAGTCATTCACCTATACCTGGACAATGAGAATCAAATATGTATCTTCATAACTGCACAAAGTGGTCCAGCTTTCATGGAAACTAAAACTCAAAAGATGTTTGCTGGCCGCAGATTCCCCTCTCGTATACTTTGAAGCTAAAAACTGGGATTTAGGCAAACAAAAGGTGTTTTCCATCGTTTAACAAGGTTATCTGACATGAAGGTATCCTGAACTTCCAGCCCCAGCCCTTTTGCACATTACCAACTATTTTATTAATTTGATAGATTTTGAGTCAAAGCCAGCAGTCTGTGGTAATTTAAAATTGCTTTACCATCGGAATGTATTTGCATAGGAACACTGCCTTAATGTGACCTTTTGCACACCAGACAGGAATGTGTATTGTCTCCAAGCTGCAGAAAACAAGCACATTTAAATTGACTAGTCACAGCTCAGATATTTAAAAAAAACTTTCCTATCATTTGAATTGTGACTCTACTCTTATTTGTCACATATGACTGCAGTTAGATTGACCAAGAGGGGGAAAAAATCTGGTTGTCCTCACAGCAGTTTCACATTCATCTGGCTGCCAGCTGCCCAACATCTGGTCTGCAGGTACTGGAAACCAAAAATCAATAAAAGCATCTAACAAAGAGCATTAATATGATAGCAAAATACTGCGGATGCTGGAAATCCGAAATAACAACAGAAAACGCTGGAAAAACTCAGCAGGCCAGGGCAGCATCCGCGGAGAGAGAAACAGAGTTAACGATGACCTTTCGTCAGAACTGGAAAAAAGCAGGAAAAGGAATAGATTGTGAAGCAAGTTAGGGGCTGGGAAAAGGGGGAGGGGATGAAAGAACAAAAGGGGAGGTCAATGATAGGATAGAAAGCAGGAGAGATTAAGAGACATTAAGAGATATTCAAGGTGAGAGGAGGTGGTAATAGGACAGGTTAAGGAACAAAGGATGGCTATAGATGAGGTATGAATTGCGTTGGCAGAATGAAGGACAGCTGCCATGTGGGAGGGAAGAAAAAAGGCCAAACAAAAGTATGGATAAAAAAAATTAAAAATGTATATATATGTGATAGGGGCCGAGGTTATGATCTGAAATTGTTGAACTCTATGTTGAGTCCAGAGGGCTGTAAAGTGCCTAAATCGAAAGATGAGGTGCTGTTCCTCGAGCTTACACTGAGCTTCCATGGAACAATGCAAGAGGCCGAGGACGGTGAGGTCTGAGTGGGAATGGAGCGGTGAATTAAAGTGACAGGCCACCGGGAGCTCGGGGTCCCCCTTACGGACTGAACGGTAGAGGAGACCACATCGTGAGCAGCGAATACAGTATACTAAATTGCTGGAAGTACAAGTAAATCGCTGTTTCACCTGGAAGGGGTGTTTGGGGCCCTGGACAGTGGGAAGGGGGGGGGGGAGGTATAAGGACATGTGTTGCATCTCCTGTGCTTGCACGGGAAGGTACCGGGCGAAGGGGAAGGGGGTGCTGGGGGTGGTAGAGGAGTGGACTAGGGTGTCTTGGAGGGAGCGGTCCCTACAGAATGCTGAAAGGGGAGGTGAGGGGAAGTTGCATTTGGTGGTGGGATCACGTTGGAGGTGGCGGAAAATGATCCGTTGAATGTGGAGGCTGGTGGGGTGAAAGGTGAGGCCAAGGGGAACTCTATCGTGGTTCCAGGGGGGAGGGGCAGGGGTGAGGGCAGAAGCGCAGGAGATAGAACGGACACGGTCGAGGGCCGTGTCAACCACGGTAGAGGGGAATCCTTGGTTGAGGAAAAAGGAAGACATGTCGGAAGCATTGGTGTGGAAGGTGGCATCGTCAGAGCAGATGCGGCGGAGACGGAGAAACTGGGAGAATAGAATAGAGTCCTTACAGGAGGTGGGGTGGGAGGAAGTGTAGTCCAGGTAGCTGTGGGAGTCAGTGGGCTTGTAGTGAATGTTGGTCAATAACCTATCCCCAGAGATGGAGACGGAGAAGTCGAGCAAGGGAAGGGAAGAGTCGGAGATGGACCATGTGAAGGTGAGGGAAGGGTGGAAATTGGAAGCAAAGTGAATGAAATTTTCTAGTTCAGGGTGAGAGCAGGAGACGGCACCGATACAGTCATCAATATACTGGAAAAAGAGGTGAGGGAGGGGACCCGAGTAGGACTGGAAGAAAGAGTGTTCCACCTATCCCACAAAAAGGCAGGCATAGCTAGGACCCATGCAGGTACCCATAGCAACACCTTTGATTGGAGGGAATGAGTGGAGTCAAAGGAGAAGTTGTTCAATGTGAGAACAAGTTCAGCCAGGCAGAAGAAGGTGGTGGTGGATGGGGACTGGTTGGGCCTCTGTTCAAAGAAGAAGCGGAGCGCCCTCAGGCCATCCTGGTGGGAGATGGAGGTGTGGAGGGATTGTACGTCCATGGTGAAAAGGAGGTGGTTGGAGCCGGGAAACTAGAAACTGTTAAAGTGGCGGAGGGCGTCGGAAGAGTCACGGATGTAGGTGGGAAGAGACTGGACAAGGGGAGAAAAAATAGAGTCGAGATAGGAAGAGATAAGTTCCGTGGGGCAAGAACAGGCTGAAACGATGGGTCTACCAGGACAGTCCTGTTTTCCTGTTTGTGGATCTTGGGAAGGAGGTAGAAGCGGGCTGTGTGGGGTTGGGGAACTATGAGGTTGGCGGCCGTGTGGGGGGAAGATCTCCAGAGGAGATGAGGTCAGTGACAGTCTTGGAAATGGTGGCTTGATGTTGGGTAGTAGGGTCATGGTCCAGGTGGAGGTAGGAGGAGGTGTCGGAGAGTTGGCGCCAAGACCCACTTCATGAGGTGACATTCCAAGGGTGGGGGGAGGGGTGGTCCAGTGGCAAACAGAAATAGGTACCTTCCTGTGGGGCTGGATGGTACATGCCAGTTTGATCAGTTCTGCAGTATAAGCACAGCATAAACGTTAGCCTACAGGAGGCACTACAGCCAATGGCTAGGAGATGCGTAGCTAGAGTGACTTGCTCTCCTGTTCTCCTTTCTTGTCTTTGGAGGAAGACTGGTCAGAGTCCTCCCAGTGAGGAAAAAAAATCACTGGAGCCCACATTCTATTTAACTCATGGAGCATAATGGATTTTTTTAAATCAAAAAAGTGTCTAATTATCAAGTCCTTGCTTTGTCAAACCTACTCAATTGTTCTATGGATTTTTTGAGGCAAGGGAACAGTTTAGGCTGATCGAGCTGAAGGATACTGTGCTCTGGAAAGGAACACTTTTCCATTGCAGTCACCCAGAGTCAGTATCGAGCACCCCCAACAGGTATAGCATAGGTTGCACATAGAATAAAGCTCCCTCCAACTGTACTTCAATGATATACCTCAGAGCAACACCCCATAATATTTTTAACACACCAGTGTAATATTTTTTCTTTCAACATCAATCATCTTGTGGCCTCTTTTGAGTGAGATTGCCAAATTGGGGTCAATTTTGTATTGAGCCCAGTCCCACCAGGAATTCGGCTCTGAGACTGCTCCAATTCATTTCACCCATGACCTTTGCAGCCAGATTAGAAGAGGCTCGCCCATCAGTCTGGACTGGATTCAAACTGCCGTCTCATTATTGAAATGACTGTGTTTAACACCAGCATCCCAATGTGCCTTTTCAAAAAAATTAAAATTATCAGCAAGTATTTTTGTCTTTTAAGGAGCAGACTCACATGACAGAATAACATCTACTGCTCGATACAGCTGCAGCTCGTTCAGGATGTGTAGAAGCTGTTGAACGGTTGCTTGTTTCATTCCCCATGCCCACATCAGCTCTCGTGTTCTGTTATAATTTCCTCCAAGCGATTCAATTTTCCTTAGCTCAGTCTGATCGGCTATGATACGAGAGCCTGAAAGACAAGTTTTAAAAGGGACAGTTTAAATACCCGAATATGCCGTGAATGTCCCTCACACTGAGATCATAGCCCACCATGTACGGAAGTCATGGGGAAAGGGAAGGAAAGCAAACCGTGGCCCAATATGACAGTGTTGCACTGTACACAGTGCACCACTGGACCAAACCAACCAAGTAGTGTTATAAAAAGACGGTGGAATAAAGAAAGAACTTGTACTTATATAGCACCTTTCACAACTGCAGAATGTCCTAAAGTGCTTACAGCTAATGAGGTACTTTTGAAGTGTAGTCACTGTTATAATGTAGGGAAATGTGGTAGCCAATTTGTGCACAAACAGCAATGAGATAAGACACCAGATAATCTGTTTTAACACTGTAGGTTGAAGGATAAATATCGCCCAGGACAGCAAGACAAACTCCCCTGCTCATCAAATACTGCCACGGGATCTTTTACATCCACCTTGGTTTCACTTCTCATCCGAAAGACACCACCTCTGAAAATGCAGAACTCCCTCAGTACTGCACTGGTGTCAGCCTAGATTATGTGCTCAAGTCTGTGAAGACCTTCTGACTCAGGTGAGAGTGCTACCACTGAGTCAAGGCTGACAACTTTGTACTCCTGTAAGTTTCGCAGACAACGGTTCTGTGAAAAGAAAAACCTCCCGATATCTAACCTATTTCTATTCTTACATAGTTTATACGCATGTCTGCTGGTCCTCCCTAATATATCTAACTCAAATAGCCTATCCACATGGACCGAATCTAAATTCAGCATTGTTTCAAAGACCGCAATCAAATCTCCTTGAAGTCTGCGCTTTTCTGGAGTAAAAAATCCCAGCTCTCTAAGCCACTGGTAACTAGGTATCAATCTGGTGGCCCTTCTCTGAACCTTTTCCAGGTCCTCTCTATCACCCATAATGTGAGGGGACCAAAACTGAACACAGTATTCTACATCAGGCCAAATCAAAGTTTTATACAAGGACCTTAGTGTTTTTTGTTTTGTACTGGATTGTCCTGGCAATACATTCTAATGCTGTATTTACTTCTGCTATAGAAGAAGACTTGAAGACTTGTATTTATATAGCGCCTTTCACGACCACCGGACGTCTCAAAGAGCTTCACAGCCAATGAAGTACTTTTGAAGTGGCGTCACTGTTGTAATGTGGGAAACACGGCAGCCAATTTGCACACAGCAAGCTCCCACAAACAGCAATGTGATAATGACCAAATAATCTGTTTTTGTTATGTTGGTTGAGGGATAAATATTGGCCATACATGACAGAGTAATGCCACCAATCAAGTGCACATTACGTCTGGAGGAACCTGCAGTAATAACATCACAATCTGTGATCGCCTTATGTGAAGGACGCCACATACCCAAGATGTGGTCCAAACTGACAAGTGACACATCAGCATAAAGACCATCCACAAAAGCCTGAAGCAGTCACGATAAAAGTCACAGTGCACCACAACAGACACCAGGGAAGATTTTGTGGCTAAAATTTAATCTGCTTCAGACAACGGTTAAAAACTGTGCAAGCATTGGCCTTGTGGTATGCAGCCTCATGCAAACATCTCGGGTAAATTCTAGCGTGTAACTCACTGGGGATGATTTTTAACTCCCAGTGGGTTACGAGCAGGGCGATTGTGAGATGCACTTGCAGGCCCAGATTTCAGGCCCGTTGTACTTTAATTCCTGGGCCTCATCCGCCTGCCGCCGATCAACTGCCCGTCCAAAGTGAGCGGAGAGCAACAGCTGGCTGGTGGGCAGGAGACCAATGTTCCCTTTAATTGTTTTTTGGGTGCGCGGCCCCTTTAAGGGCAAGTCCAAGGCAAGAGAGGCTACTACTTTCCTTGTGTGGCCCGGATTTCCACTGGCCTTGGAGTGGCTTTTTGTCCTACTGGCAGCTGTCGACCTGCCTCAGCCTGGCAGGAAAGCCACAGCGCTTCTCTGCTCAGGTCCGAGTTAAAATCCAATTAGGGACCCAATGAAACCCTGATTTGCTTAAATTCATGAGACTCCTGTCTGCTTACGGGGAGGTGCCTCAGCCACATAACTGCAGTGAACATTTAAAATGGTGGCCGGTGGGATTCGATCAGGAACAGGATGGTAAGTCTGAATGCTCCATTTTAAAGGCCCCTGCCTGTAGTGATCAATAGCATGTCATTCTATAGTGGACAAATGTAAGAAGTCACACAACACCAGGTTATAGTCCAACAGCTTTATTTGAAATCACAAGCTTTCGGAGCGCTGCTCCTTCTTCAGGTGAAGTGGAGAAATGCATAAAGACACAGCTTATATAGTCAGAGAATCATGTCAGATGTTTACAGGTAACCTTTCCAACTGCCATTTATCGCACCTCGGCAGAGAGATAATCACAGCAGTCAAAGGTGTGAATGGTGTCCAAACAGGTCAGTCAGGGAAACATTACATCAAAGAACAATGAGGTGGGGTCACAAGGGGTCAAATATTGCAGATGCTGGGGTCTGTATGAAAAACAAAAAAAGACAAAAAACATTTTTTTTGGCTGGAAATCACAGCAGGTCCGGCCGCATCTGTGTAGAGAGAACAAGCCAATGTCGACTCGAGTCTGGATGACCCTGCATCAGGTGGGGTTACATGTAGCGTGACATGAACCCAAGATCTCGGTTGAGGCCGTCCTCATGAGTGCGGAACTTGGCTATCAGTTTCTGCTCGACGATTTTGCGTTGTCGTGTGTCTCGAAGGCCACCTTGGAGAATGCTTACCCGAAGATCGGAGGCTGAATGTCCTTGACTGCTGAAGTGTTCCCCGACTGGGAGGGAACACTCCTGCCTGGCGATTGTTGCGCGGTGTCCGTTCATCCGTTGTCGCAGTGTCTGCATGGTCTCGCCGATGTACCATGCTCCGGGGCATCCTTTCCTGCAACGTATGAGGTAGACAACGTTGGCCGAGTCACATGAGTATGTACCATGTACCTGGTGGGTGGTGTCCTCACATGTGATGATGGTATCTGTGTTGATGATCTGGCATGTCTTGCAGAGGTTGCTGTGGCAGGGTTGTGTGGTGTTGTGGTCGCTGTTCTCCTGAAAGCTGGGTAATTTGCTGCGAACGATGGTCTGTTTGAGGTTAGGCGGCTGTTTGAAAGCGAGTAGTGGAGGCGTGGGGATGGCCTTAGCGAGGTGTTCATCGTCATCGATGACATGTTGAAGGCTGCGAAGAACATGGCGTAGTTTCTCCGCTCCGGGGAAGTACTGGACGACGAAGGGTACTCTGTTGGTTGTGTCCCGTGTTTGTCTTCTGAGGAGGTCTATGCGATTTTTCGCTGTGGCCCGTCGGAACTGTCGATCGACGAGTCGAGCGTCATATCCCGTTCTTACAAGGGCGTCTTTCAGTGTCTGTAGGTGTCCATCGCATTCCTCCTCGTCTGAGCAGATCCTGTGTATTCGCAGGGCTTGTCCATAGGGGATGGCTTCTTTAACGTGGTTAGGGTGGAAGCTGGAGAAGTGAAGCATCGTGAGGTTGTCCGTGGGCTTGCGGTAGAGTGAAGTGCTGAGGTGTCCGTCTTTGATGGAGATTCGTGTGTCCAGGAATGAGACTGATTCTGAGGAGTAGTCCATGGTGAGTTTGATGGTGGGATGGAACTTGTTGATGTTATCGTGTAGTCTTTTCAGTGATTCTTCGCCGTGGGTCCATAGGAAGAAAATGTCGTCAATGTATCTGGTGTATAGCGTTGGTTGGAGATCCTGTGCAGCGAAGAAGTCTTGCTCGAACTTGTGCATGAAGATGTTTGCGTATTGGGGTGCGAATTTGGTCCCCATGGCTGTTCCGTGTGTTTGGGTAAAGAACTGGTTGTCGAAGGTGAAGACATTGTGGTCAAGGATGAAGCGGATGAGTTGTAGGATGGCGTCTGGAGATTGGCTGTTGTTGGTGTTGAGTACTGAGGCTGTCGCAGCGATGCCGTCATCGTGGGGGATGCTGGTGTAGAGTGCCGAGACGTCCATCGTGGCGAGGAGTGTTCCTGGTTCAACTGGTCCGTGGGTGCTGAGCTTCTGTAAGAAGTCTGTAGTGTCGCGACAGAAGCTGGGGGTTCCCTGTACGATGGGTTTCAGGATGCCCTCGACATATCCAGAGAGGTTCTCACACAGGGTTCCGCTGCCTGATGCGATAGGACGTCCAGGTGTGTTGGCTTTGTGTTTACCCCAGTCCAACTCCGGCATCTCCACACCATTCTATAGTGGACACTAGGTGGAGCTGTGTAGAGCTGTATATAGCTATATGTTTAAGACTACATTACCCATGAGGCACTAGGTGACCCAGAAGGCAACAGTCAAGATGGCAGCCTGCACACAGGAGCACACATGGAAGCCTCTACAGATACTGGACCTAGAGAACGTGTACTGAATAAATAACTAGCTAGAAGCTAGCTGTGTTCATAATAAGAATGTCTAGTTATTAATGAACATAACATGGTACCAGGGTGGTGAAGATCTGCTGAAAATTGTGAAAAGCGACATGGAGAATTTGAAGCCACCAGGAGGTTTGAATCTCGAGGGAAATGTCGACTACAATTGGCGGATTTTTAAACAACAATTCGAACTCTACATTGCAGCCATCGGATTCGGTACGAAGCCAGACGCAAGGAAGATAGCGTTGCTGCTTACGGTTGCAGGCCCACAGGCGATAGAGGTATTTAATACATTTTTATTTAATCCAGCGGAGAACAGAGAAAAATTAGAAGATGTGCTAAAAAATTTTGATGCACATTGCTCTCCCAAAAAGAATGAGACGTATGAAAGATACATCTTCCGTTCTCGGACACAGCAACAAAATGAGACTTTTGTTAGCTTTATAACTGATCTGAAACTGAAAGCACAGACATGTAATTTCTCTGAGCTCAAAGCATCCATGATTCGTGACCAGATTGTGTTTGGTATTCATGATAAAAAAGTCAGGGAACGTCTGTTGAGAGAAACCGAACTAAATTTGGAAAATGCAGTGAAAATATGCAAAGCCAGCGAGCTAGCTCAAAATCACGCGAAGACTTTCAGTGAAATCAATAATGATGCGAATGTAATGAGTGATAATGCTGCTGTCGGTGCTGTGTCCTACAAGGGGAAGAAACGTGGGCAGAACAGAAATGAAAAGCAATCGGAGGATGAAATTTTAAATTGTAAACGCTGTGGTTACAAACACCAGTTAAGACAATGCCCAGCGTTTGGAAAAATGTGCACAAAGTGTAATGGAAAGAATCACTTTGCCAAACAATGCTTTTCAAAAGTAAAAATGACGAAAGGGCAACGAGTTAATGTGATTGAGGACACTGATGTAAGTGAGACATTTTTTGTAGGAATGGTGTCATGTGATGATATCAAAAAAGATACAGAAAATGTGCAGCCCTCAGAAATAGACAATGCTGAACATAAAGTTAATGCAGTAAAAGAGGACAAATGGATGATCCCACTGCAGATAAATGGAGCATTAGTTACATTGAAACTGGACACTGGGGCAAAAGCAAACTTAATCAGTATGAGTGACATTAACAATATGAAAGAAAAGCCCAAAATACAGAAAAAGTCAGTACTACTGAAGGACTATAATGGACAGAAAATAGATAGCTTAGGTGTATGCAGACTTAAAGTGACAGTCAAAGACAAAGTGCATCATCTCATGTTTTCTGTTGTGGCTGAAAGGCTTGATTCACTACTGGGTGACAAAGCTTGTGAGGACTTAGAACTGGTCAAAAGAGTCTACCGTATAAACTGTGCCATAAGCAGACCAGATGACTCGGTGGATTCTGTAGTGAATAATTTCCAGGATGTGTTCAAAGGATTTGGAGTTCTACCATTCACTTACAAGATCCAGCTAAAGCAGGATGCTCAGCCAGTGGTACATGCTCCACGAAGAGTTCCAGCACCCCTGCGTGACCGGCTCAAGAATGAACTGGACAGAATGACCACACTAGGAGTCATCAGGAAAGTCGAAGAGCCAACAGACTGGGTTAACTCCATGGTATGTGTAAAGAAAAAGAACAATGATCTAAGAATATGCATGGATCCAAAGGACTTAAATGCAAACATAAAACGTGATCACTACCAGATTCCCAAGCGAGAAGAAATCACCAGTGAAATGTCAGGTGCCAGATACTTTACAAAGCTCGATGCCTCACAAGGATTTTGGCAACTAAAACTGGATGAAGAGAGCACCAAATACTATACCTTTAACACACCATTTGGCAGGTATTGTTTCCTCAGAATGCCTTTCGGGATAATATCTGCATCTGAAATCTTTCAAAGAGCGATGGAACACATAATTGAAGGTCTGGAAGGAGTTCGGGTCTATGTTGATGACATCATCATCTGGGGCTCCACGCTGAAAGAACACAATGAGAGACTGACTAAAGTGCTACAGAGCATACGCCGGAATGGACTGAAGCTCAACAAAGCCAAGTGTCAGTTTGGCATCCAGGAAGTCACTTTCCTAGGAGATAATCTATCTGGTAAAGGAATAGAGCCAGATATGGAAAAAGTAAACGCCATACTCAAAATGCCCCGACCCACTGACAAAAAAGGAGTGCTACGCATCATGGGGATGATAAACTTCATTGGAAAGTTCATTCCTAACTTGTCAGCTAAGACAGCCTGTCTGCGAGACCTGCTACATAAAACAAATGAGTTCGCATGGACAGAAAGACATGAACAAGAGTGGATAAACCTCAAAACAGTGCTGACAACCACACCTGTACTCACCTTCTTTGACCCAACCAAAAGAATCAAAGTGTCAACGGATGCATCAAAAGATGGCCTAGGTGCGGTCTTGCTACAAGCAGATGGTGAAGATTGGAAGCCTGTTGCCTATGCCTCCAGGTCTATGACTGATACTGAGTGTCGATACGCCCAGATTGAAAAGGAATGTCTAGGCTTGGTAGTTGGACTAGAAAAGTTTCATGGCTACATATATGGACTTCCCACCTTCACAGTTGAGACAGACCACAGCCCTCTGGTTGCCATCATAAAAAAAAACCTGAATGAGATGTCTCCAAGGATTCAACAACTCATGATGAAGCTGCAAAGATATGACTTTGAACTGATCTACACACCAGGCAAATACATAGTGTTAGCAGATGCACTATCCCGAGCACCCACAATGAGTCATGTGAGCTCTACTGAAGAAGACGTGGATGTTCATGTGAGTATGGTCACTGCTGCGCTGCCCGTGTCAGACACAAAATCAAAGCAAATAGCAGAAGAAACAGTAAAAGATACAGTATTACAAACAGTAATAGAGAACATTCATCATGGTTGGCCAAAAGGTTCCTGTCCAAAATATTTTCACATAAGGTCAGAATTGAGTGTCGCAAGTGGACTATTACTAAAACAGAACAGAATAGTCATTCCACAGGCTCTACATCAAGACATGCTCAAAAGGATTCATGAGGGACACCTCGGAATTGAAAAATGCAAAAGGAGAGCAAGAGACACTGTTTATTGGCCTGGCATAAATAAGGACATTGAGAACATGATAGGCAAATGTGAGACATGTCAGAAACACCAAAACAAACAAGCAAAGGAACCAATGATAGTAGCTGACATACCAACAGCACCATGGCAAAAGGTTGGTATGGACCTTTTTCGTTTAAATGGTAAAGACTATCTAATAGTGATTGACTACTATTCTAACTATCCTGAGATGGCGCTGCTCTCAAGCACCACAGCAAGCAGTGTCATAATGCATGTGAAATCCATCTTCGCCAGACATGGAATTCCCAGGATTGCCGTTAGCGACAATGGTCCGTGCTTCAACTGTAAGAAGTGGCAACAGTTTGCAGCACATTATGACTTTCAGCACATCACATCCAGTCCTTTGTATGCTCAGTCAAATGGTAAGGCAGAGAAAGGTGTTCAAGTTCTCAAGCAGCTACTGAAGAAAGCGACAGAAAGCAAGTCTGATCCTTATCTCGCCCTGCTGAGCTACCGAGCCTCACCTTTAGACTGTGGTTCTTCACCTGCTGAACTACTGATGGGTCGCAAGTTGTGCACCACGCTACCCTGCTGTGCAAAAGAACAGCAAAGTGAGGAACTGAGACAGAGACTTCAACTGTTAAAGCTGAAACAGAAATCATACTATGACAAGTCATCCAAAACTCTAAAACCATTGACAAAGGATGATGTTGTCAGGATTGAGGATCCAGATGCATGGAACAGGAAAGCTACAGTTCTTGAGGAAGTAGGACCAAGGTCATACACTGTTAGAACTGAGGAAGGACAGATTCTCAGGAGGAACCGCCATTCCCTCCTAAAAACACAAGAGACTATTCAAGACCAGATTGATGACAATGCCGCAACTGCATCATGTCATTCACCGCCAGAACAATCTCATGAAGACACATCAGACTTACCCGTGTTGAGAAGATCCACACGTGAAGTAAAAGAGCCTGATTGGACTCAAAGATTGAGTCTATGTAAAGCTTTGAAAATGTGTTGACTGTTTTGAAAATGTTTATGTTTATAGAGCACTAACAAAAGTGTTACTGATATTATCTTTATTGTTTTCTTGAAAGTTGATTGATATTGATTTTGTTAAACCTCAAAGAAAGGGGGATGTAGTGATCAATAGCATCTCATTCTATAGTGGACACTAGGTGGAGCTGTGTAGAGCTGTATATAGCTGTATGTTTAAGACTACATTACCCATGAGGCACTAGGCTACCCAGAAGGCAACAGTCAAGATGGCAGCCTGCACACAGGAGCACACATGGAAGCCTCTACAGATACTGTACCTAGAGAACTTGTACTGAATAAATAACTAGCTAGAAGCTAGCCGTGTTCATAATAAGAATGTCTAGTTATTAATGAACATAACACTGCCCAGTTACCGTCATAAGATGGGTTAAATTTCCCCCCATTCACAAAGAAATGGACCAGAGCAATTGACTTTGATCAAGGTTAATTGTTAGACCGGGGCTACACTGATTTAACAGAACAAAGAATAAAGATGCAGATTTATAGGAGTCTTGATTTGCTTATAGAAAATACTATCAAGCCAGTTGAGTGAGAAACAGGAATTGGAGAGAACCTCAAGTATAACAGTCAGATCCTGCTTTTTGCCAAGGTTTGTCAGGTTATTCTGACACCTGCAGTCACTTGAGCAGTCCCCCCCCCGCCCCCCCCTCCCCTCCTCCTCCCCTCCTTCCCCCCCCTCCACCCCCACCCACCCCCCCCTCCCCCCCCCACCCACCCCCCCTCCCTCCTCCCACCCCCCTCCTTCCCTCTCTCTCCCACCCACCCCCCTCCTTCCCTCTCTCCCACCCACCCCCCTCCTTCCCTCTCTCTCTCCCCTCCCTCTCTCCTTCCCTCTCTCTCTCTCCTTCCCTCTCTCAATTCAATTCAATTCAATTCAAATGCTTTATTGGCATGAAAGTTTACAGAGAACCATATTGCCAAAGCTTACATAGCAAAAAGGTACAGTTTTCCAACATTCTGTCGGTGTTAATCGATTTGACATTTGTTGGGTACATACAATATTACTTTTAAACAATATTAATTTTAAACAGTCTTTGTACTTCATTTGGTACGTTCAATATTAATTTTAAACAGTCTTAATTTTAAACAGTCCTCAGGTTGTGACATGTTGTTACATATTTGGCCCCAAGGTATGGTCTGTCTCCTTCTCCCAGGACTAATCTCAATTTTGACAGGTCATCCAATTCCTTGAAATCTGGGGTTGTTTGGCTTAGCTTGTTGAATAATATGTTTCTTGATGTGTTGAATTTTTCGCATCTCTCTCTCCTTCCCTCTCTCTCTCTCTCCTTCCCTGATGCCCTGATATTTTCCACAAGCTGTGAGGAAGTGCCTCTCTGTTTCCACTACTCCCTGACTGCAGTGAGAGCATATCCTGTCCTCTCTTGGTATCCGGGTCTGCCTGTGTCTACCTTTTTCGATCGCCAGGCTATGTTCACTAAGTCTGTACATTGTCAAGGTTTTTCTCAGTTTGCTATCCTTTACCATGGTCAGGTAATCAGCCATGCTGTATTGTCTGTTTAGGGCCAAGTAGCAATTGAGTTTGTTTTGGGTTTTTGTTGTTTCTGCCCAATATGACAGGTATTTTTCCTTTTGCTTAGTGACGATTGTGTTGGGTCGAATTCTTTGTGTTACGCTGTCACTGTCCTGGGGCTGGTTATTGTTAGTAGTGTTAGTGGTTACTTCACTGAGTCCCAGGACTAGTTGACTGAGGGTATTCTTCTTTATGGTCCTCTCTTGGCATTTCAGGGCTTCGTAATGATAGCAGTGGGGGTTGCTCATTTTTAGGTGTTTCCAAAATTTGGTGGCTCTTTTTTGGATAGTGATTATTAATGGATATTGGCCTAGTTCTGCCCTGCATGCATTGTTTACGGTTTTCCTTTGAGTCCGGAGGATACTTTTACAGAATTCTGCATGTAGGATCTCAACTGGGTGTTTGTCCCATTTTGCAAATTCTTGTTGTGTTAGCGGTCCCCACACCTCACTGCCATAGAGTGCAATTGGTTCAATTACTGATTTAAAAATATTGAGCCAAATGCTAATTGGGATTTCTATTTGGATTGATTTTTTAATGGCATAGAAAGCCCTTCTTGCTTTCTCTTTCAGTTCATTCACAGCCAGATGAAAATTTCCCGTAGAACTGATTTATAAGCCCAAGTATGTGTAGTTAGTGGTTTGTTCAATTTTGGTTGTTCCTAGTGTGAAATTTATTTTGGGTCCCTGATGTCTGGATCTTTGCTGGAACACAACGACTTTGGTTTTTTGGGGATTTAATGTCAGGGCCCAGGTCTGGTAGAACGACTCCAGCAGATCCAGGTTCTGCTGTAGACCCTCCTTAGTTGGTGACAGCAGAACCAGGTCATCTGCATAGAGGAGGAATTTAACCTTGGATTCATATAGGGTGAGGCCGGGTGCTGTAGATTGTTCAAGTAGTTTTGCCAATTCATTTATGTAAATATGAAAGAGTGTCGGTGAGATGGGCGAGCCCTGCGTCACCCCCCGCCCCTGTGGGAAGTATTTTGTTTGTTTGTCTCCAATTTTAACTGCACATTTGTCGTTTATATACATTGATTTAATTACATCATATGTTTTTCCCCCTACCCCGCTCTCTCTCTCTCCCTCTTCCTCTCTCCTTCCCTCTCTCTCTTCTCTTCCCTCCTCTCTCTCTCTCACTCCTTCCCCCCTCTCAGCCTTCCCTCTCTCCTCTCTCTCTCTCCTTCCCTCTCTCTCTCTCCTCCTCCTCTCTCACTCCTCCCCTCTCTCTCTCCTCCCCTCTCTCTCTCTCCTCCTCTCTCTCTCCTCTCTCTCTCTCCTCTCTCTCCTTTCTCTCTCTCTCTCCTGCCCCCTCTTCCTTCCCTCTCTCTCTCCTTCCCCCCCTCTTGCCTTCCCTCTCTCTCCTCTCTCTCCTCTCTCTCTCTTCCTTCCCTCTCTCTCTCTCCTTCCCCCCCTCCCTCCCTCTCCTTCCCCCCCTTCTCTCTCTCTCTCTCTCGCTCTCCTTCCCTCTCATCTCCTTCCTTCCCTCTCTCTCTCTCCTTCCCCCCTCCCTCTCTCTCCTTCCCCCCTCTCCTTCCCCCCCTCCCTCCCTCTCCTTCCCCCCTCTCTCTCTCTCTCTCTCATCTCTCCTTCCCTCTCTCCTTCCTTCCCTCTCTCTCTCTCTCCCCCCTCCCTCTCTCTCCTTCCCCCCGCTTCTCTCTCTCGCTCTCCTTCCCCTCTCTCTCTCCTTCTCTCTCTCTCCTTCTCTCTCCCCTTTCCCTCTCTCTCTCCTTCCCACTCTCTCTCTCCTTCCCTCCCTCTCTCCTTCCCTCTCTCATCTCCTTCCCTCTCTCTCTCATCCTTCCCCCTCTCTCTCCTTCCCCCTCTCTCTCCTTCCCCCTCTCTCTCCTTCTCTCTCTCTCTCCCTCTCTCCTTCCCTCTCTCCTTCCCTCTTTCCCTCTCTCCTTCCCTCTCCTTCCCCTCTTTCCCTCTCTCCTTCCCTCCTTCCCTCTTTCCCTCTTTCCCCCTCTCTCTCTCCTTCCCCCCCCTCTCTCTCCTTCCCACTCTCTCTCTCTCCTTCCCTCCCTCTCTCCTTCCCTCTCTCTCTCCCTTCCCTCTCTCTCTCCTTCCCCCTCTCTCTCCTTCTCTCTCTCTCTCTCCCTCTCTCCTTCCCTCTCTCCTTCCCTCTTTCCCTCTCTCCTTCCCTCTCTCTCCTCTCTCCTTCCCTCTTTCCCTCTCTCCTTCCCTCCTTCCCTCTTTCCCTCTTTCCCCCCTCTCTCTCTCCTTCCCCCCCTCTCTCTCTCTCTCCTTCCCCCCCTCTCTTTCCCCCCTTCCCCCCTCTCTCTTTCCCCCCTCTCTCTCCTTCCCCCTCTCTCTCTCTCCCCTTCTCTCTCTCTCTCTCCCTTCTCTCTCTCTCTCTCCCTTCTCTCTCTCTTCCTTCCCCCCCTCCTTCTCTCTCTCTCTCTGCGCTCTCCTTCCCCCTCTCTCTCGCTCTCCTTCCCCCCTCCCTCTCTCTCTCTCTCCTTCCCTCTCTCGCCTTCCTTCCCTCCCTCTCTTTCTCTCTCTCTCTCTCTCTCTTCCTTCCCCCCTCCTTCTCTCTCTCTCTCGCGCTCCTTCCTTCCCCCTCGCTCTCTCGCTCTCCTTCCCCCTCTCTCTCCTTCCCCCCCTCCCTCCCTCTCCTTCCCCCTGATGCGCTATCAATTACTCATAAAAGACAGAGTTAGAAGAGTAACTAAAGGCTTTTATTAACAACAGAATGGAGGTCTGCCTCGAGTGGTCGACCGGTCCAGGATACAAGGGCTGGGGAGCAGTCACCTTTATACTAGGACCTTGTGGGAGGAGTCAGCCGAGGCATGTCCCAGGCATGTACACAGTGGAAATACAAACAGGACAAACAGGAATACAAACAGTGGTTTACCACACCCCCCTCCCTCCCTCTCCTTCCCCCCTCCCTCCCTCTCCTTCCCCCCCTTCCCCCTCCCTCCCTCTCCTTCCCCCCTCCCTCCCTCTCCTTCCCCCCCACTTCCTCCCTCTCCTTCCCCCCCACTTCCTCCCTCTCCTTCCCCCTCCCCTCCCTCTCCTTCCCCCCCTCCCTCCCTCTCCTTCCCCCACTTCCTCCCTCCCTCTCCCTCCTTCCCCCACTTCCTCCCTCCCTCCTCCTTCCCCCCCCTTCTCTCTCTCTCGCTCTCCTTCCCTCTCTCCCTCTCTCTCCTCCCCCCCTTCTCTCTCTCTTGCTCTCCTTCCCTCTCTCATCCTTCCCTCTCTCTCTCCTTCCCTCTCCCCCCTTCCCTCTCTCTCTATCTCTCCTTCTCTCTCTCTCTCCTTCCCTCCCTCCTTCCCCCTCTCTCTCCTTCCCCCTCTCTCTCTCTCTTTCTCTGCTTCTCTCTCTCTCTCCTTCCCCCTCTCTCTCCTTCCCCCTCTCTCTCCTTCCCCCCTCCTTCCCTCTCTCTCTCTCTCTCCTTCCTTCTTTCCCCCTCTCTCTCCTTCCCCCCCTCTCTCCTTCCCACCTCTCTCTCTCTCTCCTTCCCTCTCTCTCTCTTTCCTTCCCTCTCTCTCCCCTTCTCTCTCTCTCCTTCTCTCTCTCCTTCCCCCTCTCTCTCTCTCCTTCCCCCCCTCCTTCTCTCTCTCTCGCGCTCTTCCTTCCCCCTCTCTCTCTCGCTCTCCTTCCCCCTCTCTTTCCTTCCCCCCTCCCTCTCTCCTTCCCCCCCTCTCTCTCTCCTTCCCTCTCTCTGTCCCCTTCCCTCTCTCCCTCTCTGTCCCCTTCCCTCTCTCCCTCTCTGTCCCCTTCCCTCTCTCCCTCTCTGTCCCCTTCCCTCTCTCCCTCTCTGTCCCCTTCCCTCTCTCCCTCTCTGTCCCCTTCCCTCTCTCTCTCTTTCCTTCCCTCTCTCTCCCCCTCTCTCTCTCTCCTTCCCCCCCTTCTCTCTCTCTCTCTCTCTCTCTCCTTCCCTCTCTCTCTCAATTCAATTCAAATCGCTTTATTGGCATGACAAGTTACATCTTATGTTGCCAAAGCATCAGAAAACATTCATGTTTGTTCACAAAAATACAGATCTATCCATACAGTGTATAAACAGATATATCCCTGAGTGTATAACTATACTTTCATATAATTTATATATACTCTTATCTTATCTTTAGTGGTTGTCCCTCTGTTTATGGCAAGCTGTAACATAGTGTGCCGCTAGTGTTATGCAACTTCTCTCTTCCCCTAGTAGGTATGGGAGTTTTTGGTTGTCATTCAATTTTCTGAATTCCGAGCATATTTTTGTAAATTTTGGGTAGAAATTCTCCCTTATGCCCTGATATTTTCTACAAGCTGTGAGGAAGTGCATCTCTGTCTCCACCATTCCCTGACTGCAGTGAGGGCATATCCTGTCCTCTCTTGGTAGCCGGGTCTGCCTGTGTCTACCTTTTTCGATCGCCAGGCTATGTTCACTAAGTCTGTACATTGTCAGGATTTTTCTCAGTTTGCTGTCCTTTACCATGGTCAGGTAATCAGCTATGTTGTATTGTCTGTTTAGGGCCAAGTAGCAATTGAGTTTGCTTTGGGTTTTTGTTGTTTCTGCCCAATATGTCAGATATTTTTCCTTTTGCTTAGTGACGATTGTGTTGGGTCGAATTCTGTGTGTTACGCTGTCACTGTCCTGTGGCTGGTTATTGTTAGTAGTGACTTCACTGAGTCCCAGGACTAGTTGACTGAGGGTATTCTTCTTTATGGTCAGCTCTTGGCATTTCAGGGCGTCGTAGTGATAGCATTGGGGGTTGCTCATTTGTAGGTGATTCCAAAATTTGGTGGCTCTTTTTTGGATAGTGATTATTAATGGATATTGGCCTAGTTCCGCCCTGCATGCATTGTTTACTGTTTTCCTTTGAGTCCGGAGGATACTTTTACAGAATTCTGCATGTAGGATCTCAGTTGGGTGTTTGTCCCATTTTGCAAATTCTTGTTGTGTTAGCGGTCCCCATACCTCACTGCCATAGAGTGCAATTGGTTCAATTACTGATTTGAAAATTTTTAGCCAAATGCTAATTGGGATTTCTATTTGGATTGATTTTTTAATGGCATAGAAAGCCCTTCTTGCTTTCTCTTTCAGTTCATTCACAGCCAGTTTGAAGTTTCCCGTAGAACTGATTTTTAAGCCCAAGTATGTGTAGTTAGTGGTTTGTTCAATTTTGGTTGTTCCTAGTGTGAAATTTATTTTGGGTCCCTGATGTCTGGATCTTTGCTGGAACACAACGACTTTGGTTTTTTGGGGATTTATTGTCAGGGCCCAAGTCTGGCAGTACGACTCCAGCAGATCCAGGTTCTGCTGTAGACCCTCCTTAGTTGGTGACAGCAGAACCAGGTCGTCTGCATAGAGGAGGAATTTAACCTTGGATTCATATAGGGTGAGGCCGGGTGCTGTAGATTGTTCAAGTAGTTTTGCCAATTCATTTATGTAAATATTAGAGAGTGTCGGTGAGATTGGCGAGCCCTGCGTCACCCCCCGCCCCTGTGGGAAGTATTTTGTTTGTTTGTCTCCAATTTTAACTGCACATTTGTTGTTTGTATACATTGATTTAATTACATCATATGTTTTTCCCCTACCCCGCTTTCGATAAGTTTCAGGAATAAACCGTCATGCCAGATGGAGTCGAAAGCCTTCTGGAAATCTATAAAGCATGCGTAGATTTTGCTTTTGTTATGGTGAACGTGTTTGTCAATTAGGGTCTGTAGGGTGAAGATATGATCTGATGTTCTATAGTTTGGCAGGAATCCAATTTGGCTTTTACTCAAGACATTGTGCTCCTCAAGGAAGTTTATAAGTCTTTTGTTTATGATGCTACAAAATACCTTCCCCAGGTTACTGTTTACACAGATGCCTCGATAGTTATTTGGGTCGACTTTGTCCCCACTTTTGTATATGGGCGTTATGAGTCCTTTGTTCCAGATATCAGGGAAGTAACCGACACTCAGAACCAAGTTGAAGAGTTTTAGGATAGCCAGTTTCATTTTGTCGTCTATGTGTTTAATCATCTCGTTTAGTATGCCGTCTGGCCCGCAAGCTTTTCCTGGTCGCAGGTCCTTGAGTTTTTCAAAAAGTTGTTTTTCTGTTATTATGGAGTCTAGCGGGTTTTGGTTATCTTTTATGGCCATTTCTAGCTTTTCCAGTTTTTTGCATATTTGGCGTTGCTCTGGTCTTAGTGTGTTTTTCTGGTATAATTTTTCAAAGTGGTTTTCCCATGTGTCCCCATTTTGAATGGCCAAGTCGTCGTGTTGTTTTTTGTATAGTGTTTTCAAGTTGTCCCAGAAACAATTGGAATCAATGGATTCCTCCATGGAGCGGAGTGTATTCTTAATATATTGCTCTTTTTTGGTTCTGAGTGTGTTTCTGTATTGTGTTAGTGTCTGACAATAAGTAAGGCGTAATTCCTCGTTTTCTGGATGTCTGTGTTTTTGGTTTGATATTTTTCTAAGTTTTTTCCTCATGTTATGGCAATCTGGGTCAAACCATTTTTCATAGTTTTTTGTTTTGGGTTTGTTCTTGCTAGCTTTCAAGTTTGCACTTTTTGCCAAATTATCAAAATATTGTTTAGGTTATTTACTGCCCGGTTTACGCCTTCTTTATTGTGAGTGTATATGTTATCCAGAAAGGTGTCCAAGAGAGCTTGAGTGGATGCATTGCTTCTCTCTCTCTCTCTCTCCTTCCCTCTCTCTCTCTCTCCTTCCCGGCTCTCTCTCTCCTTCCTCTCTCTCTCTCCTTCTCTCTCTCCTTCCCCTCTCTCTCTCTCTCCTTCCCTCTCTCCTTCCTCTCTCTCTCTCCTTCCCTCTCTCTCTCTCCTCGCCTCTTTCCCCTCTCTCTCTCCTCCCTCTCTCTCTCCTTCCCTGTCTCTCTCCTCCCTCTCCCTCTCTCTCTCTCTCTCTCTCTCCTTCCCTCTCTCTCTCCTTCCCTCTTTCCCCCTCTCTCTTCTCTTTCCCTCTCTCTCTCTCCTTCCCTCTTCCTCTCTCTCCTTCCCTCTTCCCCCTCTCTCTCTCCTTCCCCCCTCCTTCCCCCCTCTCCTTCCCCCCTCTCTCTCTCTCTCTCCTTCCCCCTCTCTCTCGCCTTCCCCCCTCTCTCCTTCCCCCTCTCTCTCTCTCTCTCCTTCCCCTTCCCCTCTCTCTCCTTCCCCCCCTCTCTCTCCTTCCCCCCTCTCTCTCTCCTTCCCCCCTCTCTCTCTCCTTCCCCCCCTCTCTCCTTCCCCCCTCTCTCTCTCTCTCTCTCTCCCCTCTCTCTCTCCTCCCCTCTCTCTCTCCTTCCTCCCTCCTTCCCCCTCTCCTCTCTCTCTCCTTCCCTCTCTCTCTCTCTCTCCTTTCCCTCTCTCTCTCTCTCTCTCCTTCCCTCTCTCTCTCTCCTTCCCCCTCCCTCTCTCTCTCTCCTTCCCCCCTCTCTCTCTCTCTCTCTCTCCTTCCCCCTCCTCTCTCTCTCCTTCCCTCTCTCCTCCCCCCTCTCTCTCTCCATCCCCCTTCACTCTCTCCTTCGCTCCTTCCCCCCTCTCTCTCTCCTTCCCCCCTCCTCTCTCTCTCCTTCCCCCCTCCTCTCTCTCTCCTTCCTTCCCCCCTCCTCTCTCTCCTTCCTTCCCTCTTCTCTCCTTCCCCCTCTCTCTCTCTCCTTCCCCCTCTCTCTCTCTCCTTCCCCCTCTCTCTCTCTCTCCTTCCCCTCTCTCTCTCTCTCCTTCCCCCCCTCTCTCTCTCTCCTTCCCCCCTCTCTCTCTCTCCTTCCCCCCTCTCTCTCTCTCCTTCCCCCCCTCTCTCTCTCTCTCTCTCTCTCTCTCCTTCCCCCTCTCTCTCTCTCTCTCTCCTTACCCCCTCTCTCTCTCTCTCCTTCCCCCCCTCTCTCTCCTTCCCCCCCTCTCTCTCCTTCCCCCCCTCTCTCTCCTTCCCCCCCTCTCTCTCCTTCCCCCCCTCTCTCTCCTTCCCCCCCTCTCTCTCCTTCCCCCCTCTCTCTCCTTCCCCCCCTCTCTCTCCTTCCCCCTCTCTCTCTCTCCTTCCCCCTCTCTCTCTCCTTCCCCCTCTCTCTCTCTCTCTCTCCTTCCCCCTCTCTCTCTCTCCCTCTCTCTCTCCTTCCCCCCCTCTCTCTCCTTCCCCCCCTCTCTCTCCTTCCCCCTCTCTCTCCTTCCCCCCCTCTCTCTCCTTCCCCCCCTCTCTCTCCTTCCCCCCCTCTCTCCTTCCCCCCCTCTCTCCTTCCTCCCCCCCTCTCTCCTTCCCCCCTCTCTCTCTCTCTCCTTCCCCCTCTCTCTCTCTCTCTTCCCCCTCTCTCTCTCTCTCTCTCTCTCCTTCCCCCTCTCTCTCTCTCTCTCTCTCTCCTTCCCCCTCTCTCTCTCTCTCTCCTTCCCCCTCTCTCTCTCTCTCCTTCCCCCTCTCTCTCTCTCTCCTTCCCCCTCTCTCTCTCTCTCCTTCCCCCTCTCTCTCTCTCTCCTTCCCCTCTCTCTCTCTCTCCTTCCCCCTCTCTCTCTCTCTCTCCTTCCCCCTCTCTCTCTCTCTCCTTCCCCCTCTCTCTCTCTCTCCTTCCCCCCTCTCTCTCTCTCCTTCCCCCTCTCTCTCTCTCTCCTTCCCCCTCTCTCTCTCTCCTTCCCCCTCTCTCTCTCTCTCCTTCCCCCTCTCTCTCTCTCTCCTTCCCCCTCTCTCTCCTTCCCCTCTCTCTCTCTCTCCTTCCCCCTCTCTCTCTCTCTCCTTCCCCCTCTCTCTCTCTCTCCTTCCCCCTCTCTCTCTCTCTCCTTCCCCCTCTCTCTCTCTCTCTCCTTCCCCCTCTCTCTCTCCTTCCCCCCCTCTCTCTCCTTCCCCCCCTCTCTCTCCTTCCCCCCCTCTCTCTCCTTCCCCTCTCTCTCTCCTTCCCCCTCTCTCTCTCCTTCCCCCTCTCTCTCTCTCTCTCTCCTTCCCCCTCTCTCTCTCTCTCCTTCCCCCTCTCTCTCTCTCTCCTTCCCCCTCTCTCTCTCTCTCCTTCCCCCTCTCTCTCTCTCTCCTTCCCCCTCTCTCTCTCTCTCCTTCCCCCCTCTCTCTCTCTCTCCTTCCCCTCTCTCTCTCTCTCCTTCCCCTCTCTCTCTCTCCTTCCCCCCCTCTCTCTCTCTCCTTCCCCCTCTCTCTCTCTCTCCTTCCCCCTCTCTCTCTCTCTCCTTCCCCCTCTCTCTCTCTCCTTCCCCCTCTCTCTCTCTCCTTCCCCCTCTCTCTCTCCTTCCCCCTCTCTCTCTCCTTGCCCCTCTCTCTCTCCTTGCCCCTCTCTCTCTCTCTCTCATTCCCCCTCTCTCTGCTTCCCCCTCTCTCTCTCTCTCTCCTTCCCCTCTCTCTCTCTCTCCTTCCCCCTCTCTCCAATTCCAATTCCAATTAAAATGCTTTATTGGCATGAAAGTTTACAGAGAACCATATTGCCAAGCTTACATAGCAAAAAGGTACAGTTTTCCAACATTCTGTAGGTGTCAATCGATTTGACATTTGTTGGGTACATACAATATTACTTTTAAACAATATTAATTTTAAACAGTCTTTGTACTTCATTTGGTACGTTCAATATTAATTTTAAACAGTCTTAATTTTAAACAGTCCTCAGGTTGTGACATGTTGTTACATATTTGGCCCCAAGGTATGGTCTGTCTCCTTCTCCTAGGACTAATCTCAATTTTGACAGATCATCCAATTCCTTGAAATCTGGGGTTGTTTGGCTTAGCTTGTTGAATAATATGTTTCTTGATGTGTTGAATTTTTCGCATTTTAGGAGGAAATGCATTTCTGTTTCAACCTCGCCAGCCAGACATTGATCGCATATTCTATTCTCTCTAGGCTGCCAGGATTTCTTGTATCTGCCTTTTTCAATTTCCAGTTGGTGGTCGCTTAGTCTGTACCTGGTGAGGGTCTGTCTCTGTTTTGTGTCTCTGATGGTCGTGAGGTAGTCTGCCAGTTTATATTCTCTCTCTCTCTCTCCTTCCCCCTCTCTCTCTCTCTCTCCTTCCCCCTCTCTCTCTCTCTCTCTCTCTCCTTCCCCCTCTCTCTCTCTATCTCCTTCCCCTCTCTCTCTCTCTCCTTCCCCCTCTCTCTCTCTCTCTCCTTCCCCCTCTCTCTCTCCTTCCCCCTCTCTCTCTCTCCTTCCCCCTCTCTCTCTCTCTCTCTCCTTCCTCCCCCCTCTCTCTCTCTCTCCTTCCCCCTCTCTCTCTCTCCTTCCCCCTCTCTCTCT